>NC_139941.1:43191028-43193528 GCF_963454915.1 Gymnoscopelus microlampas
TTTTCAGGTTTTTAGTATTTTTTGGGCTCCCCAGTGTCTCTTGTACCCCAAAAAATATTTTTTTTTAACATTCAGTCATTCATGCTCATTTCATGGATTTCCTGAATGGGCGTGTCTGAACAGGCCATTTCAGAATGGCAGGGCAAGTGATGTCACTTGCCCTGATTTTGCATTGATGATGGCCAGACAGAATTGCTCAGTAGCTCCCCCTGCCCAATAGGACGTTTTGGTATTGCAGCTGAAAAAGCTTGGAATGACAGACAGTCAGATTGTGAGAAAAAAATATCTGGATGTTTTTTAGGCTTACAACCTGTTTAAAACGTATTAGGGGGCAATATTTATATATAATATATATTTTTTTAATTCATGGTGTAGCCCCTTTAACCACTTCAACCCCCAGCATCTGTATTCTGGAAAAACCGTCGCAGAAAATAGCCGATGGAATGAGCTCAGTTGGGAGCTTGTAAGGTCTGCTATTTTCACTAGTTTTGGGTGCCGGAGCAAACGTCAATTTCTCTTTTTGGGTCTTGAGCTAAAAAAAAAGTTTAGGAACCAGTGCTGTGGATGTCTCTTCCATCCCTCTGGTGTAGTCGTGTCAAGTACAGTACATGGCAGGTTCAGCTGCAGGTCAAAGAGAGAGAGAGAGAGAGGCACACACACAGCCATCTTATTACTCACAGCCATGAAGCATCCTTTCCTCATGCATCCATGCAGCTCCGGGGACAATGCTTTTGATCATCAGCTTCTATACCAGGGTTCCCCAATAGGCGGCCCATGAGAGGCAACTGTCCGGCCCGCGACGACTCCTGTCATAGAAATAAAAAATTGGGAAAAAACATAAAAATCTTTTGATTTTTCTTTTTTTGGGAAATAAACTACTATCTGTATTACTGACTAATTACAGACTAACAAAAACATCTGTAAGTAAATTGTTGATTCTGGACTTGTGTACATACTGAAAATGTTGATTTTAAGTATGTAGCTGCTGTTAATCTGTATTACTTTTCAAGCAGACTGTAACAACCAAATATTTTAAGTGAATGGTTGATTCTCAACTTATTTTGTTTCCAGAGTGCATTCTTTCCTTGTGTGACACTCAACACAGGCTTTAAGAATCCCAGGCCTAAATAACACAGTGTCAAATTAGCTCGATTAGAGAAAAAAAACTAATACAAAAATGATTTTGATTTTGCTTCGCGTGCGGGCACAATGCCCCTGGCCCTCGGCTTGGTACCCAAGTATTAACATGAGCTTGTGACTAAATAATAAATACACAGGATCCATTGGAAGAAACACAATTGTTTTCCCATTTCCAGAAAAGTAACGGTTTTGGACTTTTTTCCCCCCGCCTCACAGCAACGATATATATATAGAGAGAGAGAGAGCTAGTTGCCTAGTTCTGCCTCACATCACATTAACAGGCTGGACGTGTTATCTAACACGCTGAGATGTGCTTCGGTGATGACCGACCGAAATGTGTTTGTGTTGTTGTGAGAATTCTAGGGACACACTCTTGCATTGCATCATTTCCGAGGCACAAATAAGTGCAGATATTGTATATCGTCTCTGTCGGGGTGGAAACCTCATATAATATGTCCAAAAAAAATGTTACTTTTCAGGATTGAAATTCAAAAACAGCAAAGGTCGACAAGCTCATGAAGCGTCGCGTTTAGAGCTTGCAGATCAGCTACTTATGATGCTTTAGTATATAAGATCAAGTAGGGCATTAATTTACGGGGGGAAAAAACGCTAAAAGCTAGGAGATAAGAGTTTTTATTTTCTTACGGGGACATGATGCCTTCACAGACAGTGTGTTTCTGCTGTATGGTACACATTCCCTCCACGCTACACGTTGTCGGTGTGTGTCTCACATATAGCCGTGTGTTGTCAGCGCGTCTCTACAGTAGCCTAGCGTACGTGTGTACGTGCCTGTCAGGGAGCTTCATCTCTGCCTGTCGTCCAGGCCGACCGTTCAACCCAACCCCCCCCCCCCCCCCCCCCGTCTCTATAGCAACTCAGCAAGCGAGCCGGCTGTTACCTTTCCGTCAACCCCCCCCCTCCACCGCCGCCGCTCGCCCGGTTTGGAATGAGGTGACTTTCATGTGTGATGTGCGTTTGAGAGGCCCTCCTCCTCCTCCTCCTCCTCTAGATCAGGGGTTTCCCCAACTTTTCGGCTCGAGACCCCAAAAGATATTAGGCCAGGGGTCTTCAACAGGGGGTCCGGGACCCCTAGGGGGTCCTCAGAGCTACTATAGGGGGTCCGCCTTGGCCTGAAAACGTTGAAGACCCCCCTGTATTAGGCTACATTTGGTGTCTCCCATGCAGGGACCCAACAAAAAATTACATTGTGAAATAAAAACGTAGGCCCTATTTACAAAATAGTGAAAATAGCCGATGTACAAGCTCACAGTGTGTCGCATTGTGTTCGTGGAGTACATTTCATAATTATTATTATATTATTATTATTATTATGTATGGACCCCCCCCCCCCCCTGGAGAT
>NC_139941.1:43196028-43213528 GCF_963454915.1 Gymnoscopelus microlampas
CTCACATTCACCTGGCCACATGAACTGCTTTGGGTTAGGGTTGTAAAGTGAAGGTGAAAAATGAAAAGTAAGAATAAAATAAATTCAAAATGAAACAGAATAGGTGAAAATAGGAAACATACAAGCTTGTAAATCTACTATTTTCGCTTTTCATTGTACAACAAAGTACAAGGGCACAGGGTCCCTGCCAGACACACACCAAACCAATCTCATATGCCATTGGTTATAAAATAACCACAGCCTGCTGCCCGAGCACATACATGACACACACACACACACACACACACACACACACACACACACACACACACACACACACACACACACACACACACACACACACACACACACACACACACACACACCATTTGTGAGTGTCTTTTTTTTCTTTTTTACCTCAGCCCCAGCCAGGGTTGCCAGATCTGCTTATTATAACTTCCCCGCGATATTTTATTTGAAAATAGACGATCTACAAGCTCACAACGCGTCGCATCGTGACGCGTTGTGAGCTTGTAGATCAGCTATTTTCAAATAGCTGATGCATATGTTAAAGTGCTCATGTGGCCCATAGATAGAGCCATATGAAATCCGTGTTAACGGAATCGCGGACGGAATCGCGGAAATGACCAATAAAAATGGAATTGGAATAAAACACGGAATATTGCAGAATTTGGAAAAAAAAAAAAAATCGCGGTAAAATAATTTTTTTTACCGCGAATTTTTACAAATCCACGGGACACCACCATTTTGCATGGCCACATCCTACTTTATAAACAGTAAAATCCACGTAGAAATAGTCTTAGAAAGACGATAGAAACAATAATACATGCGCGACGCCATTTTGCGCATGCTCAGACCGAAGTCACCGAATTATTTTGGGAACATTTTTGCGTATAACACAACAAGGGCCATGTATGGACTGTTATATCTTGAACATTTATTCATTTCCACTTACCAGACACTTTTTTTTTATGGTAAAAATGAGCATAAAAAGCAAAATACAGAATTCAGAAATATTAAAATGGAAAAAACAGAATTTGGGAAAAAATAAAACGGAATTGGGAAAAAAATAAAACGGATTTCATATGGCTCTACCCATAGAGTCGCTTCTTTTGGGCTGGTTTACCTAGACCTGGATGCTTGTTTCTCTCACAGAGTCTGGCAACACTGGCTCCAGCCCCCACACTGCCATGAAAACATCTACATTTATTTTTTGGTCATTAGAGCCACTCTGCTTGTTTACACGTTGCCCTTCTCAGACAGGCATCGAATCCATTATTCCCCTCAGTAATAATAATACTGCAAATTAAAAGCCATTTCATATTAATTAGTTCCTCTGAATTAGCAGAGGATTATTCTGTCCCTGGGACAGGACTAATGAGCAAAATGAGAATCAAGTGTACAAGTGCTGTACTTAAGTACAATTTTGAGGTACTTTTACTCTACTGGAGTATTTCCAATTTGCAATACTTTTACTTCTACTCCACTTTACATCTAAAAGGCAAATATTTTACTCCACTACAATTATTTGAACACTTTAGTTACTAGTTACTTTGTAGATTAGAATTATTATTATAAAACATGCATTAACCACTGGTTAATGCATGGCCTATGCATGGCCTATGCATATCACGTCGCAAAGCGGCACGTTGTGAGCTTGTAGATCTGCTATTTTCAAAGCATTCTTATACATTTGGAAACTTTAACACTGGACTTTTATTTGTAACAGAGTATTTCTATGTGGTATTGGTACTTTTACTGAAGTACAAAATGTGAGTACTTCTTCCACCACTGAAGCTATAGGGACAGAACCTTTCCTCATGTCCTTCTCTTACTAGAATGTCGGAGACAAGGCAGATGCTCTAAACAGGTTTAAACTGACCCAAACTGGATTTTTCTCTCTTTTTTTTTTCCTTCAGGTGTCAAAGGGATCTTTTTTGTTTCTTCCTTTTAACTGATTGGGAGACCATTTTTAACTCTCGCTGCTCTCCTGTCTGTGTTGTTGAAACAGTTGCTCCTGATTAGGGCTCTCAGTCCGGAGCTTTGAAAAAGGATGGAGGGGTGTGCGTGTGCGTGTGTGTGTGTGTGTGTGTGTGTGTGTGTGTGTGTGTGTGTGTGTGTGTGTGTGTGTGTGTGTGTGTGTGTGTGCGCGCGCGTGCGTAGGGGGGTGGGGGGTGGGGGTCTACGTATGGAAGCATCAATGACACAAATAGCTTTTCACTCCTCTCTTCTCCCTCCCTCTTTTTCCCCCTCTTCTTTCTTTTTCTCTTCCCTCTCTAACTTAGAGAGACTCTGCTGTTCCACAGCCCTCCTCTCCATCTGCAGTCTGACCTCTGCTATTCTTCACTATGATTCCTGTGTGTTCAAAGGCGGCAGGATGTCAGTAATTGGAAGGGATGTGATGGAGCGGGAGGAGAGGGGGGCCCCTCCGCGGGGCTGGGAGGCCCCCAGCGCTGGAGAGGTCAGGGGGAGCCTGTCTCTACTCCTGACATGCAGGCTGTGGACAGCAGCAGCAGCAGCAGCAGCCGCTGCAACCCAGCCACAACAGGCCTCGGGCAGCAGCCTGCAACGGCAGGAGAGGAGCAAGGCAAAAGGCGAGGCTAAAACTGCTCCGAGTCAAGGATTATAAGCTCAACCTTTCACAGATACCCCACCAGACTCTGTTCTCCTTGCACTCCAGGTACTCTTTACTGTGTGATCGGGCTGGACTCACACACACACGCACGCACGCACGCGCACACGCACACACACGTACATCAACGCTGCACGACTCCTGGATGGAGACAGTTAAGACAGTCTACTGTAGAAAGTGCTAAACTGCTAATACTGGACTGTATCATTCTCTGTTCTTCAGCCAGGAACCGAGAATTTGCAGTAGTTAGGATTCTGTTCGGTATAAAAGTGCTGCTGTTGCTCAGCTTGTCAAGGTCCTGTAAACTAACCTTTACACTACAGACTATCAGAGATCTCCGCCTATACCAATACTGTACGTCTGGTGACATCTAAAGTCAACGTAGTTGCTATAGAACAGCGACGAGTCGAGAACGGCCATTAACAAACCTACGCCTAGTACATTGCAAACAAATCCTATCACCATCCCCATATGAAGGACTGCAATAAAGACATCGTGGCTTTTTTCTTTTTCTTTTTTACATTGAATTTAGGTCTATCAGCAGAGATGCTCATAGGCCTGCGTCCTGCGTCTTAGAAAGACGATACAAATAACAATAATAATCCACGGGAGCCGCCATTTTGCGCATGCTCACTGCTCAGACCGAATTCTTTAGGTAACGCGTTTGCATGTGACACACACAACGAGGGCCGTCCGCACACTTGAAACGTGACGCAGATGCCGTGACGCCAGCAGACCTGATTCTATCGTTATATTCAACCTCTATGGATTCTATGGGTAACACATCTGAAAATAACAAACGTGAATTAAAAATAAATTATAAAAATAAAAGATTAATGTTGGTGGTGTAAAATGGCACCAAAAAAAGATTCTGAGGGCAACAGAAAACATTCTGCGCATCCTGAATACACCCACATAGTAATGAGGAGTGTAACCTCTCGAGTATATACTGCCTGAACTAACCTGGCAAGCTACCAGTGTTGTTTTTGGCAGGCATTTTAGATTTAGTCTTAGTCTTTTGGACGAAATGCTTGTTAGTTTTAGTCACATTTTAGTCATTTCTATCCTTGATAGTTTTAGTCTAGTTTTAGTCGACGAAAACTCAAATGGTTTTAGTCTAGTTTTAGTCATTGGTTTTAGTCAAACAAATAAAATAAAATAATGTATTTAAACTAATTTAATTAGGTCAATATTGTACTTAAGATATGACTGCTAACAGTATTATCATAAAATATATCCCATTTTTAGGAGATAACACAATAGGATACAACGTGTGTTACAACACATACTGTAATTCACACAAAATACTGCATGTTCAGAAAATAGAATAGCCTAGATCAGGTTCTCATTCTCAACCTTTTTTTTTACCAGTACCACCCAGAAAATATCTCTCCAAGTACCACCATTATGACTGATGTTAACATACAGTAGCGTACACCTGCCCCATCCTATTCATATGCACAATTCACACAGGAGGCAAATGTATTCCTACTAATTATTATGTATTTTTGACAGTTGTGTACATTATGGTAGCACTAAACTGGCACTTAAACTCATGCAGTTGTCACACAACCCACAGACAGTCAGAAAGAGACAGGAAGCAAGAGATCACACACACAAACAAACAAAAGAAAAACGTCTTCATAGACCCCTTAACAGACGACGTCACACTGATAAGAACCAGTGTGCGCGCAACCAGTATGCGCAATGAAACCCATTCTATCAGGTCTCGATAGGACGCGCCTCACTAGCCAACAACACAAGAGGAGGTTGGGGTGTGCTGAAACCAGCGCAGCCCAAAACAACAGGTTGAGAATTGATTGCGTGAAACAATCACCTGCATGTGCGTCCAGTCTCTCAATGTTAGTAAACAAACAATTGGTCTATTACGTTAGCTTAAACAAGCCAGCTTTAGCCTGAAGCTAGCGTCAGATGTTATGGAAAACTTTTAGAAAGTAGGAAAAACATTACCACGGGCCAATTATCGAGTAATATAACTCGATAACATTACATTATAACATCAACTTATTATGTCAGTAAATGGACTGCCGTTAGCTTACCGTTGCAAAAAATAGTAGCGTGGCACGCCTTCTGGTGTCTCTTATCTCCCTCTCCCGTTAGGTGCATTGGTTTCCTTTCAGATGGATGTAGTATGTATGTCCATAATATATCCATTCTTCTTTTCAGACCACCTAACCCATTAAAACCTAATAACATGCCCACTATCATAACTTAAGGCAGCAAGGCAACTCGCGTCTTCACTTCATAACAACAACAACTACACGTGTAGTGAAGCCGGTGTCAGTGTTGCCAGATTCTGTGAAAGAAACAAGCAACCAGGTCTAGGAAAACAAGCCCAAAAGAAGCAACTATGGGCCACATGAGCACTTACAACTTAGTACTGTCTTAAACCTACTGTATACATCGGTTATTTGAAAATAGCAGATCTACAAGCATCGTCAGCTTGTAGATCTGCTATTTTCAAATAAAGTTATTGGTGGAAACTTATGATAAAAAAAAACCTGCCAACACTGCCCGGACCAGACCGGTATCCCAGCCAATCGCAGAGCCAAAAAAAAAAAAAAAGGAAAAGAAACCAATCACACAGCCGGATGTTGCCATGCATCCTCCAAATTCAAATCCAAATTCACAATACAAGGTCTACTAAACTGGGAGACTCAAGCACTAAGCTTGTTTAAGATGAGATCCCCATGCACACAAATCATGATGACATATAAGAGACAGACAGATAATACACAACTACTATACAGAATGTCGTACAATCAGCTTACAGGTTACTGGTATGAAGAATGAAAAGAAATGTACAAGAGAAAAAAAGAAATAGGGGGGGGGGGGGTAGGGGGGGTAGGTTAAGACTTAGACAGGGGCCATTTTCGAATTGCAGCCTCCTGAAGGTGTATCTTTAGGGCAGTTTTGAAGTTTTGCACTCCTTTAGGTAGGGCGTTCCACATTTTAGATGAATAGCATGAGAACAAGTTCATTCCCTTTGTTGAGCCAAATCTGGTTTGCACATGATTTGTGGAGCTGCCTCTGGTGTTATGATCATGGACTTCATTAACATTTAGGAAGTATTTAGACAAATACAGGGGGATCCCAATGTTGTGGTGTATCTTGAAGACCAGGCCCATAGCAAGTTGCTGTACTCTGTCCTCAACCCTAAGCCATCCAATCCTAGCAAAATGAGCAGGGGTTAGATGGGTTTTGTGATTGAGGCCAAGAAGTAGCCTTACTAGTTTGTTTTGGGATGTTTGGAATCTTCATGCATTTTGAACGTCCCATCCAATAAAATGTTCGTCTCGTCTCGTCGACGAAAACACACATTCGTCTCGTCATATTTTAGTCATCAAAGAGCTACAGTATGTTTAGCACGTCAACGTTACGTCTTCGTCATGAAAAAAAGGGACGTTGACGAAATCATATCGTCTTCGTCATCGCGAAAACAACACTGGCTCGGGTGTTGCGCTCTGAAAATAGCCGATCTACAGTCGCTAGATCGGCTATTTTCAGCATACAACAAAGTTTAAAAGCAACCATTAAGTCACCATCAAGGCACCGCCAAAATACATTTTAGTCGACTAAATCAACTGTAGATTTAGTCGATTATTCAAATTGGCTGTCAAAATCAATACTGCTATACCGATAACCCATTTGGCTATCCAGTTGAAGCACTTTAAATCCCTTTTTTTTTAAATCAGTTTGATTGTTTGCGTAGTTTCTGCACTTAGCAAAGGTGTAGTATACCTCAGTGCCTTTGACACTGTGCGTGTAGCTAATGTTTTCCATATCCCTGCCCTCTCTGCCCATCCTCCTCTCCTCCATGGCAGCCAGTCAGCTGTCTGTGTGATCGGGTTGCCGGGGCCTGTGGGAGACCTCTCTCTCTTTACCCCGCGACGACGGCGTCTCCCTCTCAGACACGGCAGAGCGATTAGCACACCTCTTCACACTGGCTTAGACCACAGAGGCGTGGAGAGGGCAGCTTAAGAGGGCTGCCTCTAACCACATCAGCTTCAAATAAAGATGTCTGGACTACATCAACATCTACGAGACCAACCACCACCAGTGTGTAGGATCTACTACACAGAGGGCCAGTCATACACACACACACACACACTGGCAGAGCAGGAAAGCAGGCATACAGACTCACACACTGTAGTGCGCGCGCGCGTGCACACACACACACACACACACACACACACACACACACACACACACACACACACACACACACACACACACACACACACACACACACACACACACACACACACACACACACACACACACACACACACACACACACACACACACACACAGGGCTTGGGTCCTCGCATCCGGATCGGGGTCTCCGCCTTGCTGTGACTCACTGTCCTCTCTCAGGCAGCCCCTGGTAAGAGGCAAGTTAGTGTGTGTGTGTGTGTGTGTGTGTGTGTGTGTGTGTGTGTGTGTGTGTGTGTGTGTGTGTGTGTGTGTGTGTGTGTGTGTGTGTGTGTGTGTGTGTGTGGGGGTGTGTGTGTGTGTGTGTATGGGCATGCCTGCATGTGTGTGTGCTTGCTCGCATATGTATGTGCGCGTGTGTGTGTGTGTGTGTGTGTGCGTGCGTGCGTGTGCATGTGTCTTTGTGTGTGTGTCTGTCTGTGTCTGTGTGTGTGTATGTGTGTGTATGTGTGCGTGCGTGCGTGCGTGCGTGCGTGCGTGCGTGTGTGCGTGTGTGTGTGTGTGTGTGCGTGCGTGTGTGCGTGCGTGCAGGTCTGTTCTGGTAGTGCACACAGGGTCAGGAGATGCTGCAGGGCTCTGCTGACGGCTGCAGGAAACCAATCAACCTTGTCTGTGTATTCCCCGACCCGTCGTTTTCTTAATGACCTGCCCTGACAGGCCCCGCCACAGCCCCGGCCAAACCTCCCTGCACCGGCCCCCATCAGCAACATGCTAATGACCCACACTGAGAGAGAGATGGACAGAGAGAGAGAGAGAGAGAGGGAGGGAGAGGGGGAGAGGGAGAGAGAGAGATAGCATACTGCCCGATTCACACTTTGGCGTGGTGGTGACGGTGTGGACGCGACCACCGCTGTGAGCTTGTAGGTCGGCTATATTTCGCCATGCGGTACCGCCATGCGACGGAGCATAAATTAGGCTTAAGAAGGCGAGAGAGAGAGAGAGAGAGAGAGAGGGGGGGGGGGGGGGAGAGGGGGGGCAGAGATAGGGGAGGGAGAGAGCCAAAGAGCACTGTATCAGTGTTGATTTTGACAGCAAATTTTTATTTAGTATTAGTAATAGTCTTTTGAATAAAGTCCCATTAAGTTTTTGTTATATTTTTGTCATCTGAAATGTTTTAGTCCAGTTTTAGTTTACTAAATATCATAAGATTTTAGTCACCTAAATCTATATTTGATTTAGTCGATTAAAATGTATTTTGGCGGTGCCTTGATGGTGTCGTAATGGCTGATTTTACACTCGGTTGCATGCTGAAAATAGCCGATCTACAAGCTCACAACGCGTCGCAGCGCGCCGCGTTGTGAGCTTGTAGATCTGCTATTTTCAGAGTGCAACACCCGTGCGGAACCAAACGTAAAATTACTTGTCTTTTAGTTCTACTGGATCTCTTCTCCAATAGTCCCTCCCTAACATTTTAGTCAAGGTAGTCGATGAACATTTTTCGTCATAGTTTTAGTCAACACTGCACTGTATCAGTCCTTTCTCTGAGACGTAACCTATACCTATGAGGTTGTCATGCTCGCGTCGCTGAGGAGAAGCCGTGCTGCATGTGAGCCATGTTGATTGCTTTATCTGTCCCCTCCATCCCTCCCCCCATCCATCCATTCTTCCATCCAACACACGGCGGGCGGCCAAGTTTGGCATTCTATTCCGTCTCCCTCTTCCCTTGCCGCTGTGTTGGTCATTAAGGTCATTGACCTGTAATCTGATAGCAGTCAATGAGCTAACCAAATGAGCCACCTAATATCTGACCGCTGGGAGCGCGCTCAATGCTCTGCAGTGTACATTTAATGACATTAACACAGAGGGGAGAGCAGGACAGGAGACAGACAATAAGGAAAGCCTTATCTGTCATTGAAGACTGAACAAACCCCCGCACCCCCCCCCCCCCCCCCACGCAGTGAGTCACCAGTCTACAGTACTGTACCTGCATTTTCATCACCTTTTTATTTAATAGATGTACAGAGACCCATAAAGCCAACTTTAAGATGAAATATGTCTCTTGAATAAATTGTGGATATTGTTTTTTTTTCTCTCTCTCTCTCTCTGTCTCTGTCTTGACAGAACTATATTTCACAGTTCTTCACGTCGTATATAAGATGCTGCCAAAAAAATCTTCCGACAGGCACAAGGAAGGAGGTTTGGGGAACCGTTAAGCCGTTTGTTTCATCTGAGGCATTAACCCCAATTTCATACCTACGCACGCTAGTAACATAATCCTGGTTCCGAGCAGTTTGTGTTTTTTTTTGTTTAGCTCGCCAAAATCTGCATACTTTTTAATCCCCCTGGAAACTAATTAAGATTTATATAATTATCATTTTTCAACTGATTTAGTCACTGCGAGCTTATATGTGTGTGTGTGTGTGTGTGTGTGTGTGTGTGTGTGTGTGTGTGTGTGTGTGTGTGTGTGTGTGTGTGTGTGTGTGTGTGTGTGTGTGTGTGTGTGTGTGTGTGTGTGTGTGTGTGTGGTGGGGGGGGGTGGGGGGTGAGAAAGTGTTTAAGCTGAAGATATACTTGAACGCAGAGAGAGAGAAAGTAAGGACATCGTACCTGGAGGAAGAAGCGCGTGTGTGTGCAACAACATCTATGAAGGTAAAACAAGTGAGAGAAGGTGGTATGGCAGCAAACAAGGCCTCCTTTATGCGTGTTTTTCAAGGTCTCACGCTGCTACGGTGCTTTGGATGGGCAGTGAGTGACCACCATCCTGATAGCCCCCCCCCCCCCCCCACACACACACACACACACGCACGTACGTACATACATACGCACACACACACAAGCTCCCCTCCCCTGCATGTCAGACCCTGAAAATACCTCACATTCCTTCCACCTCAGCGGCTGCTCTTACAGCCAAGGAGAGATAACAAAGGAGTGGATGGGCTCCAGGCGCCGGCCCTACGTTCCTTCTGTTCCTCCATTACAGAGTATAGCCTACCCTGCAGATCCCCTTTCTCCCAAAAAAGGCCGTCTCAATTGACGCACACGGGGATAACTTTGAAGGTAAAAGTTATTATCGCTGCTTTGCCACTATTAGAGGCGTGTGAGTGTGTGCTGTATACACCTGAGCGATCCGTCAGTTAGCCCGTTAATCCATTAAGACCGAGTGCCACGCTATGAGCTTGTAGATCTGCTAAAAAAATAAATAATTGTGGAAATTTGTGCAAATCTTTTAATATATATGTTTAGGGTATTCTGGGGATTCTACAAATGATCTTCAGTTAAAAATAAATAAAAAATGATGTTGCTATAATATCAGTGGTTCTCAAACTTTTTCATGTCAAGAACCACCCAAAATGATATGTATTTGACCGTGGACCCCCATCTCAAAATATTTTGTTCCAGGGTTTAAAAATATATTCAAAGATTTGCACACATTTTCACGATTTCTTTTTTCAAAAATAGCAGATCTACAAGCTCGATGCGTTCCCGGATTGAATGGGTTAATCCCGACAAATGAAATGAAACCTCACCCCGGTGTTGTCGGAGGTGGGCCGGGCAGCAGCGCCCCCATGGCCACAGCAGATCGTAACCTAGACCCCTTATAGCCGGCCCCGGAGCCGGCACTCTGCCATAGCATCCAGCTCTCTGCCACTCTCCCCTAGGATTAGGTTTTCTCTTTCTTCCGAGAGGCTCAGGTTGCCAGCTCAGGTAGCACTGGATTCCCTGGGTCAAATCTCCTCCCGTTTCAACCCGGGGTGTAGCATAGCAATGCTCTCTTATCTCGGGTCATCCACACCACCATTCACCCCCGCCGGGTCTTCATCATCAGGAAAACAATGAGAGGCGACCACAAAGAGAGCAGCGCCGCCGCTCCCCATTCTATAGTCGTAGGTTTTGGTCCAGTGGTGCACGATCAAGATGAAATGCCACCCTATTACTTTAACCCGTTAAGACCTGAGGCCGATTCTAACAAAATGTCTTCTAAATCCTAACAGTTTTTTGACCTATGTCAGTTCGGGGCTCTCCCCAGACTGGCAGAGGGAGAGTAGCGCCCAGGATTACAAGCTTAGGCAATTGGCAGAGGGTGAAAAAAATGGGTTACAAAAATCGTGGGATAAAATTTTGGAAGGAAGGAAAAAAAAACATATAAATATATATATATATATGTTGCTATATCAGTGGTTCTACAACTTTTACAAGAAATCTAAAAATGACACAGATGCGTTCCCGGTCTTAATGGGTTAAGAGCGAGGGAGGCGGGCGGCGGAGGTGATTTTTCCAGCGGCCCCCATGAGACAGTTCATTTCAGGGTAAAACAGGAGAGCCTAGCCTTGCAGGCACTCAGGTGATGTTCTTCTGAAGCTCCTCAAAGCCTATAGCGCTGGATGTCGACTAGGAAGACAGGACTGACAGTGGAAGACGGTGGAAGGCATGCAGGCCTTTGGAAGTGGGCTCCTCACCGAGACTGGCAGGTTGGAAACCATACTCTGATTCAACCATCACTAGTGAGCTCCAACTGTCTCCACAATCTCATTCTCGCACTTTTCCTTTCCTTCTACCCCTCTGTCTATAGCGTCTCTCTCCAAGACACTTGGAAATCCACCTGCTCAACCATGAAATAGATTTACAAACTACACTGCCTTCCTTGTCTCCAAGCCCATCTGAAAAATTTACACAATAGGATTTTCATTAGATTTTCTATTGTCTGTGAATTATAGTTCACCTCTTTTTTTTCAGTCCTGAACATCCACTGTCATCGTTAGCGTTATTCTTCGCAGTACTGATATCCTCGTTATGAAAATGAAATATATCGGGGGAAAATAAATACCTGAGTATAATGTATATTATGCACTAAATACTAAATACATGCAAAAGATTCATAACAAAATGTTTGTAAACTGCATTTAGATTTAGGCTCAAAACAAACAAACAAACCAACAAACAGACAGACAGGGACCGAGACCGTTGTGTGCAATAATGTCCTTGAACGCTTCCAAAAGAAGAAGGCATTGCTTATTTGAGGAGACAGACAGAAAGGAGAAGTCACTCAGATTTGGGTGAAATTTGGAGGAGTGAGAAGGGATTAGGCATGGGGGGGCGGGGGCGGGCGGGATGGGTGGGGGGATGGGGTGTACTGGGAGAATTGCCAAATCTGTGGCGGCTCAGCGGGGGGGGGGGCTTGTCTTCTTCGGGTTAGGTCTCCAAGCGTGGAGCATCATCCCAGAGGGCACGACCGAGACACGGCGGGCGCTATGCACACAGGGTTATAGGAGGATGATGGTAACGGTGCCCGGCATCAGCCTCGTCTCCCCGCCCTCGTTGCCGGGCCGAGGGAGGGAGGGGGCGAGGGGGGTGGGCTACTGTTGCCACATTTTGCGAGAGAAATAAGCAACCAGGTGGTCTATGAAAACAAGCCCAAAAGAAGTGACTGATATATTTATAATAGGCTACATTAGCACTTTAAACATAGATATTTTCAAAAGGAAAATCGTGGGGGAAAAAAACATTTTGAATATATTTTGAAACATTTTAAATCACACAAATCTGGTATGGGGGTCCCTGGCATACCAATTCATTTGGGGATCCTTGACACAAATGTTTGAGAACCACTGAATAAGCAACCACACTTTAGAAACAAGCCCAAAAAAACGTGCAGCCCGCATAACAAGGCCCAAAGTGGCTTATAATAATAAGCAGACATGGCAACACTGGGGGGTGGGGGGGGGGGGTATTTTTGGGGAGGAGGAAGGTGGGGGTGGCTGTGTGGGGGTGGTGTTGGCGCTAACAGGCTCCTGTGGTAATCCCACATGATGGCACACATGGCACACCCCCAGGTAGTGTGTTTTTTGGGGGAGTGTGTGGTGGGTGGCGGTGCTGTGTTATGGCTAGACCAGGGATAACGTGTCAGCGGGGTGTTTCCCCCCTCCACTCCCTCCACTCCCTCCACTCCCTCCCCGCCGCCCCGTCCTGCAAGCGGGAAAACCCTCAAACACAACAAACTGCTGGAGATGACATACGCTGAGGGCAGAGAGAGGCCCTCTCTCTCTCTGGGCCTCCTCTGTGTTTCTGTTACTGTCTCTGTGTGCCTGTATAGCGGTGCGGTGGTTTGCAAACCAGTGGTCTGGGGACCACAAGTGGTCCTTGAGGCGGTTCCAGGCGGTCCACCGGCTAAATGATGGAGAGTTGTTAACCAAATGGAACCTTATTAGGTAGATCTTTAACTCTTGAGAGCGTCAAATGAAACCAAATGGACCCTTATAGATCTTTAACTCTTGAGAGCGTGCTCTCAAGAGTTAAATTATTGCTAAACATCTGCATTACTTAAAGGATTGTAATATTGATCAACGTTTGCCTGTTATCTCTCCTATGGTACCACATCAGTACAGCATGGATGGAACTGTGGACAAAATCTTATCCAACGACAACAAAATACTAAATACATTTTGGGTCTGAGAGGCTACATCTCTTCAAATGGTGGTCCGTGGCTCAAATGCCGAATAAATAATGGACCTTGATATGAAAAGGGTTGAAAACCACTGCTGTATTGGGTGAGTGAGTGAGTGAGTGAGCGAGCGATCACACAGCTACAAAGCTACAGTGTACCATTCATTTTCAATGGAAGCCAGCGACATGAAGATCCGAAGATAGAGAACAGCTAAAGCTACAAAAATGTTGAGCTGGTTTCAACTTCAGCTACAAAGCTACAAAGCTAAACATATGCTGTGTAGCTTTGTATCTTTTTTAGCTACCAGTGTGAACGCAGCAAAAGTGTCTGTTTCATTCTTGCCTCCCATATACCAAGAATGGACGGTTAAAGCAATTGTAGCTGCATACACTTTTACTATAGTTTACACACAAGTTACAGACACTGGCTCTGTCAGCTTGGCTGCACTGGTGTCACACTGAACTCGGTCCGTGTGGAAACACGTACCAAACATATATATCAATGTTTTCATCCTGTCCTTGATTTCTCATGAAAAAACGATATCTCTCCACTGTTTCATTTACCTTGGGGTTGCGATGTCCATCTAATTTCTCAATGATGTCCTTTACTGTCCTCCTGGCTGTAGTCACATCACTCATCAGAGTTTCACAAAGTTCTCCACCAGTCTCTCCAATCAGGTAGTAGAACAATTTCACTTTCATTGTTTCTTCTGCATCTGGCAAAGTAAGCTCCAAGTAAAGTGTAAACTCCTCTTTCCATGATTTCCATGACTGTGCACGATTGCCATGAGTCCAAACACAATGTTGATTGGGGTTTCAAACCTTCCATTGCCAACCAGCAAGCGTCTTCTCCAGCACACTGCTTGTTATTAGCTACAGGCTAGCTGGTTAGCTGCACAGCCTAAGAATGGATGGTTAAAGCAAATGTAGCTGCTTACACTTTTATTATAGTTTAACATAGAACGTAGCACAAGTTACACACACTGGCTCTGTCAGCTTGGCTGCACTGGTGTCACATTGAACTCGGTCCGTGTGGAAACACGTACCAAACATAACAGTCCTAGTGTTATAGTGTCTGCGTGTGTGTGTGTGTGTGTGTGTGTGTGTGTGTGTGTAAGTCTGGATGTGAGGACCCCAGCCTGCTGCTGGATGCTGTGAGATGGGGGCGGCCATAGCTGAATGGTTAATGAACCCGCCTAGGGAGCCAGAGGCCCTGGTTGCCCCAGGTTCGATTCCAGGCCAGGTCAGCATATGCGTCGATGAAATGAAATTTGTCCCTGAGCAAGACTCTTAACCCCTAATTGCTCACAGGTTCTCATTGGAAACAAGACCGCAAGGACTTTCATGAACAACCTGTTAAAAGGAATTATCCTTATCCTTAGATGCAGCTACAGCCTGGATCCTATAACCACACTCTCACTACCTGCTGGTCCAGGGACATACTGTAGGGTGGAGCTCAACACAGTACAACCACATCCCTCATTCCCCATATGCTTCTTCAATTCTTATTTGGACTATTACCTAACATAGCAAATACTGAGGATCTTCACAGTGCTGTGAGCACATATGGAGCTCTTACATATCGAAATGAAGACCAGTCCCCGGAGGTGGTTGTCGGGGTTCACTCTCTCGTGTTTGGAAGCACCCCCTCTTGACCTGCCATGGAATGCAGCCAGAACCCCCTCTCTCGCTCTCTCTCTCACTGTCTCCTATTTTACTGTGTCAACAAAGAGAGACATGCCAAGGGGTGTAGACTGTACCTGAATGAATTAATTAATTAATTAATCAATTAATTATCCACCAACACAGTACATGTCATGTAGCCTACACTTGGTTTGGCTTGTACAGTAAAATCCCTAAATGTAATTAACTAAGTGTTACAGTAAGTGTTAGAAAGTAGGTAGCTGATACACTTTGATCTTAGCGCTAGGTATACTCTTAGTTGCTTGTTTTAGAAGAGAATGCGAGACTTCTGGTGATTAGTAGTTTCCTTGCCTACCTATGTTGAATGCATTATTGTAAGTGGTTTGCGCTCATAATTCCGACATCCCACTACTCCGACTACATGGCTTCCGGGTGCGGTTAGGTTTAGGGTTAGGGTTAGGTATAGGGTTAGTAACCGTCGGAAAGGCGATATGTAACCATTGTAAGTCGCATTTGTCTCACTATATGAGACAAATGTTTGGACGTAAGTGCAGAACCAGGCAGGCAGATCTAGTTCAATGATGATTTATTATCAAACTTTCAATATCAGTTGTCAATAAAGCAGGACATACAGGGCAGGACACACCATGACAGCAACTATAATATGACAAAGGAACCCTCACAAACACAGGGCATAAATAGACACAGGACTAACAAGACACAGGTGAACTCAAAGACAATCAACACAGGGATTGGCTGGGAGACTAACAGGACACAGGTGGAGAAACGAGTAATCACAGAGAGGTGAGACAAGACAGGTAGAAAACACTAGGGCAGACAGGAAACACTGGGACATCACTACATAATAAAAGTACGAGGAGAACAGGGAACAATAGGAACGATACAACACAAACTAAGATACAAGGACACCGATCCTGACAACGTCTGCTAAATGACTGTAATGTAATGTAATGTAATTCAATGCCATTTAATGCCATACAAATGGAACCAAATAGGCCGTAAGGTCCATTTGGTTTGTACACATTCTTTCCATTTGTACACATTCTGAGATGCCATCCCGACGCGAGCAAAAACGAAACCAAAAAAAAAATCTGGGTTTGACCCTGGTTTTCTGCAAAGGTCAGATGTGGGATTGAGTCGGGGGTTGGCGCTGTAGGCAAGAGAGCTCTTGCCTACAGTGTGTGTGTGTGTGTGTGTGTGTGTGTGTGTGTGTGTGTGTGTGTGTGTGTGTGTGTGTGTGTGTGTGTGTGTGTGTGTGTGTCTGTGTGTGTGTGTGTGTGTGTGTGTGTGTGTGTGTGTGTGTATATGTGTTGGGGTTGGGGGGAGCAGGGATGGAGGCTCTGTCATGCATGCAGGGGCAGGAATGTTGCAGAGCATCCATCTCTGCTGTCTGTTGTTCTGTGAATGTCAAACCCGGAGGCTCCGACGCCCACTGCCCTCCACCTTCCACCTTCTAATACCCCCCCCCCCCCCCCCCCCCCCCCACCTCATACCACCCCACCCCACCCCGTCCTGTCCCACCCCACCCCACCCCACCCTCCGTCCGCCCGGAGGAGCAGCATCTTGGGCCACACCTGATGAACAGGAGGACCAGAGCCTGGGGCTCCTGCATGTTCTCCTAAATGAGCCCTGTAATAATGTTACTTCAAATGCCAAAGGAACGGGTATTAATGAGTGTGTCTTTGTGGTGAGGGGAGGGGGGGTGGTAGGTATAGGCAGTGGTGAAAGAGAGGTACTCCGATATATAGTTTTACTTACAGTAAGTAAAAGTAGCGATAATATGGAAATAACAAGCAATAAGGCCTGTATTGAAACGTTTACTTGAGTAAAAGTAGTGATAATATGGAAATACTATGTTAACGAGCAAAAAGGCCTGTATTGAAAAGTTTATTTGTGTAAAAGTACAAAAGTAATCGTCAAAATGTACTTACAGTACCAAATTAAAAGTATAATTTTTTTTCCAAAATGTGTCACTCTTTTTGGCAAATAGCAGCTCTGCACGCCATGTGTTTTTTGTATTAATAATCTAAATCTGTAAAATAACTAAAGATGGCAAATAATTTTAGTCGGGTCAAAAGATATTTGCCTCTGAGGTGTAGTGGAGAAGAAGTATAAAGTATTGAAAAATGAAAATGTAAATGCTCAAGTAAAGCACCTCAAAATGATATTGAAGCAAAGTACTTGAGTTAATATACTTAATGTTACTTTCCACCCCTGGCGGTAAGGGGGAGGAGCTTCTTACAGAGCCTTGCAATTTGTCCCCCCAGCCTAATGGAAATGCGTTAACGTGTAAAAATGCCATTTAGCCACCATACGTCTGTCTGTCTGTCTGTCTGTCTGTCTGTCTGTCTGTCTGTCTGTCTGTCTGTCTGTCTGTCTGTCTGTCTGTCTGTCTGTCTGTGGGCTGGTTAGTTAGTAGATGCTGATTGACAGCTAGTGTTTGAGTGACAGCTCATGGTTGGGGTCTGACTGGGGGGGTAGGTGGGGGGGGGGCATCAATGACCCCGCCAGCCATTCTCTATGATGGAATGTGGCACATGAGTACACACACACACACACACACACACACACACACACACACACACA
>NC_139941.1:43218528-43228528 GCF_963454915.1 Gymnoscopelus microlampas
CACGCACGCACGCACGCACGCACGCACGCACGCACGCACGCACGCACGCACGCACACACACGCACACACACACACACACACACACACACACACACACACACACACACACACACCCTGATCTACCCTGATCCCCTCCTCCATGTCTACGGCGCTGCCCCTGATTTTTGCTTTTATCTGGGGCTGGGTTTGGGGTTCGAGCGGGAGGGGGGGGTTTGGGTTTTGGGGTTCAGTGTGTGTGTGTGTGGGGGGGGGGGGTCGTTTGGGATGGGGGGGGCTCTCCTTTTGTTTCCTGTTACAACATGCGTTTCATGGGGAGGTCTGGCTTCTGACCCCGTGGAGCGCATACTGCGCCCGGGCCCCGAGCTCCGAGGGAAAAGCCCATCTGTGGCATCCATCAGGGCTGTGGCCCCCCGCTGAGGTACTGTCAGAGCCCCGGACCCCCACACCCCATCACAAGGAGGGCTATGTGTGTGTGTGTGTGTGTGTGTGTGTGTGTGTGTGTGTGTGTGTGTGTGTGTGTGTGTGTGCGTACGGGGAGGGGGCTTCAGGGGCAACAACAGAGAAGGACAGAGGAAGAAGGGGAGGGGCTGTGGAAAGTGTGTGTGTGTGTGTGTGTGTGTGTGTGTGTGTGTGTGTGTGTGTGTGTGTGTGTGTGTGTGTGTGTGTGTGTGTGTGTGTGTGTGTGTGTGTGTGTGTGTGTGTGTGTGTGTGTGTGTGTGTGTGAGTTTGTGTACATTTAGAGTAATTGGAGCAGGGAACTCGGCATAAACACAGAAACATATGGAGCTTAAAAGTTGTATTGTGGTGGAGAGACAGAGAGAGAGAGAGAGCAAGGTGGAATGTCATTACAACTAATTACAGAATTCAATAGAACCAATTATGGTCAATTCAGTTGTCAGAGTGTCATGATTAGTTCAATTATATATTACCCTCTAACAGTGTGTTTGTTTTTACCATTACCATTTTTGATTCAATAGGAGAAAAAAAGGCAATATGCCAGCTATGGTGACGTGGCGTGGAGCAACGTTTAACAACCAAAGACAATTTTCTATTCTCATATTCCTAGTGACTGAAAAATATGAAGTCATTGTTTAGACAGAAGGGTTCAAGACGTAACAATAACAGCCGAGCGCTGTTTGAAAGGTCACCCGTTCAGACCTCTACACCCGCAATTGAACCATGGTACAATAAATAGCCCCTTGGGACAAAGCCATGCACGTGAAGAAGCAAAATGAAAATCCATAGGTGACCAGCTCCCCCGAAATCACTCAGACATCACTGAATCCTCGTGCTTTATGCATCACCAACGCTGTCTCTCAAAAAAAGAACTCTTATTTTGAGTTTTTCCCGAAAAGTCGACATATGCCTTATTTGCACCCCCCCGTCACATGTTGACGGTCATAATATGCCTTTTGGGGAGTGAGACAGTGTTGGCAACACACCCTCCCTCCCCAAAATGCATAGTGTGACTTCTTGAGACAAATGTGACCAAACGTCAAATGGTGACTTGAAGGGGGTACCCTTCAAGTCAAACGGTGCCAAACGGTGCCTTCCTGGGCACTTCCGCACTCCAGGAATACGGAAGTGCAGTTCTCCAACCCAGATGTAAAAGTCCGCCAAAAAATAGTTAGAACAACAGAGGCGCCGCCGCCTAAAGCGGACTTGAGCCACGAGAGGCACCGCCGAGGGAGCCAGCAGGCGAGCGAGTCGCAAAGTCCGCTTGAGCCGACTCAGTGCCGTTCGAGTTTATGTGTCACAGTCACAGACTTTACCTGTCTTGTTTGGTGTTGTATTTCTATGTTATGTTCATGTTCTTGTTGTTCGGGTTCTATGTTCATGTCTTCCCCAGATGTTTCCCATGTGTAATAAGTCCTCATGTGTATATTAATCTTGTTCCACAATCAGTCCTTGTCGAGTAATTGTTTAGTGTCACATCGTGTTGTATCTAGTTTGTGACTGTGACGTTTTCTCTGTTATTTTGTAATAAATCACCCAATCTTGGGTTTTGAACTCTGCCTCCCATGCTGTCCTGCATTTCGGTGCTAACACCAACAGATCGTGACATGTCCCGATAGGGATAGAAATATACCCCCTAGTCAACATGTACCGTATTTACCCCCCCCCCCCTTCCAGTCAACGGGTGACTTCTTTGGATGTCCGTCCCAAGAAAATCACCCCTTTGACTGAACTGTGTGCACCCTGAGAAGAGTGCATTCTAGATTTCGGACCCTAACAGTTTTTTGTATTTTATTTTTGTACTGTATTCCGAAATATTAAGTCAACTGACAGATGGACCGTCACCAAAGGAAGAGTGCAAAACGATGTAAAATAAGAAGTTGCACATGGCTTCTTGGACCACGCTGCACATCCAAGTCAAAGAAAGTCACGCTGTGTTCACATTCTAACATGTGTTTTCTATTTCCGCCTCATGGGAACCTATTGATTGTCTTTATGCTACAACGTCCGTACGCCTATTCTCAACTTTTTGCTGACAACTCCTGTCTGCAAGGGGGAGGAAGATTGAAGGGAAGAGAAACACCCAACGTGTGCGTCAGCGCTGTTGACAAACCCAACACGTCACTTTGCATTTTACACATTGCAAACCAATCTAAACGTTCATTATTGTCATCTGAACTGGGTAAAGATGTGTTACTGTACATGCCAAATGAAGAAAACCAAATGCTATTGTTATTGTAATAAATCAAAATCCCCTAATGGGAACCGTTCTAGTGAAACCCATTATAATTCCAGTAAGAGAACCAGTTGCAGTTGTGGGACCTGAGGAGGCTTTTGGTTCTATCTGGAGTATTCACTGGTGTAAAGTAACTAAGTACATTTACTCAAGTACTGTACTTATTTACGATTTTGAGGTACTTTTACTTCACTGGAATATTTCCAATTTTCATTGCTTTTGCGTTTTACTCAACTAAATCTCAGAGGCAACTGGTATAATTATTTGACCACTTGAGTTACTAGTTACTTTGTAGATTGAGATTATTACAAAACATACATTAACCACTTCAGCCCTACATGAAAATAGCTGATCTACAAGCTTGTAGATTAGCTATTTTGTAAAGCTGTGAAATGTAACATTCTGCATAATGAGTACTTTTACTTTTGGTATAAGTATATTTTGATGCCAATACCTTTGTACTTTTACTCAAGTAATTGTTGAATACCGGACTTTTACTTTTAACAGAGTATTTCTTCATCAAGGTATTAATACTTTTACTTAAGTAAAACATGTGAGTACCTCTTCCGTCACTGCTGGAATCACCATATCGTTGCTGTCAGGCAGAAACCTTGCATCTCCACATTTCAAAATTGTATAGTTTTATTTTTTTTGTAAATTAATGCCCTATAATTCGCATAGAGTGTTGCAACAAAAGTACTGAAAATATATTTTCACTATCTCTGACAATTTTCGTTCCAATTCCGGAAAAGTGATTGTAAAGGAGACGGGTCTTCAGGGAATGTGTTTTAGAATGGCGCAACGTATGGAGGTATATCCCGGTTATAGAGGACACAGAAGTTAACAAGACTTTCCCAGTTTGGCTGATTTATTAAAGCTGTGGTTTTTGTGCATCCACACAGAGTAAAATAATAAAAGGGACTGTAGCACACGGTAAAAACCGAAGATAAAAAACTGACTTCCAGCCAGGTCAAAAACTAGAAACTGAACAAACTCAATCAGTAACAGCTGGTACACTTAAGCGTACTGAAACGAGGAGCACCTGTGCTCAGAGTGAACTAGCATGAAACAATACCCAATCAGAATCAGGAGGCAATAAACACAATTATTAGGTATAAGGTCGGTGTGGCCTTTCTAACAGTGATGGTTTTGGACATACAAGGTTACCACGTTGACAGGGACGATGTGATACGTGCTTCCACTCAAAGCCTTTCGCTTAGTCAAGAACTATTTACATGTAGCAGTCCTCCTTCATAAACAAAAAACAAGATGAAAACATTTTATTTTTACCACAACGAAGGAGAATGACTTTAAGTGACTTTTCCACATAAAGGAATGTGGCTCGGCGGTTTTGCTCACAAGGAAACATTTTAACATGCAGCAACGAAAAAACAAAAAGAAGTCTAAAATAAAGAGATATTGGGGGATAGAAGTTGGCGAGTTGACGTCCGTACAATAAAACATACACATTGTTCCAAGGAAAAGAACCTGACTGATTGAAGCAAGATGTAAGGTAGACGGAATATTTGCGGAATATGTACAAGATCCAAGTGTATAGGGGAGCTGTTTTGGACGCTGTAATGCAACAAAAGCACTACACGCTGTAGAATACACGTCCCCCTGGGGAGACCGTGTTTTTGTACGTACCCTGCTGTGAGCAAAACACTTGACACACACACACACGCGCGCACGCGCACGCACACGCACGCGCACGCGCACGCGCACACACACACACACACACACACACACACACACACACACACACACACACACACACACACACACACGTGCACAAATGGACACAGATGAAACAACTGTTTGCTTCGCAGACGGCATACCAGAGACCCGAGGCTTTTCTTTTTTTCTCCTCCTTTTTCTACGAACTACCAGGAGCAGCCCAGGTAAGAATCTGTTGCAGGTGGAACTGAAAGACACCAGATGTTGCCTCCGCACCGTCTCCACTCCATCATTCTCTCTCCGCAAACGCTCAAGACTTTTCTTAGAAGCCCTGCATGATTCATACGGTGTCGCGTAACCCAGACGTACAAGCTCGCGACTCGTCACCTCCGCGACTAGTCGCGTGAGCTTGTAGATCAGCTGCTGTGTTCGGGGGAACGCGTGACACCAGCTTACGACGAAGCATAATTTATTAGCGTTATGTGTTTGCACGTATATAAGGGGAGGAAAGAGGGGGAAAAAAAGTAGATTTGGTTTGAAGGTCAGTTTAACCCATTCAATCCGGGAACGCATCTGTGTCATTTTTAGATTTCTTTGGGCTATTCAAAAATAGCAGATCTACAAGCTCATAGCGCGGCACCGAGTGCCGCGCTATGAGCTTGTAGATCTGCTATTTTTGAAAAATTGTGAAAATTTGTGCAAATCTTTAAATACATATATTTTTTAAAGCGAACATTTGTAACTCAAATCTTTGCTTCTGGAGGTCCCTGGAACTAAATATTTTACCAATGTTCGCTTTAAAAAATGTTGCACACATTTTCAAGATTTTTCAAAGATAGCAGATCTACGAGCTTGTAGATCTGCTATTTTTCAATAGCCCAAAGAAATCTTGACACACACCAGATGCGTTCCCGGTCTCGACGGGTTAAATAAAAATACTTCAACTAGTATGACAGGCAGGGTGTGCGCTCTGGATAAATGCAGTGCTCTCATGCCAGCTCGCTGAGGCTGATTGATTGACTTGTAAGATGTCACGGGCAGGGCTGGGGAGGCGCGTGGAGATGGATAGGAGGATATGGGGCTACTGTGGGATGGAAGAGGAGACGTAGCATACGTATATATATACAGTCTATGTGCTAGTGCAGGGATAGGGAGGGGGGAGTCGGAGAGATCTGAAATGCGCATGCACTCGTACACACACACATGCACACGCGCACACACACACTGCACACACACTGCACACACATGCACGCATGCACGCACACAGCTGGCCAACTCTGGCCTGGTTCTGGTCAGTTGCCCGTGGGCCAACGGTGCGGGCGCAGGAGTCAGCTGTCAGAGGAGGGCCTGTGACGGATTGATACGGACACCCCCAGCCCCCCCCCACCCCCGTCTTCTTTACCCCCGAATCCCCCCCCACCCCTATAGCCTCCACCTCCATCCCTCAAACCCCCTTCCCCTTCCCCCCTCAGCCAGCCAGCCAGCAGCAGCCGGCCAGCCAGCCCATGCCTGGTGGGCATGTTTGGAGAGACACTTCACGGAAGAGGGTGGAGAGTGGAGGAGGAGGGTGTGTGTGTGTGTGTGTGTGTGTGTGTGTGTGTGTGTGTGTGTGTGTGTGTGTGTGTGTGTGTGTGTGTGTGTGTGTGTGTGTGTGTGTGTGCGTGTATGTGTGTGTGTGTGTGTGCGTGTATGTGTGTGTGTGTGTGTGTGTGTGTGTGTGTGTGTGTGTGTGTGCGCGGGGGTCTCAGCTTCCATCTTGACGGTGGCATGGCGTGGGTGGGGGAGCATGGCCCTCCTGTCACCCTCTCACTCTGCCGGGTTCATATCTGTTAGCCTGTGTTAGAGCTGCTTGCTGTGGGGCTGTTTGCCGTCTCTATCCCTCTCTATCTATCTATGGTTTCATCTGGCCCGCTGACAGGAGCCTGCTGCTGGAGGTTCCTGTTGTGCCTCCTGTCCTGTCCAGCGTGGGCTGCTGGATATCTTACTTCACGTCCCCCCAGCCCAGCCAGCCCCCCCCCCCCCCCCCCCACCCCCTGTAGTATACGTCTCATGATCGTCACTGTCGGGGCAGAAACCTCTTATCTCCATATTCTAACTTTTTTTTTTTTGTCAATTAAAGGGATAGTTCACCCCCTAAATGACTTTCTTTCCTATCGATTAGTCACCCCATGGAGGCTTTAATTCATGGATATTTTTTTGTTTTTGTCACATTCCTAAGCTAATCATTTGATGACCGGCGGCGGTTCCGGTAGGAGACACAAAGAGTGTCCTTTGTATCTCCTACGGGAACCGCTGCCTACCGGTCCGCTGGTCATCAAATTATTGGCTTAGGAATGCGACAAAACAAAACAAAAACATATCCATGAATTCAAGTCACCATGGGGGGACTAATTGATAGAAAAAAAGTTTTTTGGGTGAACTATCCCTTTAAAGCCTTCTTGATCATACTACAGCATCACACAAAAGCATTGACTCTGTCGGGTGGAAACCTCATATGTTAAAAATTTTTGATTTTCAAATTCAAAAGCAGATCTACGAGCTCGAAACGTGTCCCCTCGCGCCACGTTTCGAGCTTGTAAATCTGCGTGTCGATATGTGTGTTATTGTACCATGAATATGTATTTGTTTTTTGCTATTTATTTCTATTTTCACAGGTGAGTACGGAGCCCCGGAGAGGCCATTGACAGAAAAAAGTAATAACTTGAGGCCACAAGATAGTATTTTGTGGGCACAAGTTTTTTTTGGTTTGTTTTGGCAATGGCCTCTCCGGGGCTCCATAGGTACGTTCCATTGAGATGGTTATTTCTTCTACACAGGAGCCCCGCCTTGGCCAGGCGGATGCAACAAGCAAAGATTAGCAACAGCATAAAATACAAAACAAACACAATTTACACATTTATACAACCTCGAGTAAAACAGCTGCAGAAACTGCCTAAACTTTTAGAATTACCCAAAGGGATGAAGTGCTTCAGTTTAACCCATTAAGACCGGGAACGCATCTGTATGTCATTTTTAGATTTCTTTGGCAATTCAAAAATAGCAGGTATACAAGCTCAAAGTGCGGCACCGAGTGCCGTGAGCTTGTAGATCTGCTATTTTTGAAATATCATGAACATTTGTGCAAATCTTTGCATTTAATACATTACATTTGTAACTCAAATCTTTGCTTCTACGGATTCTAACAATCCTAACAGTTTTTTGAAAAACGTATGTTTCTATATCAGTGGTCCTCAAACTTTTGCATGTCAAGGACCACCCAAAATTATATGTGTTTGTCCGCGGACCCCCATCTCAAAATATGTTGTTCCAGGGACCCCCCAGAAGCAAAGATTTGAGTCAAAAATGTTCGGTTTAAAAAATATATTCAAAGATTTGTAAAAAAAACAAAGATTTTTTTTCTAAAATAGCAGATATACAAGCTCATAGCGCGGCACTCGGTGCCGCGCTATGAGCTTGTATATCTGCTATTTTTGAATAGCAGATATTACACAGACACGTTCCCGGTCTTAAAGGGTTAATATCTTCCTGGAGCTGATTCCAGGTCAGGACCAGAGGAGCGTGAAACCTAAAAGCCACCTGATCTTCCCAAAATTCTGCGGATGCACAAGGGACCGTAAAATGTGGCAGATTCTGGGAGCAGAGGTTACAGGTATTTATTCATATGTACTACTATGTTGATTGATTGAATACTTCATTCAATATAACAGTTTGCAAAGACAAGCAACAGGAAGTACAGTTCAATACAAGGTCTGCTAAGAGGATTGTAAACCCACGAATGCACTATGGTTTGTTTCCATTGGGGTTCTTTGTACTCAATTCATCGAAACATGAATGACGGACCAATATACATTACTATGCAAAAACATCATATTTTAAACTGCTAGTTTAAAGTATTTTGGAACCCCCCCCCCCAAAAAAAGGGGAAGTATTACATGTTATGGTGATTGTATTCCTGCACCATCAAAAAGTAATTACAAATAGTTTATTTTATTTTATTTCAAATAGAGCTACAGTACATGTATCATAAATAATGCCCATCGTTGAGCACTTTCTCCCTTTCTGCCAGCTTTCCCTCTATCACCATTTAGATTTATGTACTTACAGTACTAGTTCTATCTCCCCCACTGTGTTCTTCTCTCTCCCTCTACCCCTCTCTCTCTCTCTCTCTCTCCCTCTCTCTCTCTCTCTCCCTCTCCCTCTCCCTCTCCCTCTCCCTCTCTCTCTCTCTCTCTCTCTCTCTCTCTCTCTCTCTCTCTCTCTCTCTCTCTCTCTCTCTCTCTCTCTCTCTCTCTCTCTCTCTCTGACCAGTATTGAGGTGTAATTGAAGGAGCGGTCTTCACATGGCCTGCAGGCATGGAGGGGACATTGTGTGCGCTGTGGCGGCAAATTACTCTCCTTGGTCCTCCAAGCCCATACCTTCACTTCTCTCCTCCTCCTCCTCCTCCTCCTCCACTTTTTCTACCCATCTTCTCCATGCGTTGTCAGTCACCCCTCACCACCGCTGCCACTCTCTCTCCTCTGCTGCATGTGTCATCTGTATCTCTCTCTCTCTGTCTGTCTCTCTCTGTCTCTGTCTCTTTCTCTGTGTCTCTGTGTCTCTGTCTGTCTGTCTTTCCGTCTCTTTCAGTCTCTCTCTCTGTCTCTCCCTGTCTCCCTGTGTCTCTCTGTCTATGTCTGTCTGTTTCTTTCTCTTTCGCTCTCTTTCTCTCAGAAACGCACGGATGCACGCAAACACGCACACACACACACACACACACACACACACACACACACACACACACACACACACACACACACACACACACACACACACACACACACACACACACACACACACACACACACACACACACACACACACACTCACTCACGCAGATGCATCTGTGCCATCTTTTTGATCAGTTGATTCATTCCACTTACTCCGGCGTGTTTTGTCTGCAAGATTTTTGAAGATTTATTTTGAAAGTAATTGACCATAATTCACACGGTAAGCCATCCCCATTCCCCATTCAGAAGTGCTTCCTTGGATGGAATGCAGTGACGAGAGACAGGATGAGAGATGGATTGAAGAGGGATGACATGACCGGGTTAGATGAGGTGATGTTGTGTGCAAGAGGAGAACGCTTTAGCCCCGGTGGTTCTCAAAGTTAGTGGGGTCCAGGGACCCTCAGGTTTCCTTGGGGGGGGGGTCCCAAATGGACCCTTACTGCTCTATAACTGTGAAGGGCCATTCATATCAAGCACGATAACTATAAATATGTCGTTTAAAACATTGTTCTAACACAAAAGGGATGGCAGCGTCTATACCACAACTAACAACAACTATTCGTGACGATTTCGTTTGGATCACTTTCAGCGCAATTTTACGATAGAAGCATTGTTATGGGTTGGCTGTTTTCCATTGCCCTAGTGGTGTTCTGCCATTTTCCCCTTCCCCTGTGTGGGTGTGTGAGTGTCTGCCTGGGCATGGCGTTTCAATTCCCTGATCATGATGTATAACCTCCATGCCTGCTGCCTGCCTGCCAACCAACCATACTTGGATTTGGGTTGAATTAAAGACATATTGCATGTTATTCTGGTTTTGAGTATTTGAGGCTTTTGGGTCCTAAAATACAACACACCCTAAACATT
>NC_139941.1:43233528-43236028 GCF_963454915.1 Gymnoscopelus microlampas
TACTTTTTCACCACTGGGTACAGTCTTAGACATAATACATATACACATAATACAGCTCACAATGTGAGCTTGTAGATCAGATTTTCACAATAATAAAAATAAATATTGCCTTTAATGACATGCCCGAAATAGTGAGTATTACAGTAATCGATTCATTGATTATTTTCTTTTTATTATTATTATTTATATTTTTCAATTAAATCAATTCCGGTTGATTAACTGTTGTAATCATAGGCTATTGGAGGTGTGTGCAACACATTGTTCATTCAGTTTATACAGGACATTACTTGTTAATGCAAGACATACTGTATACTGTAGATGCATGTGTGCACAAATATGTGCTAGTGTGTGTGTGTGTGTGTGTGTGTGTGTGTGTGTGTGTGTGTGTGTGTGTGTGTGTGTGTGTGTGTGTGTGTGTGTGTGTGTGTGTGTACACACATGTGTGTGCGCACGTGTGCGGGTGTGGATCAATGTGTATTTCCGTCTGTGTGTGTCTCTGCACCTAGGTGAGTGTGTGTGTGTGTGTGTGTGTGTGTGTGTGTGTGTGTGTGTGTGTCCATCCCCCTGCCCCAAGCTCCATGGGGGATTTTTAATGGGTGGCTGCATTAACACAGCCAGCCTCTAATAGCCTCTCTTTCACATTTTTTTTTCTTCTCAGAGTGCCAGAGACTCATGAAATAGATGATTTAACAGCCAGAAGCCTCTCCATCACATGCAGACTGAGAGAGTTTGTCTGCAAACCCTCTCCTCCTCTCTCGCCATAAAAGTCTATACTGGATCCAGGGAAGCAATGAGCTAAAAGTCCAGAGACTTCGATTTGTAAATAATCAGTGTTTGCTGAGTGGATTTCAAACTTTTTCATGTCAAGGCCCCCCCAAATTGATACTTTTGGCCCCGGACCCCCATCAGATTTCTCAAAACTTAAAAAAATAGCTGATCTACAACAGTGTTAATTTTGACAGCAAATTTTGATTTAGTCTTAGTCTTTTGAATAACACACCATTTAGTTTTAGTCCTATTTTAGTCTTCTGAAAATTGATTAGTCTTAGTCTAGTCTAGTCGACTAAATATCAAAACCTTAAGTCTTTTAGTCTTTTAGTCTTAGTCTTAGTCGACAAAATTAACACTGATCTACAAGCTCACAACGTGTCTCGATGGGACGCGTTGTGAACTTGTAGATTGGTCATTTTTGAATAGGTGAAGTATAAAATTGTGTTAAAGTGATTAAACTCTGGAAAACACCTGTGGACTCAATATAAGCTGGCGGTGTGTCGCGGGTTCGAGTCCCGATCCCAGCGGCCTTTGTTGCATGCCATCTCTCTCCCCATTTCCTGTCAGCCTACTGTCCTATCCATAAAGGCATAATCTCCCAAAAAATTGGTTAAACTGATTTTGATGCTATGTTAACTCATTTTGCTGGGGACCACTGGTTTAAAGCGGCGGTTTTCAAACTGTTTTCCACCTGCATGTCCTCCTCAGTGACATGTATACTGTATACGTATACAGCCATGAAAGAAAAGCGGTGGCATGTACAGTAATTACCAGTTAGACATCGTCACCACTCCCTGCCTCCCTGTCTCTGTACCTGCTGCCATCTGTCTCTCACATTGTGCCGTAATCTGCAGTGTCATTGTTAATTCCTTCGTGTCAATTATGTTTGTATCACCAGTCAATCAAAAGGTTGCAATTTGACATGTCAGCACGTCGCGTTCCTTGGGCGTGTTAGGCAACACAAAGAAATGGGCAATTTACTGTACTGTACTGTAATTGTCTCTAAACGGCAGCAATCTTTATACTCCTCACAAACAACCACTACTGTAAACTACTTTACAAGAAGAATGTTTGTGTGACTTAAGAGATTCATTGGAAAATATATTTTTACACATGCATGGATTATCAGCTACAATTAGGGTTGGCGATTCGGAACCGGAGGAATCGGATCCAACACTGAGGAACATTTGGAACCGTTATCACATTAAATTTACATTACATTACAGTCATTTAGCAGACGCTTTTATCCAAAGCTACTTACAATAAGTGCATTCAACATAGGTAGGCAAGAAAACTACCAATCACCAGAAGTCTTAAGTGCATTCTCTTCTAAAACAAGCAACTAAGAGTATACCTAGTGCTAAGGTAAAAGTGCAATACATCATTTACCTACTTTCTTAAATAGATGATACAAATAGGATCATGGTCAGTATCATGTTAGATAGTATCATGTCAGTATCAGGTCAGTATCATGGTCAGTATCATGTTTGTATCATGTTAGTATCATGATAGTATCATGTCAGTATCATGGTCAGTATCATGGTCAGTATCATGTCGGTATCATGTCGGTATCATGTCGGTATCATGGTCAGTATCATGGTCAGTATCGTGTCAGTATCATGTCAGCATCATGTCAGCATCTTGTCAGCATCATGTCAGCATCATGTCAGCATCATGTCAGCTTCATGTCAGAATCATGGTAAGCATCATGGTCAGCATCATGACAGTA
>NC_139941.1:43243528-43256028 GCF_963454915.1 Gymnoscopelus microlampas
ATTTATTAGAATAATCTCATCCGCTGTATTAGTCTGGTAGCGTGGCTTTTAATCACACAATTACTTTTGTTCACACGTGAAAACGGACTTTAATTATGTAACGTCTTGCATTTACTACAAGGGCAACATACTCCGTGCCCCCCCCCTCCTCCCCCCCATCATTGAGGACACAGATGTGAGCAACACACTGAGACCATGTTAATCCCTTTAATTCAATTATGGTAAATAGGGACAGAGCTTCCTTCTAAACTAAATACAATATGCAGGAGTTTGGTGAGCAGTATGGGGAGGCGGGGGGGGGAGTCCAATGTATAGACAGGCAACCCAGCGGGAAGTCATGGTGGTCTTCTGCAACAGTGTGGTTCTCAACCTGTGGGTCGGGACCCCCAGGGGGGTCCCCACAGGATTTTCCACGGATGACAGTAAAGTGACAATTTAAGGACTATTAAGACCTTTTTAATACCTCTAAAAAAACTATTTATGAAAAGAAAAAGGCCATTATTGCATCAGAAGTAATAAACAGACTATATACTATAAAAAACTGGTCAAACATTGGCCAAATTGTCAAATGATATAAGAAAGAGGCAAATATTGTGAAAATAGTCAATCTACAAGCTCACAGCGCCTTGCGTTGCGAGGCGTTGTGAGCTTGTAGATCGGCTATTTTCCCAATATTTATCTGCGGAACCGAGTCGAACTAAATGTAATGCCTGAACTCTTACATTCCAAGTGCTTGTCAGGGTTGGGGTTCAAATATAATCTTTTTGGGGGGGTCGTGCACTGAAAAGGTTGAGAACCACTGTTCTACAACCCTGCTAAACCCCCCCTACTAGGGTCTCCCCAATACCCTCCCACCGGGGGCCATGAGCTCCTCCTGAGTCCGAGTCTTGGAACCCGGGCAGGAATAGGGTGGCGGTGGGTTCGGACAATGTGGTCTGGAACAATGGACTCTAAGGCCCCCCCCCCCCCCCCCACACACACACACACACACACACACACACACACACACACACACACACACACACACACACACACAACACATCTATACGGCCAGCTGTGCTGTGACCATTCCTACACAGGCCTGGCGGGGAGGTGGAGGGAGACAGGGGGGAGGAGGGGAGGGAGGAAGGGAGGCCGGGTGGGGGCTGGGGGGTGGGTTTGGGGGTTGAGGGGCTATAGATGGCGTGTAATGCATCAGGGCTGAGTATTAAATGTGGATCTGCCAAAGTGCTTTGGGGCCTGGCCGGCTCATTCCCTCCTGAAACGGTTCCACGCGGCAGTAACCTGCTAACCCAGGCCAGGCTGACACTGTGCACCTCCCTCCCTCCTCTCTCCTTCCCTCCCTCCCTCCCTCCTCCACCATGAAAGAGAGGATCTGTTCCCTCCGCCATGAACGCACAGGACAGAGAGGAGGAGGGGGGCCAAGAAAGGGGAGTATGTTTTTGAAGCAGTTAGACAATCTGTTTGGATTAGGCCCACTGCCGAAGAGACATGGAAATGATGGGCAGCCGGTACGGGGTGGGGGGAGTAGGGGGGGGGGGGGAGTCGGGGGGCAGATGGGGAGAAAAGGTGATGTTGGTAGAGGGGCTCTGTAGAGGATTGGAGAGGAGAGAAGACAGGGGAGGAGAGGAGAGAGGGGTCGGAGGCTGGAATCTGGGGATCTAAGAACTCGTCTGGCTTGATGGTTCCCAGATGTTGCGGGCCGGGCTGTTGGCCCCTCCCCCTCCTCGGCCGTGTCAGTGCTGCTCTGCTGAGCTGAATACACAGGAGCCCAGTTAGCCGTAGCAGGACAGATGGGTCAGTGGCTGTGTGGAGCTGGGCCTCCTGTGTGGAGCTGGGCCTCCTGTGTGGAGCTGGGCCTCCTGTGGACCGAGGGGAAATGGGAGGCGAGAGCCATCCTCTCTCTCAACAATCACAGGCCAGAGGGGGCAGACCTGGCTCTGTTTTCTTTATCCTCTCCCCCCCCCACTCCAAGATGCCTCTGCAGGGTGGAGGTATGCATGTGTGTGTGCATGTGTGTGTGTGTGTGTGTGTGTGTGTGTGTGTGTGTGTGTGTGTGTGTGTGTGTGTGTGTGTGTGTGTGTGTGTGTATGTGCGCGCGAGCGTGCGTGCGTGCCTGTGTGTGTGGGTGCACAGGCATGTGAGTGTGTGTGCGTGCACGCGCATGTGAGTGTGTGTATGCACGTATGTGAGTGTGTGTGTGCGTGCACGTGCATGTCAGTGTGTGTGCGTAAGCACATGTGAGTGTGTGTGCGTGTGTGAGTTAATTTGTGTGTGTGCGTAAGCACATGTGTGTGCGTAAGCACATGTGTGTGCGTGCGCGTGTGTGAGTTAATTTGTGTGTGTGTGTGTGTGTGTGGGTGTGTGCGTGCGTACGTGTGCATGTGCGTTTGTGCGTGTGTGCATTCCCGCAAGTTCCATTTTTGTACACACGTTCTCACAGACACACACTTGCATTCACGCACACACACACATATGGGTACAGTCTCATGTGTTTGAATGCACAAAGTATTTGTACTGTGTACGTGACAGCCACCTTTACAGTGAGTGAGTAGAATACTAACAGAGTACTGCAGCCTGGGTTCTATACAGTACAGCAGACCTGATGATGAACTGTAAGCCTTATGTATCTCCACAGAGCAGAGAGCACAGTGCAGGGGCTGCAGTCAGTATATTGCAGAGAGCAGACTGTTTGCAGGTGCCTTGGTCACACTGTAGCCGGTGTTGAAATGCCGGCGCTGCTAGATTTACAACCTCTGGCTCTCCGCGGCCATGTTTCAGAGTGATGGTGCATACTCGTCTACCTGTCTGCTAAAGCGCTTAATGCTCCACACTGCCCCTGCTGCCTGGGCCCGCCCCCTGCACCAAGAAAATGTCGCAGCCATATATTAACAAGTTGTTGACTGGCCACTGAAGCGCACACATTTGTCAACATATTAGGGAGGTGTCAACACTTGTGAACAACAAAACCGCCCGGAGCGCCCACCGTCCCATTCACCGATGTCTGTCGGCCCAAAGAATCAGGGGAAGTGGATGAGAATAGCGTCTCAGTCAAGACAATTTATGAATGGATAAAATAGATTTTTATTGAATATAAAAATGAGCAATGATATTTATTTTGGTTTGGCGAGGAATTTCGATCTGCTTTTAGGTATCTCTGAGAAGGCACATTACATCTGCCTATCAATAGGGACTCCAAATCCCCCAGTACATAAAAGTAGATCCAAAACGACAGGTGGCAGCTGGGGTGGTGGAGGGCGAGCAAAAGCAGAATCAGACAGCAGTAGGCAGAAAGCAAACAGCAAGCAAGGAACGAGCACTGCAACTTCCCCATTTAAATAGGGTGCTCTATTATGAAGTGAGTATGTGATTAGTGGTGAATAGAAGCATGGAGCTGAGACCGACCAATGGTCGGCTAGCAGCAACTACACTGAGTTCCCTGACAGAACTTGCTCTGCGCAACGTCTGTACAAAGTGCAACGCTCAGTCACTCACACAGCTGACGAATTCGGGATTTCAGTGAATAACCATTATTTCCACCCCTTACATTGACTGACGTTCGTTAGGTTATGTCACAAGTCTAAGAAACATTTCAAAATGCAGCTCCTGATCTGCACGTTTAATAAGAGATAAAGCACAGTATAAAGCAAAAAGTGCATAGTTTGTGTGTCAGGTGGAGTTTGTCTCTGTGTAGCAGGTGAAGCAGTGTATGGATGAGTTGTGTGTGTGTGTAGCAGTGCTTTAGCTCTAGAGGTGGAGCAGTGTATGGTGAGTTGTGTGTGTGTGTGTGTGTGTGTGTGTGTGTGTGTGTGTGTGTGTGTGTGTGTGTGTGTGTGTGTGTGTGTGTGTGTAGCAGTGCTTTAGCTCTAGAGGTGAAACAGTGTATGGGTGAGTTGTATGTGTGTAGCAGTGCTTTAGCTCTAGAGGTGAAGCAGTGGATGGGTGAGTTGTGTGTGTGTAGCAGTGCTTTAGCTCTAGAGGTGAAACAGTGTATGGGTGAGTTGTATGTGTGTAGCAGTGCTTTAGCTCTAGAGGTGAAGCAGTGGATGGGTGAGTTGTGTGTGTGTAGCAGTGCTTTAGCTCTAGAGGTGAAGCAGTGGATGGGTGAGTTGTGTGTGTGTAGCAGTGCTTTAGCTCTAGAGGTAGAGCAGTGTATGGGTGAGTTGTGTGTGTGTGTGTAGCAGTGCTTTAGCTCTAGAGGTGAAGCAGTGTATGGGTGAGTTCTATGTGTGTAGCAGTGCTTTAGCTCTAGAGGTGAAGCAGTGTATGGGTGAGTTCTATGTGTGTAGCAGTGCTTTAGCTCTAGAGGTGAAACAGTATATGGGTGAGTTGTGTCTCAGTGTAGCAGTGCTTTAGCTCTACAGAGTATGGGTGAGTTGTGTGTGTGTGTGTAGCAGTGCTTCAGCTCTAGAGGTGAAGCAGAGTATGGTGAGTTGTGTGTGTGTAGCAGTGCTTTAGCTCTAGAGGTGAAGCAGAGTATGGGTGAGTTGTGTGTGTGTAGCAGTGCTTTAGCTCTAGAGGTGAAGCTGAGTATGGGTGAGTTGGACGGGCGCCCAACACTCTGATCCCCACTTTGAGAGTCAAAGCCGGAGGCTCAGAGGCAATAAGCTCCCTTGTTATGGAGGGCTTGAGAAGCCTGTTGTTTCACTTCATTGTGTATTGATGTTCGAGTGCACACACACCCATAATATGCAGTGGTGGGAAGTACAGTAACTAAGTACTGTACATTTACTCAAGTACTGTACTTAAAGGGGAATACCACTCATTTTCAACATTGAACTATGTCTTTAATACACCTTAGAGCTGCCCCCTCAGCCAAAAGTACACCCTGCGTATGTCACTGATCACATGACCTCAATCAATTATCCAGTTCTAGGCAACATAGAGGGGGGGGGGGGGCTTTTTTCTTATTTCCACACAACAGCTCTAAGGTGTATTAAAGACATAGTTCAAATGAGTGGTATGCAATTTTGAGGTATTATTTTTTACTTTACTGGCGTATTTCCAATTTTCAGTACTACTCCAACATCTCACAGGCAAATATTATACTTTTACTCCACTACAATTATTAGAAAACTTTAGTTACTAGTTACTGTACTTTGTAGATTTGGATTATTATTACAAAACATACACTTACCACGTCAGCCCTATATATACTTTGGCTATTTGAAAATACTAATTCTACTATTCTATTCTGCCATTTTCAAAGGATTTTCATACATTTGAAAACTTGTGAAATGGGACCTTGTGCATAATGACGAGCACTTTTACTTTTGGTACTTTAAGTATATTTTTGATGCCAATGCTTTTGTACCTTTACTTGTAACAGACAATATGTGAGTACTACTTCCATCACTGATTGTGTGTTGATGTTCGAGCATACACACACACACACACACACACACGCGCGCGCGCGTGCGCGTGCGCGTGTGCGTGTGCGTGTCTGTGTGTGTGTGTGTGTGTGTGTGTGTGTGTGTGTGTGTGTGTGTGTGTCTGTGTGTGTGTGTGCGTATGCGTGTGTGTGTGTGTGTGTGTGTGTGTGTGAGAGGGAATATTTCACAGAAGCCCCTCACGGTCACGGTTGCCAGATATGGAGAGAGACATTCTATCTCCCCAGAGAGGAGGAGGGAGATGGACTGTTTGGGACGGGAACGAGGAACGGGAACGGGATGGGGAGGGGGGTATTTTCAGAGCATCGCATGGTTATCACACGAGACCTAGTGTTCCTGTGTGTGTGTGTGTGTGTGTGTGTGTGTGTGTGTGTGTGTGTGTGTGTGTGTGTGTGTGTGTGTGTGTGTGTGTGTGTGTGTGTGTGTGTGTGTGTGTGTGTGTGTCTGTGTGTGCGTGTGTGTGCGCGTCCGTGCATGCGCATCTGAGTGCAAATGTGTCTATGTGTATCTCTGTTTCTTTTGTGTGTGCATGTGTGTGTGTGTGTGTGTGTGTGTGTGTGTGTTTGGGCGTGCACGCAAGTGTGTGCGACTGTGCGTGTGTTTGTGTGTGTAGCCTATGTGTGCGCACGTGTTTGTGTGTGCGCGTGTGTGTGTGAGCACATGCACGTGCAAGTGTGTCTATGTGTATCTCTCTGTTTCTTTAGTGTGTGTGTGTGAGCTTGTGTGCACGCGTATATGCGTGTGTGCATGTGGAGGAGGGGCAGACTTGTGTTTTGGGGGGGGGGTGGTGTTGGGGTGGTGTGGTGGGGGTGTGTGTCTGTGAGGCTATGATGGGGATTCCACAGCTGGCTCATGTCACTCCTTGACCCTCTCCTCTCTCCTCCACATCCTTTCACCCAAACCCCCACCTCCCACCCCCCCCCCCCCCCTCCTCCTCCACAAAATAAAACGTCTAGACTGCAGTCCGTGTCTCCCCCGGCCTCAGAGACGCAGACACCAAGGCGCACAAGGAATAGACAGAACAGGATAAACGAAGCCGTAACTTTCTCTCCGTCCCCCCTTCAGCCTGCAGGACTTCAGTTCAAGAGGCTCTTTAAGCTAGGCTCTCTCTTTTCTACTTTTTTTAAGGCCCTCCTCACTCGCTCCTCTTCACAGGCGAGGCGGGTGTCATTTAAGCCCATTAATAAGTAAAGCAAGGCAATAGCGCCACCAAAGAAATAGATATCACACTATTACTTATTCAACTCAGCGCGGCTGAATTATTTATTGTTTATTCCAAATGATCTTTTTCTCAAGTCTACGCTTTCCTCGGCTTGGGTATCCCATGTGTGCGGCTGTGCGCTACGCTGCGCGCCGGGGCAGATGATGCAGATAGAGAAGAGAAGTTCGGCGTGGATATCGCTCGGCTGTCTGGGCAGAAACCTATTATCTCCATACTCTAAACTTTTTTGTGGTTTTCTTTTCTTAAATTAATGTCTGGAAACTCATTTTGTGTTTTAAAAAAATCATGAAGAATCGTATCGTGAACCTAGTATCGTGATTCGAATCGTATCATGAGTTGAGTGAATCGTTACATGCCTATACTTTTGTTATTTTTTAATTTGAATCCTGAAAAGTAACATGTTTAGGACATATGAGGTTTCCACCCGACAAGGACCATGATGTCTCCATGAGAGGGGAATGCATGGCTGCCTGCACAACACTACTACAAGGAGGTGGGGTGGGGGGGGTAGGGGGGGGGCAGGTCCTTCATGATCATGTTACTGACATCAAAGAATATGTGAGCATAGCTCAATGCCAGAGTAGCGTTGAATCCTAGCATTCCTATGGGGGGGAGAACATTTCCCCCCGAAAATAGCAGATCTGCAAGCTCCACAACGCGCCGAAACATGGCACGTTGTGAGCTTGCAATTTTCTGGCAAAGAGATTTATGGTGTAGAGGGGAGGGTTAAAAAAGAGTGGGCCAAGTACATAGCCAACACCCCCGGTCAAGTTGACTAAGTATAAGGTTTAACAACCCAGTGAAAGGCAGACACATAACAGACAGACATGCACTGACTCTTCCTCTCTCTCTCTCTCTCTCTCTCTCTCTCTCTCTCTCTCTCTCTCTCTCTCTCTCTCTCTCTCTCTGTCTCTCTCTCTGTCTCTCACTCACTTAGTCTCATATACGTCTTGCTTCCCCTGTTCCTGAAACACTCGGGGGGTCCCGTGGGGAGAGATAAATTACGGGCCCAGTGGCTTTTTGAAGTCAGCCCGGCATCAACACCAATAAACGCCAAAGCGCGGCCCGCCCTCCCCGCTCCTAAATTAAGTAATTATTACCCCTGGCATGACTTGGCCCATGTGAGCCATAGCAACACTCTCCTGCCCAGGCAGGGCAGACAGGGGCCGAAGAGAGAGAGAGGCACTGGGGAGAAGCTGAGCATATGTCCTCTAATGCATATCAAGGTCCATTATTTATTCGGTATTTGAGCTACGGACCACCATTTGATGAGATTTAGACTCTCAGACCCAACAAAGATTTTGTCCACAATTGCACGCTGTATTGATGTGGTACCATAGGTGAGATAACACGCAAACAATCCTTCTACATTCTCTAATTGTGTAGACTTCTTGTAAATTAAGTAATGCAGATGTTTAACAATAATTTAACTCTTGAGAGAGTAAAATGAAACCAAATGGGTCCATTTGGTTTCATTTTAAATTATAGAGTCAAATAATTGTGTAGACAAGAAGTCTACACAATTAGAGAATGTAAAGGGTCCTCAGAGTTACTGCAGGGGGGGGAGGCGGCCGCCAAATCTTTGCATGATAGGATTTTTACATTAACCACTTGAACCCTAGCATCCCTATTCTGTTCGCCGAAAATTCGCCGCGGATCTACAAGCTCACAACGTGTCGCAGCGCAACGCATTGTGGTTGTGAGCTTGTAGATCGGCTATTTTCGACAAAGGAGTTTGGTGTAGGGGGGGAAAAAGAGCAAACAAAGTACAGAGCCAAAGGCCAAGTTTAGTAAGTCAGTGGTTAAGTGTCTGAAAAACACTGATGACAGTGCTGTCAAACAAGCCTATATAGCTATCTATGAAATCTATGAAAAGGTTTAATCTGCACAATTTCATACAATATGTAGTGGGGGGAAGCAAGGACCCCTCCTTGCTTCATGTTTCTCTCAGCTAAGGGGTCCTTGGCCCTGAAAAATGTTGAAGACCCCTGCTCTAATGGAATAAACACAGTGGTGCTGTGCATCTCTGATGTAAAGTTACGAGTGACAATAAAGAGGAACTTGAACTCGAATAAAGACCTGCTGGGTTATATCAACGCCAGAGGTCTTCAGAAGGGGTCCAGGACCCTTAGGGGGTCCTCAGATTTACTACAGCGGGGGTCTCCAAATCTTTGTGTGATAGCAACTTTCTTTTTTACAATAACCACCTGAACCCTACAGCATCACTATTCTGAGAGGAACATTGGCCCATTGGCAAAGTAGTTTGGTATAGGGGAAAAAATAGCAAACCAAGTACAAGTATTGAGGGTTTAAGTGGTCTTATTTTAGACTAAGGAAAGTAAGCTTTCAACATCTTAAATCTTGTTTTGGCGAGTAGCAAGAGTGTATTTTTTATTTTGATTAAAGACAAGAGGCTGCGCAGAAGGAGAACTCCTTCTAACGCTATGGACCAGAGCTACACTAGAACCAAGGACGGGTGTTTTCAATGAATCTATCATGGTTAAAATGGAGTTTGAAGTTACAATGGGTTTGTATAGGAAGGGGGCGTGTTTGTTAAAATGAATATCAAATATCTAAATACTGAATCAAGCTAAACTGTCTGGGGTGCTTTTTTATGCCGGAGTAGACGTGTTTGAAAGTGAGATATAAAAAAATGTAGTACTTTTTCCACCACTGCCCGTGAGGTTCTAAACGGCATACATTTTCTGCTGACGCACAATAGCGAAGCGAGCCGTCGTTAGCCCGCGTTAGCGTGCGGTTCTGTCCACCTGTGCATGGCGTCACTCTGACACACAGACAGCGCTGTCCTCTGCTGCAGCCTCCTCTGACATATTGATTGGGCTCTTTTTAAAAGCCCTGTTCTCCCACCGTTATTTACTCCAATAGTAAATCTTTACAATGCCGTAAAAGACTGTTTTACACACTTGGGTTATACAATCTCCCTGCCGCAGCAGCAGCACACAGCAGCAGCAGCAGCCTGAGCCGAGACACCACTGTGTCGAGACAGGCTGTACGGATGGGATAGAGAAGAGAAGAGAAGAGAAGAGAAGAGAAGAGAAGAGAAGAGAAGAGAAGAGAAGAGAAGAGAAGAGAAGAGAAGAGAAGAGAAGGCAGGAGCCAGTGCAGGGAGAGGAGAGGAGAGGAGAGGGCATGGCAGTGTGATGGCACCAGAATGGGCCGTTGGCACGACTTTAAAGAGTGTTCTCTGAGAGAACGAGCTGCCCGCTCTCTCGCTGCTCAACTTCACTTTCTCCTCCAATGTTCTCTGGCAGCGCTCCATCCTTTTGTTTTAAGCTTCTTCTTTTTTTTCTTCGTCCTTTCTTCTTTTTACTTGGCCTAGGTAGTGTGGTATTTAATTTGGTAAAAGGGCCAAGCTACGCTACTGTTATTAGTTTACAGTTCCCCCCAGAAAGTCCTCTCGCATAACCGTCCCTGACGTCCATTCAAAATGTTGGACGTTACATTAATCACCCGGATAAAAAGGTCTCTTACTGTTCTGTTGGGAAACGGGGAAATGAGTTGAATTGATTTAATCACGATGATTAATTTGAAAGATTGGTTCTGTCGCTAAAGCAGTACGGACACGCTAACCCTAAAATCACAACGGACAAGGGGATGCACGATGGAAACGTGCTGATCCATCAGCGTCCATTTTGACCGGCGCGTGCCAAAGCTACGGAGCAGTCGAGCCCTCAAGGTTTCTTGCAGAGGTGTGAATCATTCGGTGTGGATCAGGGGTCTTCATCGTTTTTCAGGCCAAGGACCCCTTAGCTGAGAGAGAGATGAAGCATTTAAAGTAGCAGATCTGAAGCTCGAAACGCGGCGCGAAGCTTGTAGATCTGCTACTTGTGCTATTTTTTTTATTTGAATCCTGAAAAGTAACAGTTTTGGACATATGAGGTTACCACCCGACAGAGACGATATGGATTTGTCTGCAGGATGTACAGAAAAAGAAAATCCAAACCTCCTTTTGTGAAATTTTCATTTTTCTTCCATCTCAATATTTTAATACTATAAATGTAATAAATGTGAATGTATTACTTTGCACTGTTATTAAAAACCTGTCTGTGCAAACAGACTTGTGTAGCTTAATATCTGTCATTGTCATACATGAGTAACACACATATGTACTCAAAGAGACACACTCAGGCGCACACACACAAGTACACACACACACACACACACACACACACAGTCACAGGCTGCAATAAATTCAACATCCTTCCTCCCTTCTGCAGACAAGCTCTCACGTGCACGCACATGCGCTCTCCCGACTCCTCTCTACACAGAAATGCAGACATGCAATAAATTGCAAACCCTGTCAAAGCAGTGTTCTCTCTCTCTCTCTCTCTCTCTCACACACACACACACACACACACACACACACACACACACACACACACACACACACACACACACACACACACACACACACACACAGAGACACTCCGGCCTCCAGAGCAATAAATCTGGGAGCCCATCTAACAAGTTCATTTCCGGAGGCCGGAGAGGACGGGGTCCTCTGACTTTGGAGTCAGCAGCCTTGTGGGGATCAATGGCTGGAGACGGAGGAACGAGGGGCAGGGAATCGAGCTGAGATACAAAAATCAATCAGCAATTTAATCGCTTCGGGGAGGGGGAGACCGAAAAGAGAAAGAGAAAAAAAGAAAAGCAAAGAAAAAGTACAGGGGGTTGTTGGTGTGTTGGTGTGTGTGTGTGTGTGCGTGTGTGTGTGTGTGTGTGTGTGTGTGTGTGTGTGTGTGTGTGTGTGTGTGTGTGTGTGTGTGTGTGTGTGTGTGTGTGTGTGTGGACGGGGGGGGGGGGTTTCCAGTGCTTTTTTACTTAAAAAAGCAGCACTTTGATTTAACCCTTTGACACATGGTATAACAGCTCAGTTTCATTGAAGTGTTTTTATGACAGGATGGGCTCCATGAGGAGCAGATCTGTGCTCATCTTCTGCTTCTCCCCGTAGTTCCTCCAAATAAAAGAACAAGGGAAGAAAGGGGAAGTGGAGAGGAAGGGTTACAGACTAATCCTTACATTAAAATTGACTTAAGGGAGGACTGGACCTCTGACAACACGCTAAGGAGTTCCCAATGCAGCTACGCCCAAATATGGAGTGTGTTGTCTAACCTCAAAGTGTCGTCATGGCATCACACCCAAACAAATCACTCAGCTCCATATATGGGCACAAAAAGGGATGTGCCCATTTATGGGCATATGCTGATGACATCAGGGATCTCCATATATGGGCATAAAAGGGACAAGGACTGACATATACAGAGATCTCTATATATGGGTATATCAGTCACATAGTGTGAGGGCCACGTAGCGGCCCGAACCTCTAATGAAAACAAAATGTCGAATCATGCAGATCTTGAGATCCACATGTGGATCTCAAGATCTAAACTAACAAACAAGACAACAAGGCATCCGGTCAAACTAACAAACAAGACAACAAGGCATCCGTACAAACTAACAAACAAGACAACAAGGCATCCGGTCAAACTAACAAACAAGACAACAAGGCATCCGGTCAAACTAACAAACAAGACAACAAGGCATCCGGTCAAACTAACAAACAAGACAACAAGGCATCCGTACAAACTAACAAACAAGACAACAAGGCATCCGGACAAACTCACAGGCAGACAGGCGTAAAGATGTTAGCTTTCTACCAATGCTTTTCAACCAGTTGTTCGGGGACCACCAGTGGTCCTTGGGTGGGTACCAGGGGGTCCCCAGCGAAATTAGTTAACATAGTGTCACTATCATTTTAACCACTTAGCTTTGGCTATTAAAAAATAGCAGATATACAAGCTCATAGTGCGGCACCGAGTGACGTACTATGAGCTTGTCGATCTGCTATTTTTTTTTTATCTTGAAAA
>NC_139941.1:43258528-43289140 GCF_963454915.1 Gymnoscopelus microlampas
TTTTTGTTTTGTTAATTTATTTAGAGTAGCCAATTATTTTGTATCCCTTTTTTTCCCCCCAATTTAGTCGTTATGCCAATTAATTCCTCCCCACACACACCACTGTGTTGTCACTGCTGTCGTATCCATACTGACTAACCTGCCAGTGAGGAGCCCCCACCAGGAGGACGTAGAGCCTTCGTCCCTAGTCTACTAAAATGTATTTTGGCGGTGCCTTGATGACGTCGTAATGCCTGATTTTACACTTGGTTGCATGCAGAAAATAGCCGATCGACAAGCTCACAACACGTCGCAGCGTGACGCGTTGTGAGCTTGTAGATCTGCTATTTTCAGAGCACAACACCCGAGCGCAACCAAATATAAAATGAATTGTCTTTTAGTTCTACTGGATCTCTTGTCCACTAGTCCCTCATTAACATTTTAGTCTAGTTTTTATTTGTTGACGAAATTGTCAGTATATTTAATCTTAGTTTTAGTCATCATAGCTTAGTTTTTATTTAGTTTTAATTTAGTTTTCGTCAGTGAAAAAAGGTAGTCGACCAACATTTTTTGTCATAGTTTTAGTCAACGAAATCAACACTGCCGCTGACAGGTGCTGCCCCAGCCTGTATAGGAGTATGTACATTGACCGATATCACCCTCCTCCCCGCCCGGCTTCCCTCCCAATTGTATTCGTTTCGTATAGACACCCGACAAAGCCGGATGCACCACGGTGGATTCGAACCCACAACCTCAGGGACTTTACCACTGCACCACCCGAGCGCCTTCGGTATAATATATCAATATAGATAGAATAATGAAATACACACTCATATAAAAAAAGACAAGAGAGACACACGCACGCACTCGCGCACGCACTCGCACACACACACACACACACACACACACACACACACACACACACACACACACACACACACACACACACACACACACACACACACACACACACACACACACACACACACACAACCAGACCCCCCCCCCCCCACACACACACACACACCCCCCCATCTCATTCCAGTACACAGAACAGGTGCAAGGTCAAAGCCTTGACGCCAATAATAGATGTCCTGCATCATTCTCACAAATAGTTCTCTCTCAGCCTCTACATGTTTCAGTGAGGAGGTTGCAGCGCTCTGCAGTGTTTGTGTATGCTGTGACGCCGCTGGAGGTTAGAGAGCATGTGTGTGCTGGGGTCAGGGAGATCCCCTCTGTGTGTGTGTGTGTGTGTGTGTGTGTGTGTGTGTGTGTGTGTGTGTGTGTGTGTGTGTGTGTGTGTGTGTGTGTGTGTGTGTGTGTGTGCCTGGCCCTGACCTCTGACCCCTCACCTCCGTCATGGGGGGGTTGGGGGGGGGGGGGGGGGGGGGGCTGACAGACAACATTGTTGGACTATCTGGCGTCCCACTGGGCCACGCTGCGTTTTTTTTTTCGAGCTTTGGCGTGGGAGGTTTGATTTCAAGAGCAGTGGTGTGAAGTAACTAAGTACATTTACTCAAGTACTGTACTTCAGAACAATTTTGAGGTACTTTTACTTACTGGAGTATACTAGAGTATGTCCAATTGTCAATACTTTTACTTCTACGCCGTTACATCTCAGAGGCAAATATTGTACTTTTACTCCACTACAATTATTTGAACACCTTAGTTACTACTTACTTTGTAGATTTTTGTAGATTATTATTACAAAACATACATTAACCACTTCAGCCCTGTATACATTTCGGCCATTTGAAAATAGCCGATCTACAAGCTCACAATGCGTTGCAAAACTTGCGATACGACGCATTGTGAGCTTGTAGATCTGCTATTTTCAAAAGATTAATACATTTTGAACTTGTGAAATGGGACTCAAGTAAATTTTAATTACTAGACTTTAATAGTATTTCAACATTGCAGTATTGATACTTCACTTAAGTAAAAAATCACACCCTGTGTGAAGGTAGCGGCGCCTTTGATACATTTTGTCATCGATATGTGTTTATAATGTGTTTATAGCCATGAGTCACGTGAAGCTTGACCAATCACTTTGTTGACGGGTCTGACCAATCAGAACGTTGAAGGTGAACACGGACAAAGTCAGGTATAGAGCAGGATCCGCTCTATACCTAAAGGTATAGAGCGGCTAGCGCCGCTAAAAATGCGAGTACTTTTGCCACCACTCTTCTCAGGGCAACATAGCCCCGGTGCTTCTGCAAACTTTTTAAAATTTCAAACACCACCCAATAACTTTGAGAGTATACAACCGTTCCATTCGGTTCCATTTGGACACTCTTAAGAGTTACAGACCTGTTAAGGGCCCCGTTTGGAACTCCCTCAAGGAACCCTGAGGGTCCTTGGACCCCCCCCACTTTGAGAACCACTGATGTAAGACTCACAGCATAAGTTTTCAGACTCAGAGCAGACGTGGGAGGCGGAGAGGGGAGTGGAGGTGAGGGCGCGCGGGGGTCTATGAAGGAAGCTGGAAATCTCAGTCAGAAAACTGAGGTGTTATGCCGTAACTTCCCTCATGAGCTTCTCTCTCTCTCTCTCTCTCTCTCTCTCTCTCTCTCTCTGAGTGTGAGGGAAGGAGGTTCAGTTCAAAGAGTTGCCAGAGAGTGGGGGGGGGGGGGGTTATTCTGTCAGAACACAGTGTCCTGGCCAACCACACCGCGACTCTCCCCGAGGAAGAGCCGTTGGCAGTGACATTGCATAGTGAGGAGAGGACTGGGGGGCTTGATTGTCACCCCCTCTCTGCCCCTCGGTGGCGCCTGATGAGGGGCACCTGTTCTGTCGCCTCCCCCCCCACACCCCCACCCCCGCGGCAGGCCACCCTCCTCCTCCTCCTCCTGGGGGCCTGATGGGGTTCAGGTTTCAGCATGCCTTGTCCCCGAGTTCACCAACTGCCACGTCTGTCCCCCCCCCACAGCCCAGGCTGGCATCCCCCAGCGACAGGCCTGTGAGTGACTGACAGCACGCCAGCTTTGACTGTCATGTGCTGTGGAGGTTTGAGCCTCGCTCGTCATGGAGCTGTCATCCCAGTGCCACCTCCACTGCAACACACTGTTGCACTGATTTATGATGTGGCGCGCAGCCGTGCGTGCGCTGGGCAATAGCCCCGATCTACAAGCTCCCCGACGCGGCGCACCGCGGGCCGTCGCGAGCTTGTAGATCAGCTGTTGTTGGTGAGCGCGACAAAGGGGCGAGCGACTAAGTATAAATCAGGCTCGAGTGAGGGTGTGTGTGTGTGTGTGTGTGTGCATGCATGCCTGCGAGTTGTGTGTGAATATAGTGCCTATTTAAACACAGAAATATTAATTTTGCAATATCAGAATCAAACAGTGGTGGAAAAAGTACTCACATTTCTTACTTAAGTAAAAGTATACTGCATTGTAAAAAATACTCTGTTACAAATAAAAGTCCGGAATGAAAAAGTTACTTGAGTAAAAGTACAAAAGTATTAGTATCAAAATGTACTTAAAGTATCAAAAGTAAACGTACTATAATGTTTGAAAATAGCAGATCTACAAGCTCACAATGCGTGGCGATGCAGCGCGTTGTGAGCTTAGATCGGCTATTTTGAAATAGCCTATGTATAAAATAGGGCTGAGGTGGTTAATGTATGTTATATAATATAGTAATTTATATCTGCAAAGTAGCTAAAGTTTTCAAATAATTGTAGTGGAGTAAAAGTACAGTATTTGCCTCTGAGATGTAGTGGAGTAGAAGTAAAAGTCCTGAAAACTGGAAATACTCCAGTAAAGAAAAAAGTACAATACTTGAGTAAATTAACTTAGTTACTTTACACCACTGGAATCAGAATCAACTTTATTGTCGCATCACAGATTTACAGGTGTAAAACAGTGGGTGAAATTATGTATAGGCCTACCTACAGTATGGATAGAGTATGTACAGTATGCATATTATAGAGTACATCTAGAAGTATACCATATAGTAGTATCATGCTGTATTTCTGGAGGTGAGATTAGATTGTCTCCATACACAGCATGCAGTGTGTGGTGGAAGTTACCCTATTTTAAATGTGTTATCATTCAGAAACTGAGTTCAATAATAAAACAATATATATACTGTAATTCCAATCCTGTCCTTCATGTAGGCCTAATGCTAATTGATGTTTGTACTGTTTAGTTGTCATAGTTTACACAATTACTGTATGTCAAACTCTGTGTGTAAAGGTATAATTAGATGTCGACAAAAGTAGCCTAATCCATATAGTGGGAGTCGTTTTTTCCCCCCTTTAATTGTAGTTTTAAATAGAATTCAGTAGGACGTAAAACTCAGTTCTTAACGTTTGAAATAAATGTCAGAAACAGAAAAACTCAAATTGTAAAGTAAATAGTGTAAGGAGCAATCAGTGTCAAACAACAATAACTAATTCAGATTTTCTTTTAACCTATTCCAAGTTAATCACAGAGAAAATGAGTTGGATCACGTTTGATTAGCTCATTTAAAATAATCTATGTGCCGTATCTATTTTCAGAAAAGAAAACACTATTCAAGTTCATCCTTAAATACCGCTATGATATGAATTAGATTAATTAAGACACAGGGGGGACATTAATTTGCTACCATGCTTTTATTACTGTCATTTGTGTACATTTTTTAAGTATCTACTCCTGTATTATAATTTCATAAAAGCCGGCTTCATTTATTTATTTCATTCGGTGGATCTACATTTTTCTTCTCTAATCCATCAAAGCTAGTCACCTTTCCTCTGCCACGCAATTATCTCCATGGTAATTTCCCCTTGCGGTTGATGCTCTCTCCCTTTGTAATCCTGCACAAGGCTTTGTGTGACTTTTCCGAGCAATCGATAATTAGTCTTGTCTCGCAATTGCATGTCTCACCAAAGTATGTTCATGGCTTTAAAAATGGTTGAGAACCACCGATTTAAATCTCTTCAACTGAACACATGAATTTAAGTCTCCTATTCACAATACTGATTATTCTGTGCACCAGGAATGAGTCACTCAGACATGGACTAAAGGGAAAAAGTGAAAAAAAAAATTGTATTTGAGCTACATTGGGAAACAATTAATTGAAGCACATGGACTGTATTGTTGCGGGTGGTGTGGGATGAGACACTTTAGTTTAGATTACATGTACAGGTATGTAATCTCCAAATAGTTTGCGATTTGTGCTATACAAAATGTACACTTTAAGAGTGGCCGTCATGCAACATGGTGGTGCTTCTCTGGCCAGGCTTGGAGTCGAGGCTCAGACAGACAGACAGACAGACAGACAGACAGACAGACAGACAGACAGACAGACAGACAGACAGACAGACAGACAGACAGCAAACATCTGGACCATCTGACACATTCACACACTCATAGGGCGAGAGGCAACAGGAGAGAGAGAGGCCACATGAATGAAAGTGACTCCAATATAGAAAACAATCAGAGGAGGTGCTGGCTTACCGGTGGTGAGGTTAACCACTTTCAATCTGGCATTCCTACTTTGGATATGTCATTATACATACAGTATAGGTAAAATGATTTGTTTGTTTTTTTAAATAAAATAAAAAGAATGTAAAAGAAATCTCAAACAGTTTAGAAAATAGCTATCTGCAAGCTCAAAACACATCACATCACAACACATTGTGAGCTTTCACATTTTTGTGACATATTTTAAAGTATAAAACAAGGATCAAGTCTGATCTACAAGCTCACAACGTCTTGCAAAAAGCTTATAGATCTGATATTTTGGGCAAAAAAACAGATTTGGTGTACTGACTTGGTGTACGGACTGAAAAAAAGCCAAGTTCAAGTACAGTTGCAACTCTGATCAGTTTCAGAAGGAATACAGGGTTTAAGGGGTTAAACTGGTACATGTGAGTGAGTCTGCCCAGACAGGAACAAGAGGTCGTTGTGTTCCTGACCAAGACTATGAGGTCACTCCACCAGCAGCCCCCCTGCTGTGGTTCCTGTTATCTCTCCGTTCGTTACACCCTTTCACTGTTTTCAGCCCTTTAACCACTGTCCCCTGCTACGCCCACAAGGTCCTAACTTACACACCTTGAGAGAGGGACACAGAGAGAGAGAGAGAGAGAGAGAGAGAGAGAGAGAGAGAGAGAGAGAGATGGAGGGAGGGAGAGAGCACACAATTTTACACTTGCGCGCACACAAACAAATAAGACAGTATTGATTGGAGGAGCCGCGGCTGCATTTGCTCGATAGATCCTCTCTCTGTGTGGATCAGTCACGCTCCCGCTGCCTGCCCCGCTGTAGCCCTGCAGTTTAACACCAGCACCCTGCTCCGAGGGACACCCTCAATCCACCTGACACCTAAATAGCCTCACACGCAAACACATGTGCCTGCGCGCGCACACACACACACACACACACACACACACACACACACACACACACACACACACACACACACACACACACACACACGCACGCACACGCACACACACACACACACACACACACACACACACACACACACACACACACACACACAGCCAAGCCATGCACAGCGCTTGTCCAGAACACAAGTTCTTGTTCTGGACAAGGACTTTAACCCATTGAGACATGAAGCCGATTCTACATGTCTCCTAAAGCTCAACAGTTTTCTGAAAAACGTATGTTTCTATATCAGTGGTGCTCAATCTTTTTCATGTCAAGGACCCCCAAAATGATATGTATTTGGCCACGGAACCCCATCAAAATATGTTGTTCCAGGGACCCCAGAAGCAAAGATTTGAGTTAAAAATGTTCGCTTTAAAAATATATATATTCAAAGATTTGCACACATTTTCACGAATTTTCAAAAATAGCAGATCTACAAGCTCATAGCGCGGCACTCGGTGCCGCACTATGAGCTTGTATATCTGCTATTTTTTAAAAGCCCAAAGTGTAAAATAATGCTTTTTAGCTCAAATCTAAAAATGACACAGTTCCAGGTCTTAATGGGTTAAAAGTACAGTACTTCAGCTTTGAGTTAAATATACTGTACTGTACGTCAACCATTGTTAAAGTGTACATCATTCCAGCTACTTAACACATCTGCTGTGTCTTTGTTCTTCATGCAAGGTGCTGTTTAAGTTTGTGGAGGTGCATTTGTATAGGGGTCACACCGAGGCCACTCGAACTACGGCTTCAACAGTCACACCTACTGCAACTCCAATGACACGTTTTCACTCAGAATTTTACCTCACACACCATCACCGACCCTCTGATGTTGACTGCCACCTCTGTGGGAGTCTCACATTGTTTATAATAACTTTATAATAACTTTTTTTGTGCCATGGACCCCCAAATTGATATATATATTTGGCCGCGGACCTCCCATCTGAAAATGCTTTGGGCCAGGGACCCCCAGAAGAGAAGATTTGTGTAAAAAAGAATTCAAAATGTCCAAACACTTTCAAGATTTTTCCAAAAATGTTCAAAAATAGCAGATCTACAAGCTCGCAGCGCGACACGGAGTGAAACGCTGTGAGCTTGTACATCTGCTATTTTTTAATAACCAACATATAAAATATGAATACAAAGTGGTTAAAATGATTGTGATGCTATATTAACACAATTTGCTGGGGTCCCCCTAGAACCCACCCCAAGGACCCCTGGGGGTCCCCGGACCCCTCTTTGAGAACCAATGCTGTGGGTGGTGGTGGTGGGGGGGGATTAGTTGATTCTCCATGAAGTGTCAAGCAGAAATGCCGTTTCACTCATTTCGCGCACGGTTTCACAAATTTGCAAGGACGGGCCGTTACAGATGTTAGAGAGAGAGAGACGCGCACGGGGACGTTTGTAAACACAAGTGCATGAAATAGACACCCAAAAGGAGTGAAACACAATTTCAGGTTGACCTTTCACAGATCAGATTCCTGCATGATACGGTTGCCGCCGGCAGCTCATCTCACCGTGGTGTTGACTCTCTCCTCCCCACAGAGAGCCCTTGGGGTGACATGCAGCAGGTATAAGCGACTCATTACTTCCTAGGATTGCCAACCATCCCTTGAAATAAGCCAAGGAATCATCCATAATTTTGGAAACTAAAAGAGGTGTCCCTTATTGAAAACTTTGTTCCTTATTTTTTGGGAATCACTCAATGACACACATCCTACACGTTCATACAATAATACAGGTTGTTAATATAATATAATATAATATACAAAAACTGTACATACAGTGAGATTATGACAACCCCATTCCTTCCTTCGTGCTTAACCTATCACGATACCCCATGCACCCCTAAGCTCCACCCCTGGCCCCGCCCCTCTCTGTCCAGTCCACCTGCACTGTCCTGAGAAAAGAAGTCTACTGTTGCATCTGCTGCCTGCGTGACTCCTCCCCCACGGATTAATGACCTCGTTAAGGAGGCTATAGGGCCCGTGTCTGGGGATAATGTCACACACTCACACACACACTCTCTCTCTCTCTCTTCCTCGCTCTCACACGCACGCACACACACACACAAACTGACTCGCAGACAGACAACAGTAATAGTGTAAGACAAGTGTCTGTCTGTCTGTCTGTCTTGCACACACGCACGCACGCACGCACGCACGCACGCACGCACGCACGCACGCACGCACGCACGCACGCACGCACGCACAGGAACATGACACCTCATGTTAACCAGATAGGAGCCGACAGTATCAGTGATTTATTATTCAGGAACTATAAATCCCATTCATCACAACTAAATGATCTCTGGGGCAGTGGTTCTCAACCTGTGGCCCGGGGGCCCACTGGTGGACCGTGAGGATATTGCAAGTGGGCCCCCCCAAATACATGACAAAACACAAAAGAAGACAAAAGATTTTCATGATAATATAATTATTGAAAAAGAAAACAATGTAAAAAAGAAGCTAAGGAAAATAGTTATCTTTGTGATAAACAGGAACTTAAAGTATACTATGCACGGGGCCCACCCATCCGACCATGTACCAGATGGGTGGACCGCAAACGTTTTCAAGATTTTAGAGTGGGCCCTGATCCAGAAAAAGTTGTTAACCACTAGACTAGCGCAGGGACGTCACAGGCTCTCAGAAGGTGGGGGGGATGGACTTTCGGTGGACTATACCCCTTATTTTATACTTTTGCTACTCAAAAATAGCAGATATACAAGCTCATAGCGCGGCACCGAGTGCCGCGCTATGAGCTTGTAGATCTGCTATTTTTGAAAAAATAGATCTGCTATCTTTTGCAAATCTTTGCATATGCTTTTTTTCAAGCGAACATTTGTAACTGTCAAATGTAAACGAATTTGTATTAAAAAAAAAAATCGTATTTTTGCCTGATTTTACCGATTTATTATAAAAAATAAAAATAAAAGTTTTATTTTTTCAAAAAGTGGGGGGTATGAAATCACGGATCTGTGAGAGTGAGGGTGTCGCGTCGTACGCACAGTGAATGGCCGTGACGCCCCTGGACTAGCGTATGAATAAGGCATCAACTATAGGTGGAAACCTCATATGTCCAAAGCTGTTACTTTGCAGGATTCAAATTAAAAAACAGCACAAGTAGCAGTTCTACAAGCTCCACAAGTAGCAGATCTACAAGCTCCACAAGTAGCAGATCTACAAGCTCCACAAGTAGCAGATCTACAAGCTCCACAAGTAGCAGATCCACAACTATTCAGATACTCCACAAGTAGCAGATCTAAAAGCTCAAAACACGTCGCTTCGCGCCATGTTTCGAGCTTGCAGATTTGCTACTTTTGCTACTTTTGTGTGACGCTGTAGTAAAAGATCAAGTAGGGCGTTAATTTAAGAAAAAGTTAGAATATGGAGATAAGAGGTTTCTATATATACTCGCTGGCAATTTCCGTATCTGTTCTATTCTATTCGTATTTATCCCAGAAAACCCCAGACTTCCGCTGCCTTTGATAGTCGTCTTCCTCTCGTCGCCCTACATAGCGTTCTCTCCAATGGGACACAGAGCAGTTATTTCCCTTAAACAAGTTTGCCTTCTCCCTTGTGATATAAACACAAGTACACACACACGCAAATGCATGCTCAGACATGCACACGCACACGCACACGCACACGCACACACACACACACACACACACACACACACACACACACACACACGCGCCATCGGTTGGAGTATATAGCGTTCGTTGGCCTGGCTTCTTCTAGCGTGCCACCTGCACTGTAACACAGCAGTGTTTACAGGAAACAACCATCCTAGATGCTCCTGTGTGTGTGTGTGTGTGTGTGTGTGTGTGTGTGTGTGTGTGTGTGTGTGTGTGTGTGTGTGTGTGTGTGTGTGTGTGTGTGTATTTGCCTGCTCAGGCCCCGCGGGGATACAGGCCACCACCTCAGCCAGCCAGCAGCGCTCTATGTGTCTGCTCTTGTAGGACATGCCCTGTACACACGCATACACACACACACACGCACGCACGCACGCACACGCACACACACACACACACACACACACACACACACACACACACACACACACACACACACACACACACACACACACACACACACACACACACACACACACACAACACACACACCGCCAGCATCTCACGCTTGACTGGATCCGCTGCTGGCGGGCGCTGCTGGGCTGGGCCAGTGGTTGCCAGATTTTGCCAGAGAAATAAGCAGCCAGGTCTATGAAAACAAGTCCAAAAGAATTAGTGACTCACAGGCCCACATGAGCACAACAACATTAGGAAAGGAAGCCCAAATAAGCAACTACACTTTAAAAACAAGCCCAAAAAGAAACAACCCGCAACTACCAATATTTACAAGCAACTTTTCAGAAAACCAAAGTTGTTTAAGCAGATATGCTTATTTTTTTTTTACTTAACTGAAAAAAGCAATACCACAATTAAGTACAAGTCCTATATTAAAAATTTTACTTGAGAAGTATTGGCATCAAAATATACTTAAAGTACCCAAATTAAAAGTACTAATGTTTTTCAATGTTTTCAAATATATAATATAAAATAGGACTTAATTGGTTAATATTAATTTGTTAAAAATTTATATTAATTAATAATAATTATAATTAATTAATTATAATCTAAATCTACAAAGTAACTTCAAGTTTTCAAATAATTGTAGCATAGTAAAAAAGTATCAATGTTTGCCTCTGAGATGTAGTGGAGTAGAAGTACACAGTATAAAAGAATTGACATAATCAATAAAAGCAAAAGCACCGCAACATTTCACTCAAGTTCACTACTTGAGTAAATGTACTTAGTTACTTTTTCCACCATTGGGCGGGGAGTTTCAGCCCGCGTGCAGCGGGCAGGAAAGGGTTAAGGTGGCACATTCCTGAGTTTTTAGAGGCTGTAACTAATATCTGAGTTTATTAGTGGAGGGGGCGGGGCTCAGCATCTGGAGGAGTCAATGATGTTTGGCTCCCTCACATGCAGTGGTGGAAAGTAACTAAGTACATTGACTCAAGTACTGTACTTAAGGACAATTTAGAGGTATTTACTTTTACTTCTACTCCACGTAACATCTCAGAGGCAAATATTGTACTTTTACTCCACTACAATTATTCAAAAAATGTAGTTACTAGTTACTTAGTAGATTGTGATTATTATTACAAAACACACTAACCACTTCAGCCCTGTATATATTTCTGATCTACAAGCTCACAATGTGTCGCGCTGCATTGTGAGCTTGTAGATCTGCTATTTTCAAAAGATGTTTGTGAATTTTATACGTTTGAAAACTTGTGAAATGGGATATTCTGCATAATGAGTACTTTAATAATAATAATAATAATAACTTTTGCTTGTAACAGAGTATTTCTACATTGCAGTATTGATACTTTTACTTAAAGGAGCAGTTTTCTTTTTTTTCCATGTCAATTGCATTCCTAAGCCAATAATTTGATGATAATTTTATGAAAACTGGTGAACTACTCCTTTAAGTAAAACATTTTGAGTGCTTTTTTCCACCGCTGCTCACACGCACGCACATTCATTCACTCACACTCACACACAGATACAATAACAGAGAAACACACCTGCGTTGGTTCTCTTGTTACCGCTCACCGGCATTTAGCTGTCGAGTGCCTCTCACTCTCTTTTCAAAGCCCTCAGGGTTTATAGTGGTTATAGCCATCATCATTATACGTCTCATGTATTAGTCTCTCTCCTATTTCAATTGTCATTAACATTTTTCCGGCATCATATTCACTGTATTTACGTTTTCATTTTTTAACCAATTCAAACCGGGAAACGCATCTGTGTAGCCTCTTTATCCATATTTTATACTTTGGCTATTCAAAAATAGCAGATATACAAGCTCATAGCGCGGCACCGAGTGCCGCACTATGAGCTTGTAGATCTGCTATTTTTTTAAATAACTCGACCAATTTGTGCAATTCAAAAAAAAAAAAAGTTTTTAAAGGGATTTGTCACTCAAATCTTTGCATCTGGGGGTCCCTGGAACAAAATCTTTTTAGATGGTGGTCCGCGGCCAAATACATATCGTTTTGGGTGGTCCTTGACATGAAAAAAGTTTGAGAACCACTGATATTAAAGCAACACAAGTGTCTCAGAAAACTGTTAGGATTTAGAAGACATTTGTAATCCCCAGAAGCAAATAAGATTTGAGTTACAAATGTTCGCCTTAAAAATATATATATATTCAAAGATTTGCACTCGGTGCCGCGTTATGAGCTTGTAGATCTGCTATTTTTGAATAGCCAAATACATCTAAAAATGACACAGATTCTTTCCCGGTCTAAATGGGTTAAAACATGTTTTGTATTATAGCTATTTCCTTCAACTATCATTGCAATACTTGCATACTATTACTGTATCAACTCCAACTTTACCCAAGCCACCCGACTCACGCAAGGCAGTTTACGTTTTAAATACGAATAAGAATGGGAGTAACAATATCAAATATCAAAACACAAATCTAATATAGGCCTACGTAAAGTGTGAGATAAAGACTGGAGTTCCTCAGACTCTTGCAGAAAAGAAAAATGAAATAGCAGCAGATATCAAATATCGTCTCTCCGTCGGGTGGAAATCTCATCATGTCCAAAACTGTTACTTTTCAGGATTCTAATTCAAAAGCAGCAAAAGCACAGTAGCAGATCTGCAAGCTCGAAACGCGGCGCGGTACTTTTGTGTGACGCTATAGCATTGGTTCTCAAAGTGGGGTCCGGGGACCCCCAGGGGTACTTGAGGGGGTTCCAGGGGGTACCCAGCAAAATGTGTAAATATAGCATCAGAATAATTATGACCTTTTATACTTTGGCTATTCAAAAATAGCAGATATACAAGCTCATAGCGCGGCACCGAGTGCCGCGCTATGAGCTTGTAGATCTGCTATTTTTTGAAAAATCTTGAAAATGTGCGCAAATCTTTGAATATATATCGCTTTAAAGCGAACATTTGTAACTCAAATCTTTGCTTCTGGGGGTCCCTGGAACAAAATATTTTTAGATGGGGGTCCGCAGCCAAATACATATCATTTTGGGGGTCCTTGACATGAAAACGTTTGAGAACCACTGCACTATAGGATCAAGTAGGGCGTTCATTTACAAAAAAACGGTTATGCATAACATGTGTGGGAATGGGAGAGAACAGTTTCTACATGTCATAAAGCATTGGTTCTCAAAGTGGGGTTCAGGGACCCACAGGGGTCCTTTTCCAGGTGGTCCCCAGCTAAATGATGGAGAGTTGGTAACCAAATGGACCCTTATTAGATCTTTAACTCTTGAGAGCGTAAAATGAAACCAAATGGACCAGAGTTAAATTATTGTTAAACATCTGCATTACTTAATTAAAGAATTGTTATTTTTATCAACGTTTGCCTGTCGTCTCTCCTATTGTCACGATCTGAGTCAGGGTAGAATGTAGGACCCAAGTGCAGGCTGAACAGGACGGTACAGACTAAGGAACAGAAACCAAGACAAACTAGGCCTACACGTAACAATAGACAATGAACTAGCTCAGACACAGTGCAAACACAGGGATTAAATAGACAGGGAAATAATAAGACACAGGTGAACTCAACAGACAATCAACACTGGGATAGGCTGGGGTACTAAGAGGACACAGGAGGAGAACATGACTAATCAAATGGGAGGTGAGACAAGACAGGTAAACAGTAACTAGGCAGACAGGAAGGCACAGAACAATACTACAAAATAAAGGTACACAAAAGCAGGGCAACAACAGAGTAACAAAATAACAAGACTAGAGACAACAACAGAACAAAGGCCAAATAAGTCCAAGACCTTATAAGAGCAGTAAAAGGCTAAACAATAAAGACAAAGTACCAGGCCAGAGGAGCGGACCGTGACACCTATGTTACCACATCAATAGGCTACAACATAAAATATTTCAGGTCTTGGGTCTGAGTGTCTAAATCGGTGGTCCGTGGCTCAATTGCCAAATAAATAATGGACCTTGATATGGAAAGGGTTGAAAACCACTGTCTTAAAGGATGGAAGCATCAAGACTGACATGACGACTACTAGGGCTCAGCACCGACTCCTTCAGCAGCCTGATTAGATGGCCTGGCTGGGGGAAGTCTCCCTTATAGTCAGTTCGTTAGACATGTGATGCTGTGCGGTATAGGCCTGCCTACACAGCCTGCAGCGTGAAGCAGCAGATTGTGGCTATAGGGTGGTTTGATGATCCGCTTTGCCTTGGCTACGCACCACTTGGCATAATATGTCTTGGAGGGAAGAGGGAAGCTCACCTCCAATGATGTGCTGCATGGACCTTCCTCAGTCCACACCACCGCCAGTGTTGCCACATTTTGTGAGAGACATAAGCAACCATAGGTCTAGGACAGAGGTCTTCAACAGGGGGTCCGGGACCCCTAGGGGGTCCTCAGAGTTACTACAGGGGGTCCCCCAAATCTTTGTGTGATATGATTCATTTTTTTACATTAACCACTTGAACCCTAGTATCCCTTTTCTGAGGAGAACTTTAGCCAAAAATAGCAGATCTACAAGCTCACAACGCCTCGCGCTGCGAGGCGTTGTGAGCTTGTAGATCGGCTATTTTTGGCAAAGAGTTATGTAGAGAAAAAAAGAGCAGCAAAAGTTTATCTGAAACACAATTTTATACAATATAGAGGGGGTCCCTGCTTCATCTCTCTCTCAGCTAGGGGGTCCTTGGCCTGAAAACGTTGAAGACCCCTGGTTTAGGAAAACAAGCCCAATAGAAGCGACTATTAGGCCACATGAGCACTTTAAACCTATGTACTGTATAAGTCGGTTGTTTGAAAATAGCCTATCTACAAGCTCACAACGCGTCACGATTATACCAACCTTTGAAAAATCATGGAATATTTTCCGTGAACGCTGAACGCGCACAGGGCTCCCGGGTGTCTCGAAAAAAGAATGTATCCGGTCTGAAAAAATAAAAGTGCTACTGTACATTGAATGAATCAATTTATGTATCAAAATATGTATCTTATATTTGTTTATGTCATCAGAAATATTTATTGTCTATTTCTTACGTTCCGTCTATTTTGTAAGTCATAGGTCTTCTGTGATAACTCATGAAATCAATGGTAACCTCTGTGGTGTGTTATTTTCTCGCCTGCGGTAATTTTGCCAACATTTCTTTTTATTTTGAAACGTTAAGTGTTGTATTTCTCAATACTCAACGTACAGAGCCCCCTGACAGGTTTAACTCTCCATTCTGATCAGCTTCAAGACGTCAACAAACCACTTAATCGCACATGGTTTAGCCTCATTCAGAGATGATTTACTCCACAAATATCCCACGCTTGTTTGCGGTCTCTGACAGCGGTGTGTGTGTGTGTGTGTGTGTGTGTGTGTGTGTGTGTGTGTGTGTGTGTGTGTGTGTGTGTGTGTGTGTGTGTGTGTGTGTGTGTGTGTGTGTGTGTGTGTGTGTGTGTGTGCGCGAGCGCACGCGCACGCGCGTGTGTGTGTGTGTGTGTGTGTGTGTGTGTGTGTGTGTGTGTGTGCGTGCGTGCCTCTATCTAAACCATGCCACTGGTGTGGTCTGGAAAACCTTGTCTTGAGTGACAGAAAGGAAGAGGAATGGCGAGTTAACGAGTGCGTGACAGGAGGCCATAGTGTTCACCTTGTCATTCACAGAGGAGGGTCCCCAAGCTTCAGACCCAAACCCGCCAAAGTGGCAAGACGGTGTGGAATGTGCCTTTATGGTCTAAAGGGGGGAATCCTGGGGGCCACGAGTTCAGCGTCTTCCATCTCCCCCTCCTCCTCCTCCTCTTCTCTCTGGCCCCGGCACACACACACACACACACACACACACACACACACACACACACACACACACACACACACACTTGCACTTCATGGCGTGCATGGTGCAGAGGTAGGGAGACAACCTTTCTCCATGGCTGTTGCACACACGTTGGGGTTACGTCTGGATTTCATCACCGCCGAGCGATCCTGGTCCCAATTAAGTTACAGAGACAAGAGAGGTAAGCAAGGCAGGAGCACTTTAACCCGTTGAGCCCGGGAACGCGTCTGTGTCATTTTAATTTGATATAGGCCTAAAAATAGCAGATATACAAGCTCATAGCGCGGCACCGAGTGCCGCGCTATGAGCTTGTAGATCTGCTATTTTAGAAAAATCTTGAAAATGTGTGCAAATCTTTGAATGTGTATATCTTTAAAGCGAACATTTTTAACTCAAATCTTTGCTTCTGGGGGGTCCCTGGAACAAAACATTTTGAGATGGGGGTCCGCAGCCAAATACGTATAATTTTGGGGGTCCTTGACATGAAAAAAGTTTGAGAACCACGGATCTTACAGCAACATAGGTTTAAAAAAAAAAAAAAAATGGATTTAGAAGACATTTCTAGAATCCCCCAGAAGCAAAGATTTGAGTTATAAATGTTCGCTTAAAAAATATATATATATTAAAAGATTTGCAAAAACTTTCCACTATTTTTCAAAAATAGCAGATCTACAAGCTCATAGTGCGGCACTCGGTGCCGCGCTATGAGCTTGTATATCTGCTATTTTTGAATAGCCAAAGAAATCTAAAAATGACACAGATGTGTTCTCGGCCTTAGTGGGTTAAAGTGCAAGCTGCCGCAATCAGCACTTGAACTCAGACTTTGAGAGGCAATGACAAGCGATGGGAAACATCAAGGCTCCCCACAGAGAAGCAAAACTACAACTTTATCTCTCCGTCGTTACTTCAGGTCAACTGTTTTACAACACGATGGCTGATGGTACGTGTAGTCCTTTATGTTTATGCACACCTTTTTTTCAGAAAAACGCTTCCATCCAAATGTTTTCTTGGTTAGCGCCGACATCTGCTCACTGGTTACCAGGTCTCTCGTCCTGGGATGGATCTTTTTCCACGTGCCTGTTCTTTACAGGGCGTCTTGAAAAGCCAGCCTGTCTACAAACAGACATGTACCTAGTCGCCACTTCTTGACACTTTTCCTTTTTGGCCTCTGAGGGCTTGCCATCCTCTCACGGACACACGGCACAGCACAGCGGTGTCAGATTTCACTTACACACACAGTTTAACAATGTATTTATGTCCACACACAGGGAAAGCATACAGGGACACACATATTTTAGGTGCACTAAAGCAGTGGTTCTCAAACTTTTTCATGTCAAGGACCCCCCAAATTGACACTTATTAGCCCGCGGACCCCCATTTGAAAAGATATGCCAGGGACCCCCATAAGAGAAGACTTTTACGGCCTTAGCAGTGATTCTCAACCATTTTAATTTCAAGGACCCCCAGTTTGACATGCATTAGAGCTACGGAACCCCATTTAATGACATTTCTATCTCTGGGACCCCAAATTATATTGTAAAATCAATGTTAATTTAACTCTGAGAGTGTACAAATGGAACCAAATGGACCCGTTAGGGTCCATTTGGTTCCATTTGTACACTCTCTGAGTTACAGACACATAAGGGTCCATTTGGTTCCTATCCATCATTTAGCTGGGAACCCCCTGGAACTCCCTCAAGTACCCCTGGGGGTCCCCGGACCACACTTGGAGAACCAATGCACTAAAGGTTATATTCACAAACTCATGGATATGTCCTCATGATACAACACGCACGTCACTCATCAGCACTCCCAAGTAGCGGCGGCTCCGCCACATATGGCAGCAGAGACAGCACAATACTTTGCCAGCCTTTCTGCCTCGTCTTTGGGCATCCCAAGTTGTTCGAAACCCTCCAACAACCAGTCCGTGGGTATGATGTCCTTGGCTGGATCACCAGAGGAAACAAACTGCTTAGTCTTGCACTGCTGCTTGGTGTTAAAGCGCTCTCTGTAGTTGTTCTCATGGGCCTGGAGGTCCACCCGTCGCTATTCCGACAGCGGACGGACATACCGCTGGAAGGCCGCCGGGTCTATTGCCTCTCTTCCCGGTCGCTGTTCACGGGAAGGAGAGGCTGTCAGATGCATCAACTGCACCTACTACATTGACGATGGTAGTTACAACGGGGCAGTTTAACGTCATGCCCAGGACACACACACACACACACACGCACACACACACACACACACACACACAGACACAAACACACACACACACACACACACACACACACACACACAGACAGACAGACAGACAGACAGACAGACAGACAGACAGACAGACAGACAGACAGACAGACAGACAGACAGACAGACAGACAGACAGACAGACAGACAGACAGACAGACAGACAGACAGACAGACAGACAGACACACACACACACACACACACACACACACACACACACACACACACACACACACACACACACACACACACACACACACACACACACACACACGGCAGAGCACAGCAGTGTCAGATTTCACGTAAATCTCTTGTTTGAAAGTCTTGAAAAGTCTTTTGAAAAGTCTTGTTTGATCTGGTGCTGTGTTTAGGTGATGTTCAGCATGCTCATTTGAGAAACAAATCAAATGTTTTCATGCCAAGGACCCCCCAATTGATAAATATTTGTCCGCAGACCTCCATCTGAAAATGTTTGTGCCAGGGACCTCCAGAAGATAAAAATGTTGTTAAAAAAAGGAAAATGTGTTTATTTTAAATGTAATAATACATTTAAAATAAAGAAATGAATGAATTAATTAATTGATAAAAAAAATAAACTTTCATATATGGATGCGGAGACACTTTATGGAGCTATACCCCCCAGGCTTGACTGTCTAATTCGAGGGAATGTGTACAAAATATTAGAATACAAAAGTACAAACAAATATCCCTTTCAATGTATTGGTCCCGCTGCTTTTCATTTGTTTATTGCATGCCTTAGCTCTCCTAACACCCCCCCACCACCACCCCCAGCCCATCACGCACCAACACCCCCCCCCCCCCGCCTCAATCCCCCACATTACAGCCATTTACCTAATTGGATAAAACGACTCCTGGATGTAAGCCAAAGGGGGTTTTATAGTCTGTGTTTGCGATTCGGATGTTTGATTATAGGCTCTCTTTGATAATTACTCCCAGTTTCCTACCAGCCAGCCGGGCCCTCTCTCTCTCTCTCTCTCTCTCTTCCCCTCTCTCTCTCTCTCTCTCTCTTTATCGTTTCCTCGCCATGCTGCGAGCATCAGTTGCGCGCCCAAATCAGCCACCGGGCCGTAAAAGGTACCACAGCATGCCTTCTGGGCCCGACATCATAGGCGTGTTTCGTGCCCAGTTTACCGAGGCTAATTATCCCTAATTCGGGGTAATGGCGTGATCAAGTACGTGCTATTATCACAGATCCCCCCACTCTCCCCTCCCCGAAGTCAAACTACTAGCCCCTTCAAAGGTTAGCATTCTGAGCTTTGTTGTGCTTTTTCCTGATTGGTCTCTGTTGTTTGCAGGGCAGGACCAGGACGATACGCACTCATTATCAAAGTAAAGAAGAAAGCACTTACATTTTTATAACCACCTAAAAGAAAGCAACCCAGACACGCTCCATAACATAGCCCTCAACCATAGCAAAAACCTACAGGGATGCCCCCTTATAGTCAGCTCGTCCATGGACTCTATGCACAAACGCAAGCACAACTAACAGACGGAAAACCCCTTGGACTTAACCAGATTATAAGAAAACAAAAAGAAAGCTACCTGACATACCACCATGTTGAAGAGACAACCCAAAACCAAAGCAAAATGGAATAGCTCTGTTCAACACAACGCTGTACCCTCCTCCAGTGGTGTGTTCTACCGTGTTATGCTACTGTAGATACGTAGTGTGACCTGCAGAAAAAAATCGTAGCGAAGCGCAGCCCTCTACTAACCATTTCATCCATTGAAAACGCGCTAGCATCTCCACGACCACTCGCTTGTCGTGCAAGCAATGATTATCGTATCCTTTCGGGAAAAAAACCTACAACACACCACTGGTTTTCTCATGCCAATAAAGCTCCTTTGAATTGAATTGAATTGTTTGTTTCCACTCATTCCTCAGTAATAACCCCTCCTTTCTCTCTCTCCATCTGTTCTACCTCCTCTAGGATTCCTCTCTCTCTCTCTCTCTCTCTCTCTCTCTCTCTCTCTCTCTCTCTCTCTCTCTCTCTCTCTCTCTCTCTCTCTCTCTCTCTCTCTCTCTCTCTCTCTCTCTCTCTCTCTCTCTCTCTCTCTCTCTCTCTCTCTCTCTCTCTCTCTCTCTCTCTCTCTCTCTCTCTCTCTCTCTCAGCCCTGTGCATGGGAAATGCACTTTAATGCCATCAAGGATTCATGATTGTAAGTGAGGGAGATAGCTGGCCTCACCTGCTCCGGCCCTGGGGGGGCCTTGAAGCTGATGTGGTTATCAGTGCGCTGAGAGGAAAGGAGACGTAATCCATTCTGTGGCCCAGGGGGGGGATCTCTCATCGACCTTCCCCTAGTTCTGAAAGGAGCCCTCCCTGCAGGGTGTCACCGCAGCCTGTGTGATACGGCCATGCAGGGCCTTATACCAAACCATCTCCTCCTCCTTCTCCCCACAGCTCCTCCAAGCTGATATGGGCCAAAACTCTATTAACCCATTAAGATCTGAGGCGATTCTTTAAAAAAATCTAAATCTCAACAGTTTTTTGAAAAAAATCTGGAATTTTTTTTCCCAAGATTTTTCAAAAATAGCAGATCTACAAGCTCGTAGCGCGGCACTCGGTGCCGCGCTATGAGCTTGTATATCTGCTATTTTTGAATAGCCCAAAGAAATCTTAAAATGAGACGCAGATGCGTCCCCGGTCTTAATAGGTTAACGTTGCTGTCAGGGGTGAAACCTCTTATCTCCATAATTCTAACTTTTTGTGTTTTTTTTCAAGGGTGCAGCTTCCCGGTCTGAAATTGAGTCCATATAGGAAGTGAGTTCAAGTGACAGTTCATATGAATGGCCTGTAAGTTTCGCTGTTTTACCCAAGAAGTGGGTGTGTTTTTTTTTCTTACCTTAATAAACATTGTCATAAATACTATATGCGTCCAGTCGCTAGTTTAAAGTCTTCTTTCAATCACCATGATATGCGTTTTGGTAAATTATGGTCCCGTTTATTTAAAAATTGACGATAAAGTAGGTTATGCTCTAGGAGGGGCGGGATGATTTGATTGACAAGCTACACAACCAATAGCCTTCATTCCCCGCCCCCGCTCTTGATTGACAAGCTACCCAACCAATAGCATTCATTTAGCGATTGATTTCCGGTTGCTTTTTTTTGTATGTATTAAAGATGGCCGGTTTGAAATCATTGAAAAATACAGTAGGCTTCATTTACGGTCTGTAGAGTCTGGAGGTGTCTTTGTCCATCTCTTTTATACAGTCAATGTTTTTTTCCCCCGTAAATTAGTACCCCCTACTTGATCACACTATAATGTCACACAAAAGCATCAAAAGTAGCAGATCTGCAAGCTCGAAACGCAGCGCGAAGCGTCGCGTTTCGAGCTTGTAGATCTGCTACTTTTGATGCTTTTGAATTTGGCTGCTGGAAGATAACACTTTTGGACATATGAGGTTTCCACCTCGACAGAGTCGATTAGGTCTCGCCTGCATGCCTGACTCTGTGTCAGGTTTTTTTAGTGGCTCTCTTGCTAAGGGGCATTAGTTGGCCCAATCCGGAAGCTAAAGGCCCCAAGGGCATACCGAAAAAAGTTTAAAAATTCATATAACTTTAAGTCCACTTTTTCTTGGTGTGGATGTGCCAGAGCGGTGGCATCAGGCTGAGGGAGGCAACTTCTCCCTGGTTTCTTCTTCTCCATCGGTTTTAACCCATTAAGACCGGGAAAGCATCTGTCATTTTAGATTTGAACCACTTTAACCATTATTTTATACTTTGGCTATTGAAAAAATAGCAGATATACAAGCTCATAGATAGATAGCTATGAGCTTATAGATCTGCAATTTCTTTTTTTAAATCATGAAAATGTGTGCAAATATTTGAATATATACCCCCTCTCAGCCACGTGTAATTAAAAAATAATGCGAACATTTATAACTCGAATCTTTGCTTCTGGGGGTCCCTGGAACTTGATATTTTGAGATGGGGGTCTGCGGCCAAATACATAAAAATTTTGGGGGTCCTTGACTTGTCCTGATTTAGAAGACATTTGTAGAATCGGCCTCAGGGTCTTAATGGCTTAACTCTGGTACTCTATTTTCAGTTATTCCTACACAGTGAAATAATATGTTATCAGCCACAGAAAGAGAAGTTATTTAAAAAAACATTAGGCTCTTCACTATTATTCCCGTTGGGTTTCAGGGCATGCAGACTGAAGTTGTGTGAATATAACATACTTGTAGGATTTTGTGCGTTTTTTAGTTATTATAGGAAATAATGCGTTGCCGCTATTTCGTCCGATAAGAACGGCACGTCTAATTACACCTGTATATCTGCACGTTTTCTCTATCGCTCTCTCACACATTTCCTACAGCGAACTGCACGAGAATGCTTGTTCTCTGCTTTTCTTTTACTCGCAAACGCGCGCGCGCACGCGCACGCACGCACGCACGCACGCACGCACGCACGCACGCACGCACGCACGCACGCACGCACGCACGCACGCACACACACACACACACACACACACAAAACACCAGTGATTACCATTGTTCTAATCCCTTTATATTATTTCCCTCCCCATCACTGGCTGCTCTTTGGCAGGCTTCATGCAAATGTTCTGGTAATGAGCGGAAAAAGGCGTGAAGAAAAGAGTGGGGGGGGGGAGAGAGAGAGAGAGAGAGAGAGAGAGAGAGAGAGAGAGAGAGAGAGAGAGAGAGAGAGTAGGATACAATTCCTGCGCCTCTGAACAATCAAAAGAGCAGCACAGCCCCTATTCTTTGTACTCGCCTGCATCTGTGTGTGTGTGTGTGTGTGTGTGTGTGTGTGTGTGTGTGTGTGTGTGTGTGTGTGTGTGTGTGTGTGTGTGTGTGTGTGTGTGTGTGTGTGTGTGTAATGGGGATGCGGTGGGAGGTGGGGGGCAGTTGGTAGATGGAGGGTGGAGGAGGTGGTGGAGAGAGAAGGAGGTGTGTGTGTGTGTGTGTGTGTGTGTGTGTGTGTGTGTGTGTGTGTGTGTGTGTGTGTGTGTGTGTGTGTGTGTGTGTGTGTGTGTGTTGCAGTGGGGGGTAGATGGAGTGTGGAAGAGGAGGTAGAGAGTGGAGGTGCGTGTGCGTGCGTGTGCGTGCGTGTGTGTGCGTGCGCGTGTATGCATGTGTGCGCGTGTGTGTGTGTGTGTGTGTGTGTGTGTGTGTGTGTGTGTGTGTGTGTGTGTGTGTGTGTGTGTGTGTGTGTGTGTGTGTGTGTGTGCGCGCGCGCGTGCGTGCGTGTGTGTGTGTGCGTGCGCGCGTGTGTGTGTGTGTGTGTGTGCGTGCGCGCGTGTGTGTGTGTGTGGTTGCAGTGGGGGGTAGATGAAGTGTGGAAGAGGAGGTAGAGAGTGGAGGTGTGTGTGTGTGTGTGTGTGTGTGTGTGTGTGTGTGTGTGTGTGTGTGTGTGTGTGTGTGTGTGTGTGTGTGTGTGTGTGTGTGTGTTGCTGTCATGTGTCTGACAGATATTGAAGATAATTGTCCGCTTTCTTCGTCTTGCCTGTGTAATTCCACTGCTGCTGCGGCAACTCCAACAACACTCACCTGGGCGAGAGAGAGAGAGAGAGAGACTGAGTAGTGGAGGGCGGGGCGCGGGGGGTTGGGTGGGCGTGTTGCGGCGCTGTTGCGGTGATAAGAGGAAGATTCTCTAGGTATAGTGTTGTTAGTGAGATGGAGTTTGTAGAGGAACGCACACAGTCATTGGGGCGGTGAGGGGCGTGGCTGTTCAGCTGAGGCTGAGGCTGTGTGAACGCCACTTGCATTCCGTTTTGACAGAATCTCCCAAATGAAGTCTATCGTCGCTTTTCCGGCAGAAGACCTTGTATCTCCACGTACCATATTCATATCTTTTTACGTTTTTTTTCATACAAGAATGCTCAATTTTATAGGCTACTTGTTGTGCACAAAGTAACGGAAATAGCTAATATCTAGATTCTACTTTCTATGGTCAGACATGAACACATTTTGGAAGTGAGGTTTGTAGAATTATGCAAAAACACAAATGTTTTAAGCAAATTACAGCCAAACGGTAACACCAAAAAGCAGTTTGACACTCATGGTGCAGTTTGCACTAATAATGTCAGATAATGTGTTCATCCTCCCACAAATGTGGATGCCATTTATAGCCAGTATATGGAATATGAAAATACTCTTGTATGATACGTTTCACGTTTTCACATGACTTCAGAGATCAGAAGTCAGAAATCTAAGTAGGCAGAAATGGGCATGGCCTTAATATGCGAAGTTGCGTCATGAGCCAAGAAATCCTGGGAAAATAGGGAACATTTTTTGAATCTCCGGCCTCCGGTTCAGGACCCGAGAGAAATAAAGTGGACTGTCATACAGTAGCACCACCATGAGGCCAATTCTTGGCATCATGCACAAGACATATGATGCTCACAGACAGACAGACAGACAGACAGACAGACACACACACACACACACGTTTGTATTACTATACTTGTGAGGACATCAACACTTTAGGACAGCCATGTTATGAATGCCATTTTTTTTTTAAATACAATTTTTAACCCTAAGCCTAAAGCCGAAAAACAGCAGATCTACAAGCCCACAACGCGTCGCGCTGCGACGCGTCGTGAGCTTATAGATCGGCTATTTTTCGGTGCATGACACTGGCGCGCAACTAAGTATAAATCATGACGAACTCTAATTCCAATCCCTAAACCTAACCTCTAAGACACCTTTGTCTAATCCTCACCTGAATGTTTTTCTAATTGTAAACTTATCTCTAAAAAAAATGTTTTTTAACTATAAAACAACCATTTGTCTTGTGAGGACCAGGAAAACGGTCCTCACAATGTAGATTTCTTCAAATTCTACTATACCTGGTCCTCGCAAGTATAGTAATACAAACACACACACACACACACAGGCCCCACTAGTATACATATACAGACACACACACACACACACACACACACACACACACACACACACACACACACACACACACACACACACACACACACACACACACACACACACACACACAGGCCCCACTAGTATACATATACAGACAGGCACTACAGCTAGCACACACAGACAGGTATGCATGATGCTCAGGGTCTAGTACGGGCCACTCTTGCCTCGTGGCGACACACTGGGATGAGAAGCTTGCACACAAAAGGAGCAAGGGGAAGGGCCGAGTTCCAGAACAGGTGTCTTATTGGGTGGAATACATTTGAATGCTAAACGACCCAGGAGGGGATTATTCAGCCGTCTCCAGCCGGGGGACGGAGGCCATCCACTATTAATGAGATGGAGGTGTTTCAGATTTCCACATCAGCTCCTGGCTATACGCATGGAAGCCCAGCGCTGTTAACCCATTAAGACCGGTAACGCATCATCTGTGTGTCATTTTAAGATTTCTTTGGGCTATTCAAAAATAGCAGATCTACAAGCTCACAGCGCGGCACCGAGTGCCGCGCTGTGAGCTTGCAGATCTGCTATTTTTTGAAAAATCGTGACAATTTGTGCAAATCTTTGAAGATATTATATTTTTAAAGCAAACTTTTGTTACTCAAACCTTTGCTTCTGGTGATTCTACAAAGGTCTTCTACTGTAAATACTAACAGTTTTTTTGAAAATACGTATGTTGCTGTCAAGGACCCCCAAAATGTTATGTATTTGGCCGTGGACCCCCATCTGAAAATATTTTGTTCCAGGGAACCCCCAGATGCAAAGATTTGAGTTACAAATGTTCGCTTTAAAAAATATATATTCAAAGATTTGCACACATTTTCAAGATTTTTCCAAAAATAGCCAAAGACAAAAATTACACAGATGCGTTCCCGGTCTTAATGGGTTAAATGTTGACTCTGGAGGGGGGACAGAGGGGGCTTCAGGTGGGCTTGTGGTCCTGGAAGTTTCTCTCAGCGTTAGTCATAATGAACTGGCTCGCGACAAGACGCACTGGAACACTTCCACCCCTGCATGCTCTGACTTGCAGAGGGGAGGCTAATGAATATCTGTTCTGGGGGTCTGGTTATTTTTTTATACCCACAGCTACTTGAAGGCTGGGGTTGCCTCTAGGACAATGGTTCTCAACCTTTTCAGCCTGTGACCCCCCAAAATAATCATATTTTAACTGGGGACCCCCACCCTGATAAGCAGTTGTAATGTAGGAGTTGAGGCATTACATTTTCGGTTCCACAGATAAATAGCATATGTACAAGCTCACAACGCCTCGCGCCTCGAGCTATTTTCACAATTTTTCCCTCTTTCTTATATTATTGGCCAATGTTTGACCAGTTTTTATAGTTTGTTGTTACTTTTGATGCAGTAATGTTTTTTTTTTTTCATTCATTTTTTTTTTTTGGTATTAAAAAGGTCTTAAAGTCCTTAAATGGTCACCTCAATGTCATCTGGGGACCCCTCCAAAATCATGTGGGGACCCCCTTGGGGGTCCCAACCCACAGGTTGAGAACCACTGCTCTAGGATTACAGTTATAGTTAGGTTTGTGTTTTGTTTTGTTTTGTCTTATGGAATGTGTGAATACGGTATGGAGATTTTCAGTGTCAATTCCTATGACCTTTCAAAACAGGGTGTGTGGGGTGTGTGTATTTGTGTGCGCGTGCGTGTGTATGCGTGTGCGTGCGTGTGTGTGTGTGTGCGTGTGCGCGCGCGTGTGCGTGTGTGTGTGTATAACAGCATATAACTTGGCCGCATGCACTGCAGTGTGAGTAACTTCTATTTTCCAGGCAATGATTTAGTACAATTTAAATTGGCTGATATTATATGTAATGTGCATAGCCTTGGTCTTACCAACTGGAAAGCTGGCCTGACTGTCAAAACATGCCAAGTATGATGATCTTTATTGTGACAACGTGTAAAAAGTGTGGCGGATCACTGTGGAGGGACTGAATCGAGGGACCCAAGAGGCCCGGGCATTTTGCAGACACAGCTATGTCGTTTGTTTCAGTCTGCTCGGACTACCAGATATAGGTGGGGTTTTTACAAAGTGTTTGACACCAGTGTTGATTTTGTCGACTAAACTACAAAAAAACTAAATAAAAACTAAGCTACGATGACTAAAACTAAGACTAAATGTATTGATAATTTCGTCAACAAATAAAAACAGTTTTTTATTTGTTGACGAACTGGACCACTGGTTTTCAACCAGTGGTCCGGGGACCACCAGTGGTCCTTGAGGGAGTACCAGGGGGTCCCCAGCAAAATGAGTTAATAGCGTCACAATCATTTTTAACCACTTAGCTTTGGCTATTCAAAAATAGCAGATCTACAAGCTCATAGCGCGGCACCGGGTGCCGTGCTATGAGCTTGTGGATCTGCTATTTTCGAAAAACCTTGAAAAAGTGCGCATATCTTTGAATATTTATGTTTTTTAAAGCGAAAATGAACTGATATCTTTACTTCTGGGCGTCCCTGGCACAAAACATTTTCAAATGGGAGTCCACGGCCAAATGTATATCAATTTAGGGGTCCTTGCCATGAAAAAGGTTGAAAACCACTGGACTAGTGGAGAAGAAATCCAGTGTCCTAAAAGACAAGTCGTTTTATGTTTGGTTGCTCTCTGAAAATAGCAGATCTTGTAGATCGTCTATTTCAGCATGCAACCAAGTGTAAAATCAGCCATTGCAACGCCAAAATATGACTAAAACTAAATGGAATTTTATTCAAAAGACTACGACTAAAACTAAATCAAAATGTGCTGTCAAAATCAACACTATGACACTCAACGTTTGGCGTTGCTTTCCTCGATTGACAACTCACCTTTTATAGCCCTGCATGGTAAACCCCTCCCACTTGGCAGAGGAAGATGATTAAAACAAATGCCTGGGATTGTTTGCCGCATACTAAGCCGACCGAAAGTCTTTTTCAAGACGGAATGGGAATGAAAAAAAAAAACATAACAACAACAAAACCAATCTTCCGCATCTGTTTTTCCTAATTCTAATTCCTAGGAAAGATTGGAACCAGTCCGATCGTTTCCTTCGCTCCCTCCCTCCTTTTTTCACTGCTTCCACCGACCCTTCCCTCGTCTATGTCCCAGTTATGCTCCTCCGTACGACGGTGTGGCGCGCCGCGGAAAATAGCCGATCCACAAGCTCACAGCAGTCAGCTTGTGGATCGGCTATTTTCCAGCCGTGCGCCATGCAAGCACCGCCGTACGGCTGAACTATGAATCGCGCTCGAGGCAGAAAACGCTGAAAAACAGCGGAATATGCAGCCAAGTCAAACAATGGTGGGTCCCATTGCTAAGCAGTGTCTAGCAGGAGACTGGGCCTGCCTCCAGGCCTGTGGTCACTGGAAACACTGGTGAATGCTGGGATAATACTAGGCTTTAACAGAAGCACCCCCGGACCCCGCCAACCCCCCCTCCGTCACCCATGTTCTCCAGCTCCACCCCACATCAGTCTTATCCGCTCCCTCAGCTGCATAAACTAACGTACAGCAATATTCAACATTTAGCCCGCTGACCCGCCACATTCGCGAGGGTTCACGCACGCATCTATCACGCACTGCTGTGTTCCTGTGCGCGTGGGTGAGTGCATGTGCATACGCACGTGCGCACACGCATGCACTCACACACACACACACACACACACACACACACACACACACACATCCATCTGTTTGTGCTTTCTCTCGCACACACACACACACACACACACACACACACATACACTCTCACGTGCACACACACACACTCACACACATGTACACACATATCCTCTCGCTCTGTGCTCTCTCGCACATACACAAACACACACACACATGCATGCACAGACACGCACACACACACACACACACACACACACACACACATGCACATACACGCACACACGCGTGCACAGACACACACATACACACACACACACACACACACACACACACACACACACACACACACACACACACACACACACACACACACACACACACATGTGCGCACAGACACACACAGACACATACTGTACACACACACACACACACATACATAATCTCTTTCTCTGCTCTCTCTTGCCGCACGCACACAAGCACACGCACGCACGCACGCACGCACGCACGCACACACACACACACACACACACACACACACACACACACACACACACACACACACACACACACACACACACACACACACACACACACACACACACACACACACACACACACACTACACACAGAAAACACATAAAACAGATGCACACAAGCGCTCAAAACTATCATGCCATAATTGTGGAGTTGTGATGGAACGGCAGCTGTTGCAGATGACTGCACATCAAGTTCAACACAGCTTTACACTAGTCAAACTGCAGTATACCACGGAGCCCCCCCCCCACCCCCCCCACCACCACCACCACCACACCCCGCGTCTGCTGCGGAGGTCAGGGTGTGATTGTGGTACTGTGTGAGGTTAGGGTAAGCCTGTAAAGGGGCAGGGGTCTTCAACGTTTTTCAGGCCAAGGACCCCTTAGTTGAGAGAAAGAGAGAGAGAGAGAGATGAAGCAGGGACCCTCCCCACTACATATTGTATAAAATTGTGTTGCAGATTAAACTTTTTCATACATTTCATACATATAGCTTCATAGACTTGTTTGAAAGCACTGTCATCACTGTTGTGGAAATGAATGTGTTTTGTTGCTTTGTTTACGCTTCTTTAATATGTTGGATTCATGTTAATGTGTATTTTCATGCATTTAACCACTTAAACCCTCAATATACGTAAACTGGACCTTTGGCTCTGTACTTGGTCTACTTTCCCCCCCTTCCACACCAAACCTCTTCGCCCGAAAATAGCCGATCTACAAAGCACACAACGCCTCGCAGCGCGAGGCGTTGTGTGCTTGTAGATCTGCTATTTTCGGCTAATGTTCCCCTCAGAATAGGGGTGCTACTCTATGGCCTAATGTAAAAAAGAAAAAAGTTCCATCAAAGATTTGGCGGCCTCCCCCCCTGTTATAACTCTGCGGGGACCCCGTATAGGGTCCCGGACCCCCTGTTGAAGACCTCTAGGGTCTCGTGGAGGTCACACAGGGTGTGATTAGTGGCGTGGTGCTGTATGAGGTGGCCCTGGTGTCCATCCTATAGAGGACCAATGCTACGGCACGGGGCATCAAATCGATGGGCAGCAAGTTCATCCTCTAATTACTGCAGTGGCCGGCCCCTCGCCTTCCCTCGGCAACTTATCAA
>NC_139941.1:43289340-43301840 GCF_963454915.1 Gymnoscopelus microlampas
GACGAAAAAACCTAACCCTAAATTACAAACTAAGCTATGATGACTAAAACTAAGTGTATATCGGCTATTTTTGGCATGTAGCTAAGTGAATATCAATTCAATGCCATCACGGCACGCCAAAAATAAATCAACTGTAGATTTAGTCAACCAAAATCTTATGATACTTAGTCGACTAAAACTAGACTAAAACTAAAATAAAAATTTGCCGTCAAAATCACCACTGTGCTGAACACACATAAATCTTTTATCAAGAGGCTCTTTTTGGCAAATTGTAGCTTTATTAGATAGCAGAGAGAGACAGGAAACCAAGGTCAGCGAGAAAGGAAACTCGCTGCGAGAGTCAGTGGCAGCAAGACGTGACGCGGGCGTCAGATTCAAACTCGGGGGGTCCTCACGACTTATACACTTATACTCCATGCAGTATAAGTGTCTGAGTTGATGAATTGAGTACAAAGGACATAACAATGGAATGGCTGGGGCTTTTTTTGGGTTATCCTTTTAGCATAACCTTTGACTGTACCACCTGTACTTTTAATATTCATGTTGATAAAGTGTTTAATTCAATCAATCAATCAATCAATCAATCAATCAATCAATCAATCAATCATATCGTTGCCGCCAGGTAATCGGACAATGCCCCAAATACTTTATGACAGACTGAGGTGAGAAATGGTGGATGACTGCATGGGAAGAGCACCAGGGCTTTAGGAGCAGAGTGAGAGAGACAGCCAAGAGTCACACCACCTTCCTCCAGGCCCCAGTGTGGAGTTATAACCTGCTCTCTACTGACTCCTGCAGCGTCCACGGCCTCGGCCTGTCTGTGTCTCGCGCTGAGGTGACCATTATTTACAAAAAAAACCATAAGCACTTAAAGGAGAATTTTGGACTAAAGTTTTCTTGCCTTTTCTATGATGTTATGATATCTTAGGATGAATGGTACAGTAGAACATCTTCATAACTCCATCCCTGGTCCGCCACAGCTTAAAACGTGCGCGGATAGGCCTTGCGTTAGATCACTTTTTTTTTTTTTTTGTGAGATCTGACGTTCATAGTGACAGAACACTGTAAAAAAAAAAAAACAGAAGTCTCTCTAGACGAGATTGAAATCTCAAGATTTCAATCTCGTCTAGAGAGACTTAGGTTTTTTTTTTTTTTTTTTTGCATAGTGTTCTGTCACTATGAACGTCAGATCTCACAAAAAAACTGTTAAAATAGTGATCTAACCTAAGGCCTATCCGCGCACGTTTTAAGCTGTGGCGGACCAGGGATGGAGTTATGAAATTTTTCTACTGTACCATTCATCCTAAGATATCATAACATCATAGAAAAGGTAAGAAAACTTTAGTCCAAAATTCTCCTTTAAATCCAATTTCAGAAATAGCGAAAATTGCCGATACGCGTCGCATTTTGAGATCTCGCTCTGGATAAAGAGCGTCTGCTAAAGGCTTCAATTCTTAATTGTAAACTGTATGTGAACACTCAAAACAAGTGTTATTATTTCAACTGTGGCGAAACCGGGACATGAATGTGATAATGAATGTTGAAAACTGGGACATTTTAGTGTATTAGAGATATTTGTCTAGACTCGGGACACCCGGCTTGAAACCGGGACAATCCTGGCCAAACCTGGGACCGTCTGGTCACCCATGCTCTGTGCTCACTTTGTTTTGCTGTGAGTTAAAGGAGTAGTTCACCCAAAACATGACTTATTTTCTATTAATTACACAACCCCATGAAGCCCCAAGAATTCATGGAATTCGTGGAAGCGGCCGAGTCTCCGGCTGGAAACTCAAATGCAGGTCATTTGAGAGACCGCCGGTCATCAAATTATTGGCTTAGGAAAGCGACAAAAACACAAAATTCTCCATGAATTCAAGGCTTCATGGCCTGTGTAATTGATATGAAATAAGATTTTTTTGGGGGGGAACTACGCCTTTAAACTTGGCTCAAGTCAACAGCAGCTAACAAGCTCAGCTAGATGTATATGAAATACTATTACATAAATATAACTATCTAGTCATCACATATAGTAAATATATCACTAAATATAATCACTAAACTGAATATCCACTAAATCTCTGAACAATGCTGTTTTAGATTCAGGCTGGCTTTTAGCCTGCGTGGCGACAGAGAGTGAGGACGATCAGGTATCTAACGGCGTTCGCTTGAAAAGAGTTGAAATATGGAGGCTGACACCCCCATCGCCCCCGGCCAGGGCTCCCCACCCCCCCCCCCCCCCCCCACCCGTCTGCGTGCGATCCTGAACTTTAATGTTCCTAGAAGTTAGCGCCGATAAAATTGTCACACGTCACCAAAAACAAGGGCCCCGGGTGAGGATTTACGGCATGGCAGGAACATCATTTTCTTTCAAGTGGCATTATGGCAAGCGACACACAGGGGTCATTATTCATGACAGCAGTGCGGACCCCCACCACCCCCCCCCCCCATCCCTAAACCTCCCCCTTTTTCTTCGTCCTCATCAGGTCAGAGGAGAACCCCGCAGCCCCGCTCCTCTCCCTCTCCTCTCCCACCCGCCAGCCACCACCTCCACCCACAAGTAGTGAAATAAGTTAAACAGGCAGTGTTGCCAGATTTTGTGAGAGAAATAAGCAATTAGGTCTCGGGAAAACAAGGCCAAAAGAAGCACATGAGCACTTTAAATCTACATGTACTGTATACATCGGCGATTTGAAAATAGCCCGATCTACAAGGCGAGCTTGTAGATCTGCTATTTTCAAAACATAAATAAAATGTGGAATATTTTTTAATATTTTTTAAACATTCAAACAACACAAATCTGGTACGGGGCTCCATGGCACAAAACATTTTCAGATGGGGATTAGGGACAAATACATATTAATTTGGGGGTCCATGACATGGAAATATTTGAGAACCACTGATTTTAAATAATAATATTTTCTTTTAGAAAGAAGCCCAAAAAAACTACTCGCGACTACGAATATTTACAAGCAACTTAACAGAAAAAGAAGCCCCAAAGTGGCTTATAATAAGCAGACATGGCAACACCGGTTAAAGGCTCTCATTACAAGGCCTCCCCCAGTCCCACCCCCCCAGGGAGTAGTGGAGATGAGATCTGGAGCAGTAACATCGCCCCCCCCCACCTCCTCATGGTCCACTGCCCAGGGTCCTGCCATGAAATACAAGCCCGGAGAGGTCGCAGTGATTGACCTCTGTCGTAAAACAGCCAAGTGTGATGCATGCTCAGACACTGTTCACAGATCTGCAAGGAAGGCCGCCGACACATGGAGCCACGTGGACCATTCCTACGGCCGGGTTTGTGATCATTGCTGAATTGTTTTAGCAGTATTTATTTATTTATTTTTCTTAGACATTTTTGGGGCTTTTTCTGCCTTTATTTTCTTTTATAGTGTCATAGTAGAGATGAACAGGAAACAGGGAGGGAGAGAGAGATGGGGAGAGACATGCAGCGAAGACCGTCGGGAACGGGACTCGAACCCGCAGTGTGCTGTCAGGCTGCTTATGAGCCTATAGGTGCCCGGACCACTAGGCCAGGTCCAGGCCTGTATTTATTTATCAATGTATCAATGTATCAATCTATCTATATATCTATTTATTTATTTATCTATTTATCGATCTATTTATTTGTTGCGTGCAAACCTACCCACATGGTAAAGTTTATTTTCTCAACATGTGTCAGATATTCCATAGGCTCATCAAATACGGTTTTCAGAGCTCCTCTTCTCTCTCTCTCTCTCTCTCTCTCTCTCTCTCTCTCTCTCTCTCTCTCTCTCTCTCTCTCTCTCTCTCTCTCTCTCTCTCTCTCTCTCTCTCTCTCTCTCTCTCTCTCTCTCTCTCTCTCTCTCTCTCTCTCTCTCTCTCTCTCTGTGTTTTAAAAAAAAGAAGAAGGTATTTTGTTATTTGGATGGATGGCTTTATGAGCGTGGACATGTTTTTGAATACGTTTGCCACCGAAGTCGATTTGTCTCTCGCTGTGCTTATACTGATCTGAACTGTATTTCCTTCTCTCCGTTCCTAACAGACCCCATACCCCCCCCCCACCCCACCCCCGTAAGCCAAGTGGGAAATGAGCCATTGCAGCAAAGATATAGTTCTGTACAGAAGAGGAGAAAAAAAAGACGAGGAAAAAAAACTAAACTGTTAGGTCAAAAAAAGAGTTTGTCCTCATCTGTCACTAGTTCCGTCCCTGGCGTGTGAGTCTGGTTATAAAAGGTCCCACCCAGAGCCCCAGAACATCAGCCTGGTGTCTGAAGAACCATCCAAGGCCCCAGCACTCAGTCTGTATATAAACACAGGCTAAGGAAATGGTTTCCAGGCCCCCTGTTTTTGTCTGTTCTGTTACCATACCATGTTTTGTCTCTCACTCGTTTAACCGCTTTCAACCCGGCATACATATTTTGGTCATGTTATTATAGGTGAATATCTAAGAAAATGTAAAAAATATTTGTGTGTTTTAAGACTGAGGGTCGATTCTACAAATGCCTTCTAAATCAGTAGTTCTCACACTTTCAAGATTTTTCAAAAAATGTAAAAATAATAGCAGATGTACAAGCTTGCAGTGCGGCACGAAGTGACGTGCTGTGAGCTTGTATATCTGTAAGGGTCAATTTGGAACCCCCTCAAGGAACCCGAGGGTCCCTGCATGGGCCCCACTTTTAAATGTTTGTAATAAAAATTAAAAATTTTAAAATAAAATCTACATTGACTTCCGGAAGAGCGCATCTAACACAAACACTGTGGAGAGTTTTCTGTCAATATGAACATCAGATATCAACAAAAAAAAGAAAATTTCGAGCAATAAAAATATGCAATCTAGCACATGGACCGTCTGCTCTGTTTTTTAGCTGCGGTGGACTCGGGATGGAGTTATAGGAAATGTTTCTACTGTACCTCTCATCCTAGGATATAATAACATCATAGAAAGGTAAGAAAACGGTACGCCGGAATTCTCCTTTAAGTGGTTAACACGTTCTCAAAGATGGGGGTTCCGCAGCCACATGCATATCAACTCGGGGGTCCTTGACATTGACAAGAAGTTTGAGAACCACAGTTCTAGACATCATTTGAAAGAACGGGGGTTTGGAGACAGTTATACTGCACTGAGAAGAAGACCTTGGGCTGGTGGTGATGCAGCAGCCGCAGCATGCACCCCATACCTGCCCCCCCACCCCCTCCTGTCAAGATGGAGGGTGGGGGGGTAGTCACCGGGGTGATGGTGGATGTTAGGACGTGAATGCGGGAGCAGCGAGGCCGTCATCACAGGCATACAGAGAGAGGTGGGAGGAAAGGACGATGGAGGTGAGATATCCCCAGGGGGAATCTCACATGGGGGGGAGGGTGGGGGGGGTGAAAGAAGAAGGGGTGTGTTTGAGCCGGTTGGGAGGTCAGCGGCTTTTTTAGCATGCAGGCCGAAGCCTTCTTTCGGAAGAGAGGAGGCGCGTGGTGGAAAGCCTAACCGTATCGGGGGCAACTTGAAATGAAGGGCTGGGGACTGGAGTCAGCAAGAAGACAGGGCACCTTGTTTAGAGGTGCTGATATGGAACGATAACAGACGATGTTGTTCTTCTGCGAGAATACAGGAGGAAAGGTTGTAAACGCCGAGAAGCAAGCAAGGTCCCCGGTAAAGGTGGCGCACGCACGTGCACGCGTGCGTGTGTGTGTGTGTGTGTGTGTACGTGTGTGCATGTGGTAAAAGTGGTAGCCTTAATGAAATTCAGTATCGATCTGAAGAAAAGAGACTTTATACATCATTCATGCTCTCTATCAATCACGCCCCGCTAAGTTTTCCAAAGCTGTTTGTTTTTTGGAGGAGAAGAAAAGGGGAGAAGGGAGAAAAAAAGAGAAACCACAAGTAGAGCAATAATTACTTTCAAGAGATTGTTTTTAAAGTCTTTCCTTCAGCCCGTTTTCAAGGTGTAACAAGCTTATCTGTCGAAGACAATGCCCATTGAATGGAGCGCTTAATTTGAAATTGATTGAGGTCCCTCTTCGGTTTCGGCCCGGGAAAAAACGTGTTTCCTCCAAGAGACCCGATAGAGACTGGGAATATTAAGTCACCGCTAGAAGACAGGTCACAACTAACCTCGCGTCACCATGGCTTTCCACTGCGGAGGAAAAAGCCTGGTATTCATTCTAAAACTGGGCCTTGTGATCTGGTTTAGAAAAAAGGAGAAAAGAAAATCGTGTTGTTTTTGTTCCCCACATAATGTGAATCAATTAGTTTAGTCTCACTGGTCGCACTACGAGATAGAATAAAATACGAGATAGAATAAAACATGGACATACCGAACGATTATTATGCCAAAAGAAACGAAACGATAATACCAAACTAAACTCATTTTAGAGGAAGCCTTTTGGAGGTGAGCGGTGCCAAAGGTTCCGGTCGTGGGTTCCAGGCTAGGTCGCAACAGAGAACGTCCAAATGTTTCACAACAGGAGAGAGAGAGAGAGAGAATTATTTCCTAATGCTTTCGTTATTCAGCATAATGCACCAACCTCATCGAGACACATGTTTCTTGTATATTGGTTCAATATTTATAAATCCCACAGACACACGTAAAAACTTTCACTTTTTTTCCCTCCTTCTCAACAATAGCCAATCTACAAGCCCACAACGTGTCACATTGCGACGCGTTGTGAGCTTGGATATCGCCAATTTTTGCTACTTCTGTGTGACACTGTAATATGAAATATAGCATTCATTTACGGGAAATCTTTGACGGCAATAAAACAGCTCTAGAACATCAACTCTCCGTGCCCAGTTCTGACTTTACTTTCTTGGTTGCCATACTTTTTGACTTAAGAAATACAAACAAACACGAAATGTTGAAATATGGAGATACAAGGTTATACAAGGTTATACAAGGATATACCGCATAATTCAGATTCCGAGACGGCGAGAGAAAAAATAAATCCCTCAAAAGATAAAGATGCATTCTTTTGCAGTGGAACACCCTCCCAATAGTTGAGACAGTGCCATCCTCTCCATTGTATGGTTTGTGGTGTGATGCTAGAAAAAGTCCTATTGGGGTGGATACAGACAAAAAAGCAAAGAAAATAAACACAGGATGTGGTAACCTGACACAGGAAACCCAGTGAATGCTGGGAGTGAGCAGTGAACCGTACTTCCTGTATGACAGCACAATGGTGAGCAGTGGCCCCAGATTCCTAAAAGAGGCCGTAGTCGCGGGGACGAAGGAAGGGCTGTAGCGTTCTCCGGCCCTGGACTGATAAGAGAAGAGATAGAAATGTCATTCAAGCTCCGCCCACATGGCTTTAGGCAAAACATCCTGAGGTTGCCTTGGTTTCCCACTGGATTTCATTGAAGCAGCGGGGCGGCAGCCTAAAGGTTAGAAGGTTGCCTAAATGAATTTGTATTGACGCCTCCCTCAATTACACAGCATTGAGGTGCCTTTGAGCAAGGCACAGACATAACCCCCAGCTGCTCCCCACAGCTGCTACGGTAGAGCTGCTCAGTGGCCAACATCATAAGACTGTAGTTGCACTGGGCAGCTCCCAGTACAACAGCATGAGACTGTACAACAGTGTCAGACTGTGGTTGTACTGTACTGGGCAGCTCCTAGTACAACAGTATCAGACTGTGGTTGTACTGGGCAGCTCCAATGTGTTAATGTGTGTAACTGTTGACGGCCGTAGCTGATTGGGTAGAGAGGGCATCTGGGAATCGGAAGGCAGCCAGTTCGACCCCTAATACATGTGTCAAAGTGTCCCTGAGCAAGACACTTTAACCCTACCAACCCGCCCGTCCCCCGTCCTCATCAATGCCATCTGAGCAGCCATCCGCTGGGTTAAGCTGTAAAAGTAATTTGCTCTTACCCAGGGACCAGAAATGGGCATGTTGTTGCTGTCGGGTCGCAGATCTATGATCTGCTACTTTTGATGCTTTTGTGTGCCGCTGCAGTATGATCAAGTAGGGCGTTAATTTACAAAAAAACACAAAAAGTTAAATTATGGAGATAAAGAGGTTCCTGCCCGACATCAATGATATACTAATGACATCAGGGATGAACCATTCATCTGCCTCTATCTGACCAGTGTTACTTCTGAATAATGGGCCTTCGGACCAAGGTTATAATAGTTTGGGATTTTTTTTCCTTCACTTTTATTACTGATGACCTGAAGCTGGGAACTGACCTCATTTTTAGCGCCTATAGTGCCGACCTGTTCTCAAGTTGAAACAATTTCAACTTTAATTGAAGTGCATTGCTCATCATTGTAACTTCAAACCAATGGGAGTGAAGCAGAGACGGGCTATAATAGAGAGGAGTATACTGTCTATTTACAGTATAATAGCAAACATATGGAGCACACATGGAACTTAATGCTTGCTAAATGCCAGTTATTTACAATTTAGGCATTTAACAGACGCTAATCGGCGTGAACCCTAGTCATCCAGCAACAGGGTAAATAATGGTCAAGTAAACAGAGTGCCAAGAAAACAATTAACACTACAAAGTAACTAGCAGGTAAACAATCAACCCCATAGCATCTGTCCAAACATCATGCGATATATATATATATATAAATAAATAACGCACTTAGCATATGTTGGACAACCAAACAGCATAGCTACAGTAGGGTCTATCTAAATATACAAAACATACGTGAACAAGTAAGCAACATACATCTGGATCACATAATTAGGATCTTACTGTATGTAAATAGACAACATGTATTGATACAAGGACATATAGTGAGTGCTTGGGGATGATGTGGAGTGATAGTATACTCATGTATTCTTCTTATTTTGAGAGTACATGTACGTGTTTATAATGAGTGAATAACTATAACATTAACATTTAACATTTAATAATTACTCTAAATATACCGTATGCTACCGTGACACTCATGACATGGATCTTTCTGATCTTGATTTAATGATCCATTCTTTATGCTTGCCAGGACTGTAATACTCTTGACTTGTGTTCTGTTGTTTTGTTTGTATACTGTCATCTGTCTTGTTTGTTTACTTGTTTTGTCATATTCAATATTTTTGGTTGATTTGGTTGTTGTAGTTGCTATTTAGTTGTCTAATGTTTTCTTTTCTTTTTTTGGGGGAAAATGTGTATACATTGTATCATTGTGTCTAGGACCCCCTCGAAAACGAGATGCTACATCTCAAGGGGTTATTCTTGGCACTAAAAAGAGATCGGCTTTTTTTTACAGGTTTCTGGCAGGCAATAGATTATACACTTACAACACATCTACAAGCTTGTAGATCTGCTCTTTTCAGCGAAGATATTTAATGCACAATGAAAACAGAAAGATCACACCAGTACAGAGCTCTGAGCGAGGGACTCCAGTCATATGCTTGAAGTGGTAAAACAATGAAAGCAAGTATCTTCCATGGACACCCTAAGTACAGCCAATATTGACGGTAGGGGTGTTTGTGAACTCATATGGGGACATACAGTATACAGTACTGAAGATGCTTCATATTAAAGTTGTTATACTCGTGGAACATCACTTGAAGGAGAGGGCTTGACATGTGACGCTAAACAGCACTGACAGCAGTGATGACAATGTTGTATTTCAAATCAACAGGAATTTTCTGCTTTTGCATGCAAGCTCCACAACATCCTCAAACGTTCCTATGCAGAACCCTGGAACAAAAAATAAAATGAGCCACCACAGCACTTTCCACAACATGGCCATGCAGTGTCATGCTGCGTTCTACAAATCAATATATCAACGCCATGGTTGTACAACTGTACCATAGCTATGTACTGTATGTACACATGTCTGTATGAAAAATGTCCATGATCACGCAATGTCTGTCTTTTTTTATTACATGGCGAGTAGGGATACAACAGTAAAGTGAACAAATCGATTTAATCAATTATAAAAAGAGAATCGATTTGAATGAAATAACATTTTATGCAATTTGTGTCGTTTAGCCGATTATATATATTTTTGTATCTATTATTTTTGTGTTGATTCATTGATATACTGTATTTTTTTAAAGAACGATTTCTTGATTTTTCAAAAAAAATGAATCAATAGAATATTCCATAATCGATAGTTTCAGCCATACTGGGGAGAACTGTGCCCCCCCCCCCCTTCCCTCTGTCATTCTTCCTGGTTTCTTTCTCTGTGTCTGCTCATGCAACTGATGAAAGCTCTGTAAATAATTGTCTTATCTGTATCAGTATGTAATGTCATTGGGGACGCTGTTAGTTAGTCATCCATATTTGAGTGAAATCTTGGTAATTGCAGGCATAAAATCTTGGAATACCGATTAGATACTGCAAACATTGGTTGTGTAACTGTTTAATTCCTGTAACAGATGTAAAAATAAATAAAAAAGCTTAGTTTGGGCCCACGTGATAGCAACCAAATGCTGAGAGATTTCTCATAAGCATATGGTGGATTGTCATTGACATAAACAGAGGATAAATGTATAAAATGAGTACAGAAGAAAATACGTATTAATTACGTAAAGCAGTGGTTCTCAAAGTGGGGTCCGGGGACCCCCAGGAGTCCTTGATGGGGTTACTGGGGGTCCCCAGCTAAATGTGTTAATACAGCATTACAATCATTTTAACCCCTTCATCCATACTTTATACATTGGCTATTGAAAAATAGCAGCTATTTTTTAAAACTTGAAAGTGTTTGAAAACCTAGATTTTTTTTTAAACACAAATCTTCTCTTCAGATGGGGGTCCGCAGCCAGATATATATCAATTTGGGGGTCTGTGGCACGAAAACGCATGAGAACTACAGACGTTAAGTACTGAAATTTAGCTCATTACGCCATTCATCGCACACGGATGCATGCACACACACACACGTGCGCGCAGCCGCGCACGCACACACACTTTGACTTGGTTAAACTCTGTACACTTGTCTGTCATCGGTCTGTTGTGCTTCAGTGACGTTCACACAAATGTTTTTCCCAAGGCTGACAGGGACAGTGTCTCAATACGAGACAGAAGAAACCAGTAAACTGCTATTTAGCACTCCTTTCTCTCCAACTTTCTGTCAGTCTTCTGTCTGGAGGCCTGGTGATGAAAGTGGATACAAGAACGCTCGCACCAAAACAAACACTGTCGCCCCGGGTCAAATACGGCGACTTCGGAACAGTCGCCACCAGGTATATTCCTAAACGTAACGTCAGTAAAACTATGCCTAAACCTAAACCTTATTCCTAAACATAACCTCATTAAAACCTATGCCTAAACCTAACCTTATTCCTAAACGTAACCTCATTAAAACTGTTCCCAAACCTCACCTTATTCCTAAACGGAACCTCAGTAAAACTATGCCCAAACCTTACCTTATTCCTAAACGTAACCTCAGTAAAACTATGCCCAAACCTTTCTTATTCCGAAACATAACCTCATTAAAACTATGCCCAAACCTTACCTTCTTTAACATAACCTCATTAAAACTATGCCTAACACTAAACTTATACCTAAACATAACCTCATTAAAACTACGCCTAAACCTAACCTTATTCCTAAACGTAACCCCATTAAAACTATGCCTAACCCTAAACTTATTCTTATCCTTAACCTCAGTAAAACTAATACAAGAATACAAGAATCACTGGGGGGGCGAGCATCCGCAGAAAAAAATAAATATTTTTTTTCAAATAAAAAACAGCAAAAGTAGCAGATCTAATTTTTTTTTTAGCTTGCAGATCTGATACTTTTGATACTTTTGTGTGACACTAGTCACTAGCAGTATGATCAAGTAGGGCGTAAATGCACGATAAAAACACCAAAAGTTATAATATGGATATAAGAGGTTTCTGCCCGGCGACAGCAGCAACGTTATGTAAAAAAAAAAAGGAAAAAAGTACTTCTTCCAGTTCCAGCAGCACTCTGTACTGTATGTCCGTTTGTGTGCAGACACAGACATGCGTGTTGAGCTGCTACAGCCCACACCTATCTGCAGTATTGTCCATTCAATATGATTATCGCTGGGGCCACACCACCTCCTGTCTCCGGGCTCACATGAGCCAGTGCTTCCTCCGAGGAAGGAAACGTTCGTTACCCACAGGGCAGTGCAGCTAGTGTCACACACCATGCACCACCACACACACACACACACACACACACACACACACACACACACACACACACACACACACACCCCATAGTGCACGTTTAAACTCAAATATTCAGAGAGAGAGAGAAAAAAAAACTGATCTTTTTTGTCCTCACGGCACGCACGCGTTTGATACGTCCTTCCTCGCACTCTCACGAAAGGAATCTGCGTGTGTGCAGGGGTGTAAAGTAACTAAGTACATTTAATCAAGGACTGTACTTAAGTAAAATGTTGAGGTATTTTTTACTTTACTGGAGTATTTCCAGTTTTCAGTACTTTTATTTCTACTCGACTACATCTCGGATACAAATATGGTACTTTTACTCCGCTGCATTTATTTGAAAACATTAGTTAGTAGATTTAGATTATTATTACAAAACATACATCAACCACTTCAGCCCTATTGCGGCCATTTGAAAATAGCAGAT
>NC_139941.1:43306840-43316840 GCF_963454915.1 Gymnoscopelus microlampas
GTTGAGAACCACTGCTCTACTAGCCTCGATCTCCAGGCTTTTATTGTTTAGTTTTGCTAAAAAATAAAAGCCTGGACCAGCGCATCGGTGTACCCGGTATAGGAAGTGTTTCATTTCCCCAACCAACCAGAGTGCAGTGGGCGTCGCTCGTAATGTTGTGTTGACGGGCCGGGGGCTGACGGACAGATCGGTGAACCAATGGGATCAGGCGCAATCTCTCCGCGCCTCTATACACCCGCCCCTCTATACACGAAAGCAGGAGCGCTAGTGCAGCCTACTGCTCTACTGTACGGCTTAGGATCCATTAACCTCCATGATAAAGTAATGAAGACAGAGGATCTGTTCCACAAACCCCTCCTATATAACAGCAGTGCTCAGACAGACAGACAGAGGCCCAAAACGTTTAACCCAACAACGTTTTTTTTTTGCCCCTCGTCGTTCGACACCGCCGTCCGTCCGTCCGTCCGTCCGACCGCGGCCACAATAAAGATGATTAGAATAATTGATCAATTTACTCTGGGGCCAAAACCAATCGATGCAGATACATTATTAAAGGAAGGCTATTGATCAGGGGTGGTGGCGAGTTGAGTAAAATGTTTACTGCAGCAGAGAGCAGAGGATCAATGCAGCGGTGGATGCAGCTGAATAGAGGACCCTTATGGATCAATGTGTGTGATAGGGCAGTAGGTAGGGCTTATAGATCTCTGTCCACTGTCTCTTTTTATATAACGCAGTGGTTCTCAAAGTGGGGTCCGGGGACCCCCAGGGGTCCAGGGGATCCCCAGTAAAATGGTTAATATAGAGTCACAATCATTTTAACCACTTTATCCATGCTTTATACGTTGGCTATTAAAACATTTGCAGATATACAAGCTCACTGCGTGTCACTTCGTTCCGCGCTGCGAACTTGTACATCTGCTATTTTTCAGCATTTTTGAAAAATCTAGAATTTCTACCCCCCCCCCCCCCCCCCCCTTTGCTGTCAGTTTGGGGGTCCTTGACATGAAAAAGTCTGAGAGCCACTGCCTTATGGATCAATGTGGTCATAGGGGGGTAGTCCGCTGTCCCTTTTATAACAGACACACATGGAGGAGCCCTATGGAATGGAGTGGAAGGAAGACACCATAAACCGTCGGTGTCAGGCCGAAACCTTGTATGTCCAAAACAGTTACTTTTCAAGAAATGGAAAAAATATAACCTGTGTTCCAATTGATCCAATGTAGTTATTATTTAGTCACAAACTAAACAAATACTTTTCATAAATATTTATGATAAACAAAAAACAAATTTTCAAAATCTCTCGGAAACAGTGAAAAATTGCCGATCTACAAGCACATTTCGGCCATTTGAAAATAGCCAATCTACAAGCTCACAACGTGTCGTGATGCGACGCATTGTAAGCAGTATTGCTACTTTTACTTAAGTAAAAAAAACTGTTGTACGTTTTCTACCACTGGTGGTTGTTCAGTGTGAGCAGCTGGGTGCTGATGAGGCGGTGTCATCATCTCCACCTCCGCCCCTCTGATGGACTTCAAGGACGCTGCTGGCCATCAGCATTGGCCAAGGTAAAACACACACTAAACCCACTGCATCTCATTACTAGTCCTAATTATCCTGACTAAGTCACTATTCACTCACTGGGGGGGGCTTCATTCATCAAACGTGAACCAAAACGAGTTCGATCGTAAATAGCTCGTAAATGCAATCACGCAAAACAAAATGTGGGATTTATCAAAGTTTGTCCTTACGTCACGTCACGTATTGTTCACACAGGATGCGAGGACATTTTCACGAGTACTCTAACCCATTCAAACCGGGAACGCATCTGTGTAACCACTTTAACCATTATTCTATACTTTGGCTATTCAAAAATAGCAGATATACAAGCTCATAGCGCTATGAGCCTGTAGATCTTCAATTTTTTAAAAAAAATCATGAAAATTTGTGCAAATCTTTGAATGTATATATATTTTTAACATAAATAACATATTTAACTCAAATCTTTGCTTCTGGGGGGTCCCTGGAACAACGTTTTGGGTGGTCCTTGACATGAAAAAAGTTTGAGAACCACTGATATTATAGCAACATAATAAAAATAAAGATAAATGTTAAGATTTAGAAGACATTTTGTATGTTTGCTTTAAAGAATATATTCAAAGATTTACTCACATTTTCACGATTTTTCTAAAAATAGCAGATCTACAAGCTCTTAGCGCGGCACTCGGTGCCGCGCTAAGAGCTTGTAGATCTGCTATTTTTGCATAGCCAAAGAAATCTAAAAATGACACAGATGCATTCCCGGTCTTAATGGGCTAAACGACTCGTATTGTATGCACGAGTGGCCAAAACATGGCTGTTAAAAGTGTTATTTTTTTGTTGCTTTTTTATTATTCCATTCACTCATCTTTTATTCCGATTAAAATGACGGAGCTCTCTGGGGAGTCGTGTTGAAGTGCCTGGTTCTTCTAAGAAACATGACGTTAGAAGTTTGTGTCATTACAGATATACAAAAACATAAGTTGGAGGGTGATTATTTCCAAGACCAAAAAAAAAAAAAGAAATTGATTGACCCCAAGTGAAAACAGATCGTTGTCACCCTCCGGGATATTTCCAGCCAACAACGTCTCTACGATAATTTGGTCAATGCGTTCATCCATTGTAGGACGTCTTTGGTCAAACTCTGACCTCCTCATCCTGTGGCTCACATGCTTCTTTTGTGGGCTTGGATAACCCCCCTCCCTCCCTTTTGCCTCCAGTTTCATGTCGAACCACTTTTCTCTGAACCTGTTCCAGCGTACACGGAACTTTTGACACTGAAAATTTACTGCAATAGTCTTTTTCTTGCCAGGCTCTGATCTTCCACAGCACTGACCTTGCACTACATTATTGAACACAAATATATTCTATCATTAACAAAACAACAGTGTTGTTTTGTTAACACAGATGTTTTACCTAAGTAACAGTATCAATACTGCAATGCAATGGAGTACTGAATGAAGTGTCTGTTAGAAGTTAAAGTCCGGTATCCAAGATTTACTTGAGTAAAAGTACAAAAGTATTGGCATCAAAATGTACTTACAGTACAAAAAGTAAAACAAGTTTTCAAATGTATAAAATGTTTGAAAATATTTTGAAAATAGCAGATCTACTAGCTCACAATGCGTCGCATCGCGACGCATTGAATATTTGCCTCTGAGATGTAGTGCAGTAGATATACGCAATAGATATACGCAATCACTTATAATGCCAACGAAGGAATTCCAAGCTGCTTATATAGTATATCTCAGGGGTGTGGATTTATGCAATAAAAAAATCTGTGAAAGTTATTTTTTGGATAGATATAGTATTTATCAGCACATACAGTACACAGAGATACGGACAAAATGCTGTGTGTAAGCTTGTTTGATCAATCTGGCAGAATTTGTCCACTCGTATCCGTTGACGCATAGATTTACACACAGTTTTACCAACATGTCGATAAATGAGGACCACTGTTTGTGTGTGTGTCCATTCTCTCCTATCCTAGACACACAAACGCACGCACGCACGCACACACACACACACACACACACACACACACACACACACACACACACACACACACACACACACACACACACACACACACACACACACACACACACACACACAACACACACACACACACACACACACACACACACACACAGTATAAACCTATACTGCACTGTACGGATTTGGACGAGGAATCAATAGACAACATGTGTCCCAACAATAGAAACAGTGTTATAAATCCAAGGTGGTGTCAGGAGTGGGTCAGTGTCCTTTTAAACCAGTGGTTCTCAACCTGTGGGCCAGGGACCACTGGTGGGCCCCGAGAGGTAACACAAGTGGGCCACCAAATTACAGTACAGTATATGTACAAAATGCCATGGCATATTTCCTTTAAAACCTTGATAAAATGTGTTTTCTTTGTGACACCAATAATTGAGAACTTAATCCATGAAGACCGGGAACACAGATTTCTTTGGCTATTCAAAAATAACAGATCTACAAGCTCATAGCACAGAGTGCAGATCTGCTATTTTTGTCGCCATGATGAACACGATCATGAACCACTTTCAACCTGTGTCCCTATTTCAGGCATGGCATTATTAGCAAACCTAGGACTAGCTGTGGCCTATTTGGGGCCACCATGCATGTCAGAGACCATGCCAAGTCCTTCCATTTATACTGGCTATATGTGGCACAAACGTATAACAAAGTTCAGCCTATCATTTAAGCCGAAGGGTGTCGGGTTAGCCAATCAGGGACTTTTTATATGAGACACACTCGACCATCTTAAGACCGGCCGGTCGAACAGTTATGCCGCGGACACATTTTGTGTGACACAAACACACACACACAGACAGAGATTCTGTGAATTATAGTATAGATAGATTCAAAAACAGCAAAATATAGCAGATCTACACACAAGCTCTACAAGTGGCATTGCGACACATTGTGAACATTGCTTTGTGATTTTTGGCCAAACGACACAATCGTCCGACAAAGTAAAATAGGGTTTAAAGTAGGGATGTCCGATATTATCGGCCGATATTAGCATAAAAATTGATATTTTTTATTTTTTTTGCTTTATAAATAAGTTACAGGAGTTCTTACTGTATATGGTGTGTGTAATATGAAATTTGAGCTTACCCTAATCACAATAATCCCCGCATATATCGGTATCGGTTGATATCGGTATCGGTAATTAAGAGTTGGACAATATCAGTATATCGGTTATCGGTAAAAAAGCCAATATCGGACAACCCTAGTTTAAAGCAGCAGTACGAAACTTTTCTTTATGAATAAAATGTAATTTGGTCCAATCTGTATGGTGGAGTATGTTAATACAATACAGCTTATACAATTGGGGTGGTTGTATTTGGTCTCCCTGCTCTTCTATTGAGACATGTGTCTCACCTAGACACAGGATCTGACACAAATTTTGACCAGACGGTTTATCCCCTGAGCAAGCAGGCAGGCTCTATTAGCTCAATGGTAAAAAGTTGATCACAAGGTTCAAATCCGGGGTAGAAGAGGAAAGTTAAATGGTTAAAATGTCATCTCCATACTGTAATGTCCCCCTTAACACCACCAATCCCTTCCTTTGCCTCTTCACACCAGCCACATCCAGGCACAAAGCTCTGATGATGGTCTGTCAGTGTCACGCACGCACACACACACACACACACACACACACACACACACACACACACACACACACACACACACACACACACACACACACACACACACACACACACACACACACACACACGCGCACGTTGCTGTCGTTAATGCTTGCCCACTGTTCCAGGACACAGGTGTGAAGCATAACGGAGGTTTTCCAAGCGATACGCCACCCGCCTCTCTGTGCTAGCGTCACGCTACATCCCTGCGGGGTGCGGCGCTTCACTCACTGGATTTTGCCAAGAGCTCGACGACTGCTATGGTCATTAGAAAAGATATTGTCACTGTCAGATGGTTTCATATCTGTAACTTTTATATTTCACAAGTAGGCCTTTTATTTTCCCAATTCCTAAATTATAATTTATTTTCAACAGTGATGTTGTTGAATGCTTTGTATTACTCGACGACAGAGCAAATGAGTTTCTACTTTAATAAATAAATCTTGAATGAATTCATTGTTTGTCCAAACCCTTACTTTTCAGGAAATGGGGGAAAAAGAACCAGTGTTCCAAGTCAAAAGTTCTTGTTAAAATGCTTAATTATTAGACAGACCTAACAACTTTTACTTTCAATTTCCGAAAAAAGAAAACAGCAGATCTACAAGTTGAGAACGTGATGCATTGTGACTCGCTGTGAACGCGTAGATCTGCACATTTTTGCGCCACAACGAAGACAAAGGGCTTCAAATTTTGTAAAAGCATAAAATAGTTGAAATATGGAGATTCAAAGATACTGACCAACAGCGACGACATGCAACCATGAAAATGGTGGGAAAGGAATAAGCATGAATAAACAAACTCTTGACGCCATGGTCACTGCTTTATCATGGATACTGTATGCCGAATCGATACAAGATGACTGTTGCGTCTTAGGGCACAAACGCCATGCAACGCACGCACCCACGTCACGCCACGCCACACACGTACGCACACACACAGCCCTCCCACACACACACACACACACACACACACACACACACACACACAGTTAAAGGTTAAGCACGTCAAGCCTAAAATATACCATAACAATAACAAAACATGTGAACAAGCAACCAGCATATATCTGCAGAGTATAACTAGCATCTATCAGAAAGGTCACAGGAAGAGGTACATGGTTTCTCAGTTACACAGGTGTTTGGCAAATCATTAAGTGACCCTGTCCTCATTATGACTACAGTATATGGGAACGAGCGCAAGGAGATGGTGAGACCATTGAAAATTGCAGTGGTGGAAAAATGACTCAAATGTTTTACTTGAAAGTAGCAATACCACAATATAAAAATACTCTGTTACAAGTAAAAGGCCTGTTTTCAAAATGTTACTTGAGTAAAAGTACAACAGTATTGGCATCAAAATATACTTCAGGTACCAAAAGTAAAAATACTAAAATGTTTGAAAATAGCCGATCTCACAAGGCGTCGCATCGTGGCGCGTTGTGAGCTTGTAGATCTGCTATTTTCAAACATTTTAGTATGTATAATTTTACGATGTATAATATAGGGCTAAAGTGGTTAGTTTAGTGTTTTATAATATAATAATTTATATCCGCTAAGTAACTAGTAACTAAAGTTTTCAAATAATTGTAGTGGAGTAAAAGTACAATATTTGCCTCTGAGATGTAGTGGAGTAGAAGTAAAAGTACTGAAAATTGGAAATACTTCAGTAAAGTAAAAATAACTCAAAATTACAGTACTTGAGTACATGTACTTAGTTACTTTACACCACTGGACATTGTAGATCGCCAATTTTCTCTGCTCGTTGTACGATGAAGTATATGAAGTGGTTAATGATGGAGGGTGAGACCAATCTATATATGGAATAAAAATAAGTCATGTGAAAAAGGGCCCAAAGTGACAGAAAGGTCATGCAAGTAGATCTGATTATAGAGAGGGGGATAAAACCAGTCATTATATCCTGGAAGGGAGACTATACAGGTGAATACCCTATTAGCAGTGGGGTCCGGGGACTCCCAGGGGTCCTTCCAGGGGGTCCCCATGCAGCAAAATGTGTTAATATAGCATCAAAATCAGATCAACCACTTTAACCTTAACCAAGCTTCTACATTTGCTATTTAAAAAAAAACTCGGGTAAAACTTTGGGGGAAAATGTGAATAGTTTTGAAATATTTTAACAACATAAATGTTATGTGGGCGTCTCTGGCGTAAAATATTTTCAGATTGGTGGCCAAATTACATATCGTCTCTGTCTGGTGGAAACCTTATGTCCAAAACTGTTACTTTTCAGGATTCAAATTCAAAAGTGGCCAAAGTAGCAGATCTACAAGCCCAAAACGCGGCGCGAAGGCTTGTAGATCTGCTACTTTTGAAGCTTTTGCGTGATGTCGCAGTCATCAAGTAAGACATTCATTTACTAAAAAAAACGCAAAAACTTTGAATATGGAGATAAGAGGTTTCTGCTCGACAACAACGATATTCATGCATTTGGTACGTCCTTTGACATGAACATGTGTGAGAAGCACTGCCCTATACACAGAGGGACAGAACGCCACTCTGATTATTACATATAAAACCTGGAGCATTGCTTCCCTATGAATGGGACGCAGTACTGCAGCCTCAGAGAGACGACTGCATCTCCTACACACACACACACACACACAGAGAGCTGATTTGTGGAGCTCTCCCCTGGCCTTGCACGGAGTGCTAACAAACATACATAAATAAGAAATTAAGAAAATAAACAAAAAAGAGTGAGGGGGGGCGGCTGTGGGGGTAAGGGGGGGGGTGAGGGCAGGTTTCTCACCAACGTGTTCTTTCGTTCTTCTTCTGGCTCGGCACTGTACTCAAAGCTCACTAATCTTCACTGTGCAACCCCCTCCCCACACACACACGCGTGCTCTCTCGCACACACACACACACACACACACACACACACACACACACACACACACACACACACACACACACACACACACACACACACACACACACACACACACACACACACACACACACACACACACACACACACACACACACACACACACACACACACACACACCCTTCTCCACCTCTAACCCCCTTTCACTCCCTCCTCTCATTTTGTGAATTCCCAAGCTCTATCCCCTCTCGTCTCTCCCTCTCTCTCTCTCCCCCCCTCTCTCTACATGGCTTTAATAAACACGCACGCCTGGATTTAATCTCACAGAAACACGTTTGTCTCGTCACAGAGACGGGACCCAAATCACTCTCTCTCCCTCTCTCCTCCCCTGCCCTCCCCCGCGCACGCAAACACACACGCACGGATGCACTCGCACACGCACACACACACACACACACACACACACACACACACACACACACACACACACGCACACGCACACGCACACGCACACGCACTCACACACACACACACACACACACACACACTCAAATCCCCCCGCATCACCCCCCCCTCCCCCTCCCATCTTTTAGTCTACCCATATGACAGCTACTGTACCTTTCAATCGGGTAATCGTGTACTAAGTAGCCATTTCCATCCCTGGCCCCCTATTGAGGGCCGGGCGGTGGAGAAAAGGCAGGGGCTTGTAGGTATGGCTGCTAATGGGCCGGCAGACAAGACTCATTCTGTCAGAGAGGGAGAGAGAGAGAGAGCTGAGAGAAGGAGAGCTCTCCTTATCAGCGGGCCACAGCCATGCTCTCCCAAACACCATCCTTCACCAAATTGGCTTCTCCTCCTCCTCCTCCTCCTCCTCCTCTCAGCCCCGCGACCCCTTCCCTCTCGCCCCTCCTCTGCCACACTCCCTCCCTGCCTGCCACCCCCCTCCCACCTCTCCATAGAAACCCCCCTCCATAGAGTTTCTCACCAACTTTTAGTTTGGTAACTTTCAGTGGTGTAAAGTAAGTACATAAGTAAGTACATTTACTCAAGTGCTGTACAATTTTGAAGTATTTTTATTTACTGGAGTATTTCCAATTTTCAGTACTTTTGCTTCTACTCCACTACATCTCAGAGGCAAATATTGTACTTTTACTCCACTACAATTATTTGAAAACTTTAGTTACTTTGCAGATATAAATTATTATATTATAAAACATAACCACTTCAGCCCTATTTTATACATTAAGCTATTTGAAAATGGCCGATATACAAGCTCATATCGTGTACTTTTGGTAATTTAAGTACATTATTGATACTTTGACTTCATTGAGAAATGTTTCCACCACTGGTAACTTTATTCTTTCACTTTTTAGACGCAGGAAAAAGGGGAAACATTGGCTGTTTACGCCATCCTCAAATCCCGCCAATGCACTCTCCTCTAATTATTTATCTTTTCAACTTGGATTATCGTTAAGTAAATAGCACTCTTTTCTAATTTTCTGCGCTGCACAACAGAACGATCATCAACCCCCGTTGAGTTTAAGTGTACAGCCAACATGACTTTCTTTCCCCCTCACATTCAGGACTAAATAAGTCGAACCAGCTGAGATCGTTGGCTTTCCTTCCTCACGTTCAGTGTTTGCCATCGTTTCTTAAAACCATTCCGCAGCTGAAGAATGTATTATGATGTGTGATGATCGAGTCCATGAGACGGTGCGATGCAGACGTGACAGTCTATCCTCAAGTGTGGAGTGTGTATTGGAGTAGGCCAGAGAGAGAGAGAGAGAGAGAGAGAGAGAGAGAGAGAGAGAGAGAGAGAGAGAGAGCAGTCAAATTTCTGTGTAGACTTGATTCTGCCTTAACCTATTAAGAACGGGAACGCATCTGTGTCATTTTAAGATTTATTTGGCTATTCAAAAATAGCAGATATACAAGCTCATAGCGCGGCA
>NC_139941.1:43321840-43329340 GCF_963454915.1 Gymnoscopelus microlampas
CGAGCTATGTGAGGCTCACAATCCTCCTGAGGTTCTTGTCACTGATGAGAAAAAACAACAACAGTCTATTAATTGATTGTGGCCTAATAGTGTGTGATTTAGATCCACTGCCACCTGTGTCCACATAGATCCAGAGTGCCAGACAAAGCATGCCTTCTCCCATTCAATCAGCCATTCATCCAGGGCTGTACCACCATGAGGAGGAGGAGGAGGGGTGGATGAGACAGGTAACAACGACCATCTTAAAGGAGTAGTTCACCCAAAAAATGAAAATGGTCATTGTTACCTATCGATTACTCACCCCATGAAGCCTCAATGTTTTTCGTTTTTGTCGCATTCCTAAGCCAATAATTTGATAACCGGTGGAGACTCAATTGACCAGCAATTGACCTGCCACGGAACCCCATCGCAAAATATTTTGTTCCAGGGACCCCCCAGAAGCAAACATTTGAGTTAAAAATGTTCTCTTTGAAACATTTCTTTCACAAATAGCAGATCTACAAGCCCATGGCGCGGCACGAATATCTGCTATATATGTAGCTATTTTTGAATAGCCAAAGTGTAAAATAATGGTTAAAGTGGTTCAACTGATTGTGATGCTATTTTAACTACTTTTGACACAGATGCTTTCCAGGATTTAATGGGTAAAATCGGTTTATCCACTATAGGCCCTATTTCATATTTCAGCTATTCGGAAACAGCTGACGCGTCTCGTCGCATTGATTGCAACGCACTGTGAGCTTGTAGATCGCCTTATACTTTCATAAAAAAAATTTGAAAAATTGTGATTGTTCACCTATAACGACATGCCCAAAGTACGAACGTACACCATGGGTTAATGTGGTTATTTTAACCCCCGAACTCCATGCTTCAACTATTCTATATTTCCGCAGATAATGGTCGAGACGAGGTTTGACATTCGCCACCTCAACAAACCCCCCCTTCGCCCTTACAAAATAGGAAAAGAAAAGAGAAAAGAAAAGAAAACGATTGAATTTATACAATGGCAGAGAGGAGAGGAAACATAATGCGTTCCATATGGAACATGGTGGATGCAGCAGGGCCGAACAGTGTTGTTTGAGGTCCATATATATACTGCAAACCAAGCCTTCTTCTTCTTCTCCTCTCTCAGTTGGAATTCATTAGAACGATGGGGCCACATCTTTCTTATGGAAAAAAAAGAAGAAAAAACGAAGAGAAACAAGAGAGAGAGAGAGAGAGAGAGAGAGAGAGAGAGAGAGAGAGAGAGAGAGAGAGAGAGAGAGAGAGAGCGAGCTGTGTGGATGAGGCTGTTTTTTCCAGGGTCCTGGGAGAGAGTGTGTAAGTGATCTGAGACACTCAGGGTGGCATCTGGATGCGCCTGGGCTTTTGGATGGAGAGACCCTGCATCTGGCCCACATGTGCCTACATACTGCTGCTGCCTGTGTGACAGGGAAACAAGGCAGCAGAGCCAAACACCCCCCCCCCATCTCCTACTCTCTCTCTCTTTTTCTCTTTCTCTCTCTTTTTCTCTTTTCCCTCTGCTTCCATTTTTCCTCTCTTTAAATGAGAAAATATTTTATAACCCACCCAACCAAAAAAAAGAAGATGAATAACTTCAGCGATGCCACAAATCTGCACCTTCACCCCTGGCTCTGGCATCATGGCACAACAATTACACCATCGTCTTGAACGATTTTTCTGGTGCATTATTGTCTGTCTGCCCTGGAAAGAACAACAATCAGACAAGGGGAATTCAAACAGGTTTACACAAACAGTGCTTGTTGACATGCTCAATTGAGAAGCTGATCTCTGCGAAGAGACCATTTTCCACAGCGCTCCTCCTGCGGTTCAATGTGTGCGGTTGGTGACTGGTGGTGGTGGTAGTGGTGGTGGTGGGGGTGGTGGTACGGGGGGGTGGGGGACGGGGGGGACGGGGGGGGGCGGGACACACAAATCGGCAACAGACACAGAAAGCTATTAAAGATGAAAAAAAGAGATGTAAAGTGGGGGGAGAGAGAGATAAACAAAGAGAAAGCCGTGCGGACCGAGCCGGGGCACGCAGGCTGGCTTGGTGGGAAGTAACTAAGTAGATGTACTCAAGTACTGTATTTCTTTTGACTGTTACTGGTATTATTACGTAACTGCAGTGGTCAGGAGCCATGTTGCACCACCTCACACACTAGGTTCAAACTTAGCCAAGTTATAGCTTAAATGGCTTAAACAGCCATTTAAGCTATAAAAGGCTAAGTTTGAACTTAGTGTGATATGGTGCAACTGGCTCCAGGTTCAGACAATAACTGTGAATTTTTCAATACTTTTTACTTCTACTCCACTACACCTCAGCACATCCCCCATGGCTCCTAACATTACACCTACTGTAAATCTAAAACATACATTAATGATTTTTGATCAGCTGCAGCTGCGTTGCTTAGAACAGTGCTTGTTCTCAAACTTTCTCATGTCAAGTACCCCCAAAATGATATGTATGTAGCCGCGGACCCCCACCTGAAAATATGTTGTGCCAGGGACCCCCAGAAGCAAAGATTTGTGTTAAAAATGTTCACTAGAGTTCAAGATATTTGAAAAAATGGCAGATCTACAAGCTCATAGCGCGGCACGAACTGAAGCGCTATAAGAGCTGCTATTTTTGAATGGCCAAAGTATAAAAGGTTAAAGCCTGATTGTGATGCTATATTAACTGCTTTTGCCAGGGACCCCCTGGAACCCCCCAAGGACCCCTGGGGGTCCCTGGACCCCACTTTGAGAACCAATGGCTTAGAACATACAGTCTAACAGCTGATAGCTGGCAGTACGTTTTGTGGGAAAAGCTGTAGTTGAATGAAAATGTACATCCAAAGCAGTACAGTTGTGTTTAGAAGAACCCAATACCCACCCGTATAAAGTTCCATTTCATATTGTTTACACCATCTCGCATTGCGTAAGTCTCGTTACATTCCTCCTGACATCACAGGTCAGCAGCAACGTGACCTTTTCAACTAAAACCATGCACTGCAAACAGAAGTGCAATCATGGAAATTGCCCTGAAATATCAAAACACTAATATTTTCCTTTGCAAATCAAAACAAAAAGAAAGCAGAAAGTGCAAGCACACAGCGTGGAAACGGTGGAAAGCATGGGTAAAGAAAGAAATAAAACAGATGCCGCCGCCATGCCGATTACGGATGAGAAATGTCTCCATAAAAGAGTCACGGATGGCAGCCATTCATTTTCTAAGCCTGGTCCTTAGTACACCCTGTCCTTTAATGAATAGGCACTGCAGCTGCCTTAGCATTTCTACCTGAGCACCCTGTTGGCCATTAGCATGTGGTAGCCCTCGTACGTGCACCACATTAACAACAATTAAGTTAATTAGCTATACCGAGGGCTAATTCCTTAAGTGGCTGTCAGCCGGACATGTGGTGGCTTTCGCATAATTGAGCTCATGTACCTTTAGCCCCACTCCGGTATAGCAATCAACGGCTTGTGGCATTGTGTTTAATCGCAATGACCGGGGAAAATGGGTTCAATTACATTGACCAGCAAACCGGAAGCAACACAACTTCTTCTCTCGTGACAAAAATAACCAGATCTTTCTTTTTTTATATATACAGTGTACACTTAGAGTGACTTCTAATTGATTCGTATTTTTCTCGCTCAAACACAACGGGACCATGTCATGTGTTTGGTAATGAGTGCGAGACGTGTCACCTTATCGAGATGAAACGGGCTAAAGATTCACTGGAGTAACATTGGGTTGATGTGGATAATCATTACATTAACGACACGAAGCCTCGCACCAAGTGTAATTTAAAAGCAATTATGGGGATCGCCAGCCTTTTCAATCCAATCATCACCTCAAGTAGGCGTCTAGTGTCACACCGTATCACCTGAAACGCCGGCGAGTAGAAACATTAATAAAATGTGAATCAATCACAAAGGAAGGGAACTCTGCTTGGCAGGAAGGTCAGGCGGAGTTAAAATTGTGATGGAAGGTTTTTTTGCTTTTCGTGGACAAAAGAGCTGGAGGCAGTGTTGATTTCGTCGACTAAAACTATGACGAAAAATGTTCGTCGACTACCTTTTTTCACTGACGAAAACTAAACAAAAACAAAATAAAAACTAAGCTATGATGACTAAGACTAAATGTAGTGACAATTTCATCAACAAATAGAAACTAGACTAAAATGTTAGTGAGGGACTAGTGGAGAACTAGTCCAGTAGAACTAAAAGACAAGTAATTTTATGTTTTGTTGCGCTCGGGTGTTGCTCTCTGTTGATAGCAGATCTACAAGCTCACAACGCGTCGCAGCGAGCTTGTTGATCTGCTATTTTCAGCATGCAACCAAGTGTAAAACCAGCCATTACGACGGCATCTAGGCACCACCAAAATACATTTTAGTCGACTAAATCAACTGTAGATTTTGTCGACTAAACCAGTCGACTAAATCTAGTCGACTAAACTAGACTATGACTAAAACTAAGTCAAAGTCTGCTGTCAAAATCAACACTGACTGGCGGTACAGAGGAGACCCTGTCGAAATATGATGTCGCCCGAGTGTCATCCCACATTTGTGCATAGATTAATTGATTGATTGATTGATTGAATACTTTATTAGTAAAAAAAAACTATAAACAGCACGAAGGTACAGTAAAGCATTTAGGCTAAAAGGATGACAAAGTGTTTCCATTGGGGTCCTACGAACGTACGTATGTATTCAAATCATCAACAGGGTATAGAATGTTAACACACAAATAGCTATATCTACAGTGGAGAAAAGGGAAAAAACGGCAGCAGTGTACTGTATGACCCCTTATTTCAATGGGAATTGATATCTAACTCCACTTTTAGTTTCCTTATAGATGCTTTTTCAGGACAGTTTTGAAAGTAACCAGTGATTCACATCCTTTAGTGGATGATGTCAGGGCATTCCACATTACGGCGGCAGAGTGTCGTAGAATGAGATTTGTTTCCCATGATTGTGCTATATTTGAGGGTCACCAGATCGTGGGTGCTCCCTCTGGTGTTGTGGCTGATGTGGCTGTCACTCACTTAGGAGAAGTAGTTAGAAGTAGCCTAGTATAGCAGACATTTTCCTAAATATTCCTTGCGTAATACTTTACATGTGCAAAATGCATAGTAGGCATACATGCACATTATACAAGGAGAATAATACACGCACGCACACGCGCTCTCTTTTACTTTCTCTCGGTTTCCCTTTCACTCACAGAGACAGACATACAGTACACACATGCGCGCGTGAGCACACACACACACACACACACACACACACACACACACACACACACACACACACACACACACACACACACACACACACACACACACACACACACACACTGAAACACAGGCTTTCCCCTCCAGTTTCGCCATAGGGTGCTGTTTTCCAGCTGTTTAAACCACCGCTCAAATTAGCTGCTCACCCATTGGAAGGAAGGGCAGAGGCAGGATACCAGTAATTACCCTCTGATTGGCAGAGTGGCTGCAATTAGCAAGTTTGAAGACTTCTTTTATAGATTTACATACAAGGGGAAAAAAAGAAAGGAAAAAAAAGAACTCTGCATGGGAGAGAATCTTACTGTGGTTTTTCAGTTAAAGGCGTTTACAGTTCAACATAGTCCACTCTCACAGAGTCCAGTCCAGAAGCTGTGGTAGACCATGAGTTGACATAGAGACAGTAACACTCCACTCCACCCAGCCTTAATGATCTAATAATGTGTTTATTGAACAAATGATGCAAAGATGATGATCCTATGGTTGCTGGACAGAGATGGTTATGATGAGAGGGAGTTTCCTGTTATCTTTTTACATTTCTTTGCTAACTTGTAATGATCCCTGTGGGGATTTTTTTTTTCCCCCTCCAAATTTTTATCCCACGATTTTTGGAACCCATTTTTTCACCCAGTGGCAATGCCTAAACTGTAATCCTGGGCACTACTCTCCCTCTGCCAGCCTGGGGAGAGCCCCGAACTGAGCTCATGCTTCCTTCAATGCATGAGGAGTGAGCAGTTTCTCCAGTTGGATGTAGATGGAAGGAACACGTTATTCCAACCAGTTCCTTTCCCCTCCATCAGGCACCCGGCTGACCAGGGGGAGGCAGTATAGAGATCAGGATTACTGCATGTTTTTTGTGAGGGTACCTACCCTAGGGGACACGGGGAGAACATGCAAACACACAGAAAGGCCCTTTCGCCAACCCCACCTAGGGTATATGGACACTGATGACGCGGAGGAAATGGGGAAATGTGACCTCTGCATTTGACCTATTAGGAGCAGCGGCCTGCCACCTTGGGGTGTACTTCGGGAAGCATTTAGGGGGTTCAGTGTGTTGTTTGCTCAAGGACACTTTGACTACAAAGCCAGGAGAAGCCGGGGATCAAGCCGGGGACGTTCCGGTATACAGTATATATATCCCAGACAGCCACCATACCTCTTGAGCCACTATACCACCCCTTAAAGGCCTTTTACATAATGCAGTGGTTCTCAAACTGGGTTCCTTTTTAGAGGGTTCTAAATTGACCCTTACAGTTCTGTAACCCTTACAGGCCTGGCTATTCAAAAATAGCAGATCTACAAGCTCATAGCTCACTATGAGCTTGTAGATCTGCTATTTTTTTTAAATCATGATTTTTTTTGCAAATCTCTTAATATATATTTTTTAAGACGGACATTTTTAACTCAACATATGGGTTAGGGTTAGGCACATATGTTCGCCGAGGGGGGGGGGGGGGGGTCATATGTACCGTCCGTAACATTGCCCGATGATCACCGCCAAAGACATGTGACCGCTGTCATGTCACCGTCCAAACCTCAGGGCAACCGGCGGTCCCTATAAACAACACAAGAGTGTGTATCACCCCCGTCCTATACAACCAACCGCATGCAGCAGGGGAATCTGTGTGTTCGTGTGTGTCCCCCCCCTCGTCCCCCCAAGCGGTAAACAACACGTGTGTTCTTCGAACCCTGGCAGCGACCGAGGAGAGCCGCGGCTAGTGGTCTTCTCTTATCATAGCACATTTAACAGGGGGGCTAATCCAATCAGGTGGGATAACAGTGTGTAGTGGTGGAGGAGGAGGAGGAGGAGGATCAGGGGGGGGCATAGCAGCTAGCGCTCCTCTCCTCCTCTGCTTCCCATTACTGTGTGTCTCTCCACTAGCCGGGGCCGGGCCTGTATGCCTCCTAATCCCATTTCCCCATCTAAAGCCTCAACCCAAACAAGCACACAGGACAATAATCTCCGGTCACACCCCCGTCGGCCCGGCCCCCCCGCCCCCCCCCCCGCCCCCGGGCTCCTTGGCTGCCGACGCCGCTAATGGAGGGCTAGTTAGAGAGAGAGAGAGAGAGAGAGACAGAGAGAGATGCCAGGAGAGGATCTGCTCTGCTTCTACGGTCTGAACTTTACAAGCAGTGGTGGAAGAAGGTCTCTGACTTTATTTGGTCAATTAAAAGTAGCGATACCACAAAATACCACAAAATGCGACGCATTATGAGCTTGTTGT
>NC_139941.1:43334340-43359340 GCF_963454915.1 Gymnoscopelus microlampas
GCACTATTTCATACATGTATCAGAGGGTAATGATGGAAAAGTGCTTTTAATCTTAGCGTAACCCAATAGGGGCTCTAAATGGGCAAGGCCTCAGAGAAGGGATCCTTTAAAGAGGACATATAATCCTAATTAAAACACAGCACAGAGCTACCGCCTCCTCCTCTGTCGGGGCCGAGGGGCCCCCGACTTCAACCCCGCGCCGTCTACCCTGTACTTTTCAGGGGCCTTTATTCTGGTCGAGGCTCTGTTAATGAAAGAATGGCCCGAGTCCAAAGCCACCACAATGACTTGTAAACACTTTTACTTTGAAAGACTATAACTATATATATATATATATATATATATATATATATATAGTTGTGGAAAGTAACTAGGTACATTTATTCAAGTACTGTACTTAAGTACAATTTTGAGGTATTTTCAGTTTACTGGAGTATTTCCAATTTTCTGTAATTTTACTCCACTGCATCTCAGAGGCAAATATTGTACTTTTACTCCACTACAGTTATTTAAAAACTTTAGTTACTAGTTACTTTGTAGATTTGAATTATTATTACAAAACATACATTAACCACTTCAGCCCTATCTAAACTTTGGCTATTTGAAAATAGCCGATCTACAAGCTCATAATGAGTCGTGATGCAACGCATTGTTTATTATTTAGTTATTCACAAGCCTCTCCTTCCATATTTCTGAAAGTGAGACGATGGTCTAAAGCGCAATTCATCCTGATTTTCTAATAATATCGTTGACGGCCAGTTATCCCATGGACGTATATACCGGCGGAGTATGTGATGGTTTAACAGAATGGATGGTTTTGGGAAGGTTTTGCTTCGTCGTATTGCACTCTGAATTGACGTCGTCATGGTCCCATTTTCTTTTATCAGTTCTGTGGGACCAAATGATACACTGTATGTACACTGTATACAATACATTCTGTAGGGTGGTGTAATAAACAGATCGTAGAGTGATCATAGAGTGATCCAGAAAGTGTCAATGATGGATCCCACTTCTGACACCATGTAACAGGCTCTATTAGCATACTTTATAACTAATATAGATGAGACGGTCATGTATCCTTTTAAGTAGCTTTATTGACAAGTGGTATGAACGTCAAGTATAAATTAATGGGTGCGTCATCTAATGTGTTCCCCCGTAGCTACACACACGCACACACACATTGGTTCCTAAACCAATATATCCACAGTTCATGCTGTATCATCACCTGTGTGGACACTGGACAGTCAGGTATTATTATGTAATTTGCTCAGTTAAAGAAACAAACATTAAAAACAAACAAAATCATGTGATCACGTGAAAATGGCCCTGTATCCTCTTCCTCACCTGTTCTCCGTCCTGTTTTAATGTTTTATTGTTCATAACAATCAGTCTCTTTTCTTAACAGCGGTCTCCATGGCTGCTACCCCCAACCCCAACCCCATACCCCCGCCTCCACTCCCACCACCCATTCCCGCCCCCACCCCGAACCCCTCCATTGATCAGGGGTAATTGAGAACAGCCATGCCCCCCTGGCACCCCCCCTCCCCCTTTCTCTGCAGCCCCCCACCCACCCCACAACCTCATGTGGGCCCTGACATCTGGTCCACATACACCCTAAAGTCTTCATCCTCTCTCTCTCTCTCTCTCTCTCTCTCTCTCCACCCCCCCCCCCCCCCCCCCCCTCACCCCACACCCTCCCCCCTCCCCTCTTTCTGGAATAGCCAGACAGATTCCCAAGCTGTTTGAGTGGCTGAAAATGAAGCAATGAAGAGGAACAAGAGAGCAAGGAAAACAACAAAGTGATTCATATAAACATGGGGGAAAAAATAGAGAGAGAGTATGTTGTTGGGGGGTTGGGGGGGGGGGGGCAGAAAGTTCTCCCTCGAAGAGGAAGCTCCACAGCCGTTTGAATTGAATTCAAGGAAGATCAAAAGCGTTTGAGCATCACTGTGGCTCAGTGCTGATCTACATTAGTGTAGTGCACTGTACAATACTACCCCAGTGTTCATTTAAAGCCACAATCTATAACATTCATGGCCTTGTGTACCTGGGATTCAAACCCAAGTGAGAGACAACATTTTTGTACAGTATATACCCACATGGGCCAGGTGAGATATTACACTATAACTTGCAATGGGCCTGGTCTACAAGATACACTGCACCACAAAGACACCCATGTACCTGTCAAACTACTTCACAAACGTCAATGACGTCCACAAACACAACACCAGAGGGAGCTCCACAAATCACGTTCAACCCAGATTTGGCTCTAACAAGGGATTCCATTTGTTCTACTGCTGTATGCCACAAAAAATGTGGAATGCCCTACCAACAGTCATAAAAACATGTGAATCCTTACTCTCCTTCAAAACCGCTCTAAAAGGGCACTTACAGGTGGCTGCAATTCGGATCTGGCCTCAGTAAAAAGTCAAAGCCTACCTCCTTCCTTCCTTTTTAAAAGAAAGAGAGAGACATCAGTGTATGTACATGTGCATCCAACATTCTGATTTACATGCTCACAATGTTAGATCTGCTATTTTTTGGGTGAAGATCCTCTAATAGTTCTAAATCACACATAGGATCCAGTCTCTTAACACTGTGTTATTTTTCGTCAAACGATAACATTTAAGTTACATCTTTAACAAGCTGGGGTAACTGGTGTTAATTAATTAGCACGATTAATCACCATTTTGCAAGAACTGGTGTCGCTTTTTTCTAAGTGGGGAGGGGGGGGGGTGTTATTAAGAGAACAGCTCGTTACTACTGCAGAGGGATCGTTATACTCATTAGAAACATTAGCTGTTGTAATTGTACACAGCAAAACCCTGTGTCTTGATTTAACTCTGAGAGTGTAAAAATGTAAAGGTCCATTTTTACAGAGACGCTGTGTGAAGACATTCAAGATGTACCTTTAGCCTATACCTGTACCCAATGATGTAAATTAACATTAAGTTGAGGTATTTGTACTTTACTTGAGTAGGCCTATTTCGAAATTTCCAATATTTTTTACTTCTACTCCACCACATCTTGGTTCTTGTGAAATGGGACATTCTGCATAAAGAGTACTTTTACTTCTTATACTTTAAGTACATTTTGATACCATTACTTTTGTACTTTTACTCAAGTAAATGTTTTACTCCGGACTTTTACTTGTAACATATTTCTACATTGCAGCATTTATGCTTTTACTTAATATAAAACATTTGAGTACTTTTTCCACAACTGCTTGTACCTCATTCACATGTGTGTTATCCCTGCAGTATGCAATGGATGTGTGTGTGCGTGCGCGCGTGTGTCTATGTATAAAGCCCATGTCTATGTGTTTATGTGCACTATATACAGTATGGTACGTCTGCGTATAGTACATGTTTACTTGCATGCTCATGTCTGTGCTTGTTTATATAGGTATGTGTGTGAGTGTGTACGTGTATGTGTGTTTGTGTTTGTTTATATAGGTATGTGTGTGAGTGTGTACGTGTACGTGTATGTGTGTGTGTTTGTGTTTGTTTGTACAGGTATGTGTGAGTGTGTACGTGTGTGTGTTTGTTTATGTAGGTATGTGTGAGTGTGTAGGTGTGTTTGTGTTTGTTTGAATGTCTGAGCTTATGTTCATATATAATGTATGGGTGTGCTTGCACAGCTGTCTCACCGTGTGCGTTTGCATGTCTCTGCTAGTGTGTGTGTGTGTGTGTGTGTGTGTGTGTGTGTGTGTGTGTGTGTGTGTGTGTGTGTGTGTGCGTGTGTGTGTGAGTGCGTGCGCTTGGTGTGCATCTCTTCATGCACAGGTGTCTGCATGTGTGCGTGCGTGCAGGTTTGTGTGTGTGTGTGTGTGTGTGTGTTCTACCGGTTCTTTGTGTGTGTGTGTGTGTGTGTGTGTGTGTGTGTGTGTGTGTGTGTGTGTGTGTGTGTGTGTGTGTGTGTGTGTGTGTGTGTGTGTGTGTGTGTGTGTGTGTTCTACCGGTTCCTTGTGTCTGTGTGTTTGTGTGTGTGGCTGTATCTCTCTCCGTGTGCGCGTGCGTGTGCATGTGCGTGTGTGCGTGCCTGCATGTGTGCGTGTGCGAGCTTGGTGCGTGTGAGTGTGCGTGTGCATCCAGCAGCACACAGAGCGGTGTAAGTTACGTGCTGCAGATAGAGATCAGGCATGGCCAGATTTAATTAACAGATATCTTGCCTTAATGTAGATTCTTTTGGCTCCCTCAGATACACCCCCCCCCCCCCTCTGTGCTTATCCACCCAGAAACAACTTATCTTGGCTCCGTGTTGCTTGTAATGTATTTCAGCTTTCAAGGAAGCACGGCCCTCAGTCACTGAGGGAGTCACTCTGTCCACCTGCATGTTTACTGTCTGGGCACAAAACTGCACACAAAAACTATATGCATTTGTTGTCTGTAAAACAATAAGGGAAAATTGAGGGAATGAACCACATTGAACCAAAGCATCCCCATTCTTGGTGGGGGGAACGTTCGCCTAAAATAGCCAATCTACAAGCTCACAACGTGTCGCGTTGCGACACGTTGTGAGCTTGTAGATCTGCTATTTTTGGCAAAGAGATTAAAGGTGTAGACGGGGGGAAAAAGCGGTCAAGGTATAAGTTGTAACTCAAGTCCGGCTCTCTAACACTAGAGGGTTTAAGGGCTTAAAGGAGTAGTTCACCCAATAAATGGCTTATTTTCTATCAATTACACGCCCCATGAAGCAATGAATTCATGGAGATTTTTTTGTTTTTGTCGCATTCCTAAGCCAATAATTGTATTACCGGTGGAAAGATGCTATAATGTATCCGTTAGGAGACTCAAAGAGTCTCCTTTGAGTCTCCTACTCCTTTAATGTGTGTGTGTGTGTGTACAGTAGGTGCACATAATAAGCCTGTGCAAGTCTAATGCTTCACCACTCAAACCCTATCGACTTCGTTTTAGGGATGTCCGATTTTATCGGCCTCCCGATATTATCGGCCGATATTAGCATAAAAATTGATATCGGGAAAATATCGGTATCGGTTTTTGAAAAAAAAATTTTTTTTTTTTTTTTTTTTTTTTTTTTTTTGCTTTATAAATAAGTTACAGGAGTTCTTACTGTATATGGTGTGTGTGATATGAAATTTGAGCTTACCCTAATCACAATAATCCCCGAATATATCGGTATCGGTTGATATCGGTATCGGTAATTAAGAGTTGGACAATATCGGTATATCGGTTATCGGTAAAAAAGCCAATATCGGACAACCCTACTTCGTTTTAAGAATGTTGTGCTATTTCTGATTTTTTTTTTATATATATTAGAAAATGTTTAGAAAATGTGTGAAAACTTTGTGAAAATCGTCGCCTGTAATGGCATGGCCCAAAAATATGGACGACATGACAGTGTCACACGCCAAAGAACGCAAGCTCGTATTTCTGGCTTTTTTTCCCCTGCTTTGTGACACCGGGCGTACAATGACGTATAAATCTTTAGTTTTAGTGTATGCGTGTGCCATGTGCGTTAATTTCCCCACCATAAACTAAAGCTAATAGAGATTTGACCTTTTAACTATCTCTCAAGGTGACCAGATTACTGACATCAATTAGACTGGGTCCCTTTGGCTGGAAGCCCAAAGCATATATACAGTATATAGGGGCTCGATCCCACTGAGGAGAAAGGAGGGACCAATCGTCCAATAAATCACCTCGGGAAAGGAGAAGAGATGGAGAGAGGAAGGAGAGTGATAGTGGAAGGAGGAGTGAGAGAGGAGGGGTTACATGAGAAGTTAAACACGTTTCAATGAGACGGTAATTCGCCCTCCAGCGCACATGATATCACCGTGGAGGTGGAAAACCTTGTAACGATACTTTTCAGGAAATGGAGAAAGAACCTGTGTAGTGCAGTGTTGATTTTGAGAGCATAGTTTTAGTCGTAGTCTTTTAATACAATTTCATTTGGTTTTAGTCATATTTTAGTCATCTGAAATGTTTTAGCTTTAGTCTAGCTTTAGTCGACTAAATATAAGATTTTAGTCGACTAAATCTACAGTTGATTTAGTCGACTAAAATGTATTTTGGCGGTGCCTTGATGGCGTCGTAATGGCTGATTTTACACTTGGTTGTATGCTGAAAATAGCCGATCTACAAACCCACAAGCAGATTTACAAGCTCACAGCTTGTAGATCTGCTATTTTCAGAGCGCAACACCCACTAGACACCCCCTAACATTTTAGTCTAGTTTTTATTTGTTGACAAAATCGTCAATATATTTAGTCTTAGTTTTAGTCATCATCATAGCTATAGTTTTTATTTCGTTTTTATTTCGTTTTCGTCAGTGAAAAAAGGTAGTCAACGAACATTGTTCGTCATAGTTTTAGTCGGCGAAATCAACACTGGATCCAAATGCAGTTATTATTTAGTCACAAGCTCTTGTTGACACTTTAGTCATTGGTGAAACATCTCTGAAAACCGACAGACAGAAAGACAAAATGATAAAAGAGGGCATTAATTTATGAAAATGAATTTACGTCATCGCAAATTGGCGAGACAATCACAAAAAAACGATATACATAAAGTAACATGGCAAGTAATGCTCATGGATTTCATAATGGATCCTATTGTGAAGTAGAGCGCAGTGGTGGAAAAAGTACTCAAATTCTTTACTTAAGTAAAAGTACCAATACTGCAATATAAAAATACTCAGTTACAAGTAAAAGTCCAGAATTAAAAATGTACTTGAGTAAAAGTACAAAAGTATTGGCATCAAAATGTACTTAAAGTACCAAAAGTAAAAGTACTAAATGTTTGAAAATAGCCGATCTACAAGCTCACAACGCGTCGCGATGCGACGCGTTGTGAGCTTGTAGATCTGCTATTTTCAAATAGCCTATGTTTAAAATAGGGCTAAAGTGGTTAATGTATGTTTTATTATATCATAATTTACATCTGAAAAGTAACTAGTAACTAAAGTTTTCAAATAATTGTAGTGGAGTAAAAGTACAATATTTGCCTCTGAGATGTAGTGGAGTAGAAGTAAAAGTATTGGAAATTGAAAATAGTCAAGTAAAGTACAAATACCTCAAAATCGTACTTAAGTACAGCACTTAAGTAAATGTACTTAGTTACTTTCCACCACTGGATTTCATAATGGATCCTATAGTGAAGTAGAGGGAACATAGAGATGAGCAGAGTGCTCTCGCTAACAGGGAAAGAACCAAGACGAGGAAATAAGAGAAAGTAAAAAGAAAGGTGAGAGGAGCGTATAACGAAGAGTGGTGTGGGTTGGCTTTCTTTTATTTCAATGATAAAGCAGGCTGCTTTCTCACCTAACAAGACGAGACCACGTTCTGTCGGCTCCTCTGAAGACAGTGGTGGAAAGTAACGAAGTACATTTACTCAAAATGTTGAGGTATTTTTACTGGAGTATTTCCAATTTTCCTTCTACTGCACTACATCTCAAAGGCAAATATTGCACTTTTACTCCACTATAATTATAATTACCTAAATACTTTGGCAATTTTCAAAAGAGTGTGTGTGAGTAAGTGTGTGCGCACGACCACGTGATTGTACAATATGCACTCAAATTCATGCGCACGTATATGCATGCATACACAGGTGCACATGCTAATGCGTACTGTACAGTATGTGTCTTTGTAGTGCGTGTGCGTGTGTGTGTGTGTGTGTGTGTGTGTGTGTGTGTGTGTGCACGTGCGTCCGCTGCATGCCCTCATACTGTCGCTCCCTCAGGTCGCTGCTTGATCCGCTCATTAACACTTTTGCGCTGATAGCAGCGAGCGAAAAGTTTCACCGAGCAGCGCGAGTACGACTCCTCTATCTGTGTTATATACGCCCGCCAGGCAGTGTGCTCCGCTCACACTTAACCTTGTGGATTCAAAGTATTACGTGTCATTACAGAGGAATGTGTGAGGGGGGCCTGTGGCTTGATGCAGCTTGGTACAGCCAGCTCCTGTATTTACCTCCAGTCCCATCTCTTACAGCAGGGATTTTTGAATGATAATATAACTCATATGTAAAAAAAAAAAAAAATCAAGTGGGCCCTAAGTGGGCCCTATTTCAGAAAAGGTTGAGAACCACTGCATTAGGCTACGGATTCCTATAACTCTGACAGTGTACAGTTGCAGACCTGAAAGGGTCCATTTGGTTCTCAATCATTTAGCTAGGGACCCTCTAGAACCCCCTCAAAGACCCCACTTAATTCGAGAACCACTGTCATACAGTATTTCCTACAGAGAGAGCAAGTAAGGAACCGCTTCGGTGTTTTTTTTAACCTATTCTCATCTCATACAGTATATTTCCTATACGGCTTCAAGTGGAAGATTACTTGAAACCCGTATCAGCGACATGTGCCTTGTGAATCCATTATGCAGGTGATGCGATGTCACCGCGTCGTGTGTATGCATGAATGTATGTGTGTGTGTGTGTGTGTGTGTGTGTGTGTGTGTGTGTGTGTGTGTGTGTGTGTGTGTGTGTATTAACTGACAGTAATCACTCCCTTATGGGCATGTACTGTACATTGCAATATACAGCTACTGTGCAGCACACACACACACACACACACACACACACACACACACACACACACACACACACACACACACACACACACACACACACACACACACACACACACACACACACACACACACACACACACACACACACACAGTACTGTACACACAGAGTCAGGTTAACACATCCTGCAATCATCAGACACACATCAGGGTTAAACATTGCTGTCGTAACTTAAAGTTGAAAAAAGTGCCTCGTTTTAAATAGATGTCAACACAACGCAGAGGTTAGTCTTGAGCGCCACGGACACACACGCACGTATGCACGACCGTTCGTGAATAAAATAAACAAAGATGGTATATCTAGTGGTGGACAAAGGATACAGCTCAAGTAAATACTCAAGCATTCTAAGGTACGAATTACAATTTCAGAAATTGTCAAAATAAAATGTTCAGAAAAGTTCACAAATAGTGAAAATAGTCTAATCTACAAGCTCGGCTTTTTTCACTATATTTTGAAATAGGGCTTAAGTGGTTAATTCATAATATATTTTTGTAAGTTTGGGTCCTTCCTAGAAATGCAGTGGAGTCAAAAGTGCAATATTTATATTTGAAATGTAGTGGAATGAAAATATAGAGCTCGAAAAATAAACAAAAACTAAAGCGTACGTGGTTGCTGTCCACCACTGGTTACAGTATATCCAACACTCACAGGATCATACAGTATGGACACATGCACTGACATCCATGCGTGTGCAAAAATACCCACACATACATAGATAGACATACATGCACGAATGAGTCCATCATTATGAGGACTAAAACTTAATCCAGTGACACGTGGCACTCTGTTTAAAAGCATACTTTGAGGGAAATGGGGAACTTTAATTAACCCGGGAGAGAGGGAGGGAGGGAGAGATCGAGAGACGGAGCGAGGGAGGGAGGTAGAGAGAGAGAGAGGGAGGGGCTCTCCAGTAGCCACTGGCGTTGTGCCTGTCCAGCCCTGAGAGCACAAATACGGCCTAATGGATCTGGAGTCAGCTCCACACACACACACACACACACACACACACACACACACACACACACACACACACACACACACACACACACACACACACACACACACACACACACACACACACACACACACACACACACACACACACACACACACACACACACACACACACACATTAACCTTGCAGGTGCGAACACAGACAGAGATGGCATGGATAATAGAAGGGAAGGGACACAAGAGATAGGGTTGGAGAGAGAGAGAGAGAGAGAGAGAGAGAGAGAGAGAGAGAGAGAGAGAGAGACAGACAGAGAGAGAGATTGCTCCACCACTTCACTGCACACAGAGTCAGGTATACAATCAGGGTCCTAACAAACAGACAGAGGGCTCTCTAATTGAATCAGAGCGTGCGTTGGGCCCTGCTCCCCCTGACTGGCTCCATGCAGGCGTTTGATGATGCAGTGGACAGAAGTATAGCAGCGGTCACTGAACAGAGATGACAATGATTACCATTCAAGGTTACTGAAGGTTTAAAAAAAAAAAGAGGCCTCACTAAAACACTGAAGACCACCATTGCCCCCCGTCCCCCCGCCCCCTGTCCCTAATGCACCACCTGCCCCTGTGGGCTATCCTTGCCATGCCCCCCCCGCCCCACCCCCCCCCCCCCCCCCTTCAACCCCCCCCTGCTTCTAAACCCCTTGGGTGAGTGACTCCGCAGACCTCGGGTCCAGCTTTCCCAGACGGCGATTTAAAATAACAATTGCACGCGTATCAGGTTTCAGGACCTCTGAAATACATGTGAGGTGAGGTAATGCGATCAGCACACAGCCATCCTAAACCTCTCTCTCTCTCTCTCTCTCTCTCTCTCTCTCTCTCTCTCTCTCTCTCATGATGTGAATGTGCATGCGTGCATGTATGTGCATGTTTGAAGGGTTAGGTATAGAGTATATCTTTGTGTGTAGGTGCTTGTTCATTGTCTTTGTTTTCCTGTGGACCTTAAATTGCATGAATTATGCATATTGGGTATTTTGTTGTTTGTTTGTTTTTTTTGCAGTACATTCATAATAGAACATGGCTGCGAGGCAGAAAAAAGAATAATGCGGAAATAGAGGGGAAAAAGAAAAATGCAAATCTCCCTCATACTTGACACCGTGTCAAGCATGGGGAGCCTTGGCTGCTGTTTTCAATTAGATCCCCAAGTTAAAGTGGCGTTAAACCCTTAGCGCGCTTTCATTTAAGCAAAATTACAACTCAATTAATACCCCATAAAACGGTCGCGCAGTTAACGATTGAGCAAAGAGACATAACCATAACATTATCCATAACGTTAACGCGGGGCGCCGGGGCCACGGTGCCTCGCTGCACACACACACACACACACACACACACACACACACACACACACACACACACACACACACACACGCCACAGACACAAGGCGCTGTTCGACCCGCTAAGTGCGAGTGCATAAACACTAATAATAGCTTTCCATAAAGTCGCTCATATAGCACTGTGGGCCAGTCCTCGGGTAGACCATTAAAGGTGTTTGGAGCCCAAGGCATCCCTATAGCACCATTTGGACTCTAGTGGATTTGCATTATCGAGCATTTTTAGGGCATTTTGCTGTACTGTATCCATTGTTTTATTTAGAGAGACCTGTATGGCTGTTTATGGACACATTACCTGCTGTAGAATCCATGTGGTCTATTACAATGTATATACAGTATTTTTTTTTTTACAATTCAGGTCTTTAGCAGACACTCTAACAATGTAGTGTTTCAAACAATAGTGCTTCAAAGAAACTAGGACACCAGGTAAACACACTTAAGGCTCCAACAACGAATCAATTAAATCGAGTAAAATCGATCACTAAAGTCGTTGCCAACGAAGCATGCTCATTTAATTCTCCTTTATATTCTAATTATTCTTTTACTCTTTTAAACTGCAACCATGAAAGCCTGCATAAATAAGAATCTCACCTCACTTTTACCTGTATGTGCTGTGACCATAGACCGTAAAAACGGTCTATGGACAGTGTCACGTCATTGGTTTCTACAGACCGTAAATGAGGCCTATTTTGCAGCGATTTCAAACCATCTTTCTATATCTGCTTGATATCCGGTCCGAAATTCAAACGGAAATTGAAACCGCAGCGAGGGCGGGTCTTCACTCAGTAGAACCAGTAGAAACCCTACGTTATCATTAATTTTAAAATAAACGGGACCATAATTTACCAAAACGCATATCATGGTGATTGAAAGAACACTTTAAACTAGCGACTGGAAGCATATAGTATTTATGACAATATTTATTAAGGTAATAAAATCAAGTGTAAAGTTCGCCCAAAAACCCATCCGCTTGAATAGAGCCTAATTGCTTCTGCAACCAGCTGGGGTGAAAAAGCGGTGTAACAGCGAGACTATAGGCCATTCATATGAACTGTCACACTTCCTATATAGCCTCAATTTACAAGCCGGATGCTAGCCCATTGGCTGTGACACAGTGACGATACACATTTTTGACAAAGGGTTTTGAAGGCCCAATCAAGGCCAGTCAATTGTGCAACGATGACCTGGCTGCAACTGCATCATCATCACACAGCAGATTGAACACAAATTGCGTCTATACTTCAATCTACTTGCGATGTATGGTATATACGCGGCGTATGCGCAACATTCGAGATTAGAACTCCTTTGACGGTTCAGGTTTTGCAACACACGGTGGTGGTGGTAATTCATAACACTAGTGAACATGATATAATGCTTGGTTTTTTCAAGGCCGGGACGTCTCATCATCTCCCACTGCTGAGGAATTGCTTCGGCCCACTAGATCAGTGTGGGGGCCATGGCGGCCCCGCGGATCAATTTCCTGATGCTGGCCTTTTCAAAATATACACACTGGTCTCAGAGGAGGCCCCAACGGTAGGCATGAGAGAGAGAGAGAGAGAGAGAGAGAGAGAGAGAGAGAGAGAGAGAGAGAGAGAGAGAGAGAGAGAGAGAGACAGAGAGAGAGAGAGAGAGAGAGGGGAGAGACGGGACCAGTGGTGTAAAGTAACTAAGTACATGTACTCAAGTACTGTACTTAAGTACAGAAATCAGTATTTCCAGTTTTCAGTTATTTTACTTCTACTGCACTACATCTCGAATATTGTACTTTTACTCCACTACAATTATTTTAAAACTTTAGCAGTAACTTTGTGGATTTTGATTATTATACCAAAACAAACCACGTCAGCCCTATATACATTTCGGCCATTCGAGAATAGCCGATCTATAAGCTCACAATGCGTTGTGATGCGACGCATTGTGAGCTTATAGATCTGCTATTTTCAAAAAAAAATTACACAATTTATACATTTGAAAACTTGTGAAACAGAACATTCTGCATAACGAGTACTTTCTACTTTTGGTACTTTAAGTACATATCGATACCAACACTTTTGTACTTTTCCTCAAGTAAATTTTCAATTCCGGACGGTTACTTGCCGTATTGATACTTTTCCGTAAGTAAAAAAATGTAAGTACTTCTTCCTCCTTCCTCTCATCACTGAGAGATGGAGGGTCCATGCAGGCAGGGGGGGGGAGGTTAAGGTTTGGCCCTCATGGAAGTCTCCTCCACCTGGTGGGGTGGTGGTTGAGGGCCCAGTAAGGAGCCCCCCCACCCCCACCCCCCACGGTAGACAAAGCGTGCCTTGTGTGAGATAAGCAACGGGCACCGGGAGGGCCCTACGGCACTATTTTCACAATCAGAGAGGTTTGTTTTCTTTAGGTCTCCCTGCCTGGGCCTGTCAGGAGAGAGAGCAGCTAGCAGCATGCTGGCAGCGCTGGAGGGCTGCTCTGCACCGGGGCAGGAGGACCGTTCGTTAGGAAGGAGGGAGGGGGGGGAAGAATGGGGGGGTTTTCCTCCTTCTAACAGGGTGGGCCGGCCAGCCAAGTTTTTATTTAGGGGGGCTCCCCGACCAGGACGACGTTTGCCTCTTATTTTACTATATTTGTTTACTTAACTGAACCCTGCAGGCTTCCACGTTTTTTTTTTTTCTTCCCTGAATGGGAAGAATCCTGTTCTCCATATAGGGTTTGGGGCAGAACACGCGTTCGCCACCCGTGTTTTAACCCATTAAAAGGATAGTTCACCCAAAAAAATACGTTTTTCTATCGATTAGTCACCCCATGGAGACTTGAATTCATGGATATCTTTTTTGTCACATTCCTAAGCCAATAATTCGATGACCAGCGGACCGGTAGGCAGCGGTTCCGGTAGTAGACACAAAGGAGACTCTTTTGTGTCTCCTACCGGAACCGCTGCCGGTCATCAAATTATTGGCTTAGGAATGTGACAAAAACTAAAAAATATCCATGAATTCAAGTCTCCATGGGGTGAGTAATCCATAGAAAAAAAGTCATTTTGGGGGTGAGCTATCCCTTTAAGATCTGAGGCCGATTCCACAAATGCCTTCTAAATCAGTGGTTCTCACACTTTTTCGTAATTCAAAATTATTCAACACTTTCAAGATTTTTCTAAAATGTTCAAAAAATAGCAGATGTACCTGTGAGCTTGTATACCTGCTATTTTTGAACAGCCAACACTAAAATCCCAAATGACACAGATGCTTCTTAATAGGTTAAAAAAAACCTGTAAAAGCATTAAAAACAAAACATGTCTTACAGATTGTATTAGTCAAAATAAACGATACATCATCATCAACATCATCATCATTGACTAACTTTTGGAGATTGCTACACTCTCAGCAGGGCTCAATAACAATTGGGGTGTGAAGCATGATTTATTATGAAAGCTGCGGGCTGGTGGTGTCGCAGATTATTCCGCCGCGTCACAAAAAATAACAGATCTACAAGCTACAAATCAGCTATTTTCGATGTGTGACAAACCCACACACAACTTACACTAAAGTCTTACTACAGGCTTGAGGTTTTGTCAGTGCGATGCTGTGTGTTGGTGTTGATGTCGTGCTTATGTACACCATGCATAACCTGCAGGGATATGACTGGCTCTAATTAGTTCAAGAAATCTGCTTTAAATCTTTAAGTCCACGGAGAGAGTCAAATGAGGATTACACACTTCCCATTCAAATCCAAGCGTCGCTGGAAGAAGTACCAAAAAAAATTGTACATCTACAGTACAAGCAGTGGTGGAAAGTAACTAGGTACATGTACTCAAGTACTGTACTTAACACTTGGGGTGCCAGAGTTTTATTAAAAAAGTGTACGTTGAGTGCCTGGATTTTTAACCATTTTTTAACCTTTTTCAAGTAGTCACAAAATATTTTCAGTGATCACCGTCCTCACGGTGATCCCCTCATTACACTCGTACAATCGGGGGAAAAAAATTAAAAACATTCGGTAATCCATAGTTGCAGCCAGTTGAAAATAGTCAAAAATACATTGTTAAAAAAAAAGTACACAGGAGCAGAGATACAGGCTTTTGAAGTCATACAGTAAGTTAACCAGGAAGTGGATTAAAGTCTAAATCTTCGAAAAATCATACCTCCTGGTGCTGTGAAGGAAAATATATATGGTTTTGGCACTCGACGTCAGTTTTTGAAAAGAAGTATACATACGGTTTTGGCTAAAAATGTTGAGATATTTACTTTACTTGAGTATTTCCAATTTCCAAAACTTTTACTTGTACTCCACTACATCTCAGAGGCAAATATTGTACTTTTACTCCACTACAATTATTTGAAAACTTTATAGTTACTAGTTACTTTGCAGATATAAATGATTACATTATAAAACATACATTAACCACTTTAGTCCTATTTTATACACGATCTACAAGCTTTATACACACTCTACAAGCTCACAACGCGTCGCATGGCGACACGTTGTGAGCTTGTAGATCTGCTATTTTCAAACATTTCAGTACTTTTACTTGTGGTACCACTGTCTACAAGCTTACAATGCGTTGCGACGCGGCGTGTTGAGAGTACTCATTATGCAGAAGATTTCCATTTTATCCTGTATATCATGTTATTGTGACTATAAATGACTAATAAACTGATTATTAACCATTTAAGCCCTATTTTTATACTTAAGCTATTCGAAAATGGCGCAGCACGTTGTGAGCTTGTAGATCTGCTATTTATTGAAAGATTTAGAATGTGTAACTATTAGTAAACTAAATCTGCAATGTAACTGGTAACTAAGTAAGTTCTAAAATAATCGTAGTGGAGTAAAAAAGTACATTTGTCTCTGAGGTGTAGTGGTGTAGAAGTATTGAAGTATCAAGCTCAAGTATACTCAAGTTAAGTAACAGTACTTTAAAATTATACTTAAGTACAGTACTTGAGTAAATCGTCTCTGTCGGTAGGAAACCTCATATGTCCAAAACTGTGACTTTTCAGGACTCAAATTCAAAAATAGCAAAAGTAGTAGATCCACAAGCTCAAAACATTTGCTTCAGTTCACGCTGCGTTTGGGGCTTGCAGATTTGCTACTTTTGATGCTTTTGTGTGACGCTTTATGATCAAGTAGGGCGTTAATTTACGAAAAAATACAAAACGTGTGGAGATAAGAGGTTTCTCTCTTTCTTTCCCCGACAGCAGTGAAATGTACTTGGCTCACGCTGTGACTCTCCCACCAATAACACTGAGCTCATCACGGCGTTGCATTATGCTAAAGAATGTGCACTTTCCTGTGCATTGGTTTTCTGTCATTTTATAGCCCCACAGTTTCATCAAGATTAACCCGTTAAGACCGGGAACGCATCTGTGTCATTTTTTTTTAAAGGTTTCTTTGGGCTTTTCAAAAATAGCTTGTAGATCTGCTATTTTTGAAACATCTTGCTTCTGGGGATTCTACAAATGTTTTCTAAATCCCCCCCCAAAAAAGGAAAATCGTATGTTGCTATATCAGTGGTTCTCAAACTGTTTCATGTCAAGGACCCCCAAAATTATATGTATTTGGCCGCGGACCCCCATCTCATAATGTTTTGTTCCAGGGACCCCCAGAAGCAAAGATTTGAGTTAAAAATTCGCTTTAAAAATATTTGATTTGCAAACATTTTCTTGATTTCTTTTTTCAAAAATAGCAGATCTACAAGCTCATAGAGCTTGTAGATCTGCTATTTTTGTATAGCCAAGGACATCTTAAAATGACACAGTTCCCGGACTGAATGGGTTAACCTCCGGAGTGCTTTAGTCCATACTCACATCGCTGTTTTTGTTTCGTTTTTTGGCAGAAAAAACGGTGGTGTGACATGCATGCGTTTTAATAGCGTAAGAAACCACAGCATAAAAAGACTCAGTGTTATAAGAATGTTTTCTTGGTAAGGAGTGTTCTGAAAATGATACAAAAGTTTAATTAGAAACAGTTGGGAGCAGATAAGGAGGCCCAAATGAAGCATTTGAAGCTGGAATTGTTTTTATCCTCATTGACAGTATTTGTAACGGACATACGGCAACAAAATTGCCAAAATACTTGCGTATCGTTTAACTATTAGGCCTACTTAAACTCTGTGTACTTAGTTGATCAATGCCCAAGGGGTCTATACTGGGTAATATGCTCCTTTTTTTTCCCCCTCCACTCCAAATCCGAAAGTAGCCAATCTATGATCTACAAGCTCACAACGCGTCGGGTTGGATTTTCAATGCCAAACCTTGGTTTATTTTGACATGCCCAAGAATGAGGCCAGTAGCCTTCATGTGGTTAACCCTTTAAGGCCGGGAAGGGAACGCAGGTGTGTCATTTTAAGATTTCTTTGGGCTATTTTTTTTGAAAAATCGTGTCCCTGGAACAAAATATTTTTAGATGGGAGGGGGTCCGCGGACAAATACATATTATTTTGGGGGTCCTTGACACAAAAAGTTTGAAAACCATTGATAATAATAATGAGCAACATAAGTAAAAAAATATATATAAAACAAAATGTTAGGATTTACAAGATTTACAAGTTTTTTTTTTTTGTGAATTTGTAAAAAGATTTGAGTTAAAAACTTTCGCTTTAAAAAAGTATATATATATATTCAAACTAAAGATTTGCACACATTTTCACAATTTTTCTAAAAAAATAGCAGATATACAAGCTCGTAGCGCGGCACTCGGTGCCGTGCTACGAGCTTGTGTATCTGCTATTTTTTGAATAGCCAAAGAAATCTTGAAAACGACACCCAGATGTGTTCCCTTCCCGGCGGCCTTAAAGGGTTAAGGACACATACACAGTAATATAGGCCAGTGAAACCGTCCCCCGGTGAATTCTCTGAGTGCATTATCTGATTCCTTAGCTAATTTTTTCCTCCCCAAGTATCGGTGGTCGGTGATGGTGCTGCACGGAGCGGAGTATTATATAGGCCTCCAAGGCGTGTGTGTGTGTGTGTGTGTGTGTGTGTGTGTGTGTGTGTGTGTGTGTGTGTGTGTTGGGGTTATTTAAAAAGTGTTTTCTCTGCAGGCAGGTTTTATTATTTCTCTTCCCATTCCTCAGTGTGTTTTGGCCCATCAGAGAAGGGCCGGCCGCCAGGACTCTCCTCTTGGCTCCCTGAAGACCTCTCTGGCTCCACAGAAACAGGAAATGGTAATAGTATTGCACCGCTTTTTCCTCTCCCCCCCCCCCCGCCTATCTGTATTCCCCTTTCTCATTGAAAAAACAACACCATATATATGTATATATATATATATATACTGTATATATATATATACATATATATATACAGTGGTGGAAGTACTACTCAGATATTTTATTTAAGTAAAAGTAGCCATACCACAATATGAAAATACTCTGTTACAAGAAAAAGGCCTGCATGTGTGCAAAATGTTACTTGAGTAAAAGTACAAAAGTATTGGCATCAAAATATCCTTAAAGTACCAAAAAGTTAAAGTATACTAAATGTTTGAAAATAGCAGATCTAAGCTCACAACGCGTGAGCTTGTAGATTTTAGTTTTAGTTTTATAGTATAATAATTCATATCTGCAAAGTAACTAGTAACTAAAGTAGTTGAGGTAAAAGTATTGAAAATTGGAAATACTCCAGTAAAGTAAAAAATACCTCAAAATTGTACTTAAGTACAGTACTTGAGTAAATGTACGTAGTTGCTTTACACCACTGTGTGTGTATGTATATATATATATATATATATATATATATATATATATATATATATATATATATATATATATATATATATATATATATATATATATGGAAAAATATGTGGAAAAAGGGACGCACCATAGACCGCAAAAGTCTTGAGCATGGAGCACGACGTGTTTTCATATTTTCCTCTGCAGTAGGATATCGCTGTCAGCCACGTTACCATATTATTATATGAAATATCCTACATAATAGTATATTTTCTAGGAGGTGATATGAGTACACAGCAGTGCATTAAGTTCTGCTGCTCTTCAGTTTGGAATGCGTCCCTCCGTCGATGAATTGATTTGGAAAAATGCAAATTTTTGTTATTTTCTGCACACGCAATGTTCTTCTGACAGCAACTGTTTCTGTTTTGAGTTACAAGTTTTGTGTTGCAATATGTGCCTTTTCAGTTCTACTGTACTTCACAACGTTAGTAAAGTAATAGCATACACAGTGGATGCAACGGTATTTAAGGCCTAATGCAGCCTAGATGGAAGCATGCTCTATGCCAGCTAAACACTGCAGGCTATGAAGTAAAAAAGCACCTATAGGTGTAAAAATGTCTGAAAATTCATAACTCTCGTTATGATTTAGTTGCACATTGTCTGCTGGGTAGCTTCACCAGGTGGACGTGCACATCACCTTTGGTCCGGGACCCCTAGGGGGTCCTCAGAGTGGCTACAGGGGGGCTGCCAAAATCATTGTGTGACAGGAACTTTTTATTTTATTTACATTAACCACTTGAACCCTAGCATCCTTATTCTGAGGGGAACTGTAGCCAAAAATAGCAGATCTACAAACTCACAACGCCTCGTGCTGCGTTGTGGATCGGCTATTTTTCCGGCAAAAAGGGTTTGGTGTAGACTGTAGAGGGAAGAAAGAGTAGACTAAGTACAGAGTGAAAGGTCAAGTTTACTAAGTACTGAGGGTTTAAGTGGTTAAATGTCTGAAAATACACATTAACATTAATCCAACATGACAGTGCTGTCAAACAAGTCTATGAAGCTATCTATGAAAAAGTTTAATCTGCAACACATATTATATATGTAGTGGGGGGGGGTCCCTACTCTCTCTCTCAGCTAAGGGGTCCTTGACCTGAAAAACGTTGAAGACCCCTGTCTTGTTTGAGTTTTTGCACTGGCCGAGCATATGGTGAAGCCACCCAGCTCTCCACAGCTATCGTTTGGATCTGCTAACTAGGCCTGGCGGACAGTGCCAGGTTTTTGTAGTAAATTGCAGAGCAAAACCACAATTGACTCAAAAGAGATAGGCTCACTGTGACTTCATAGCATTTTGCGGTCTACTTTTCCCTTAGACTTTTTTTTTCTTTTCTTCCCTTCTTTTAAGTTCTTTCCCCCTTTTCTTTTTCCCCTTTCATCTTAATTTGAAAAAGCAGCTGGGTTGTCCATTTATTCCATTCTTAAGAGTTTTCTTTGTTTGAGTAAAAAAAAAAGAGAGAGAGAGAAACCCACCCCGTTTTATCATTTCAATTTCTCCCCCATAAAACAGATTTTTCGATGACTGGTTTTTAATGTGTTCAAGAACTCTTAGACATTAGCTTATACAATCATCTCAAAAGAGAGAGCACCTTCTAAAGACTTCCATTCAGACGAAACTCATCATGAAAGAAATACTGTGGGCCGGTCCGGCTATAGCGGAGCAAAATATCGACTCCCAAAATCCGCCCTAGTCTTCTTTATAGAGGCTACACCGAGGGCAGCAGTTAACCCGTGCGGTGCACCGAAGCAGACGGCTTCAGGCCAAAAACCATCAGAACCTCCCCAGCCAAAATATAACCATTAAAAAATGGCCCTGCAACAAGTAACCATGAAACCAAAAATGGCTGGTTCCCCATAGACACAGAGCTGTGGGATCTGCCCCATCAACTGTATGTAAACCCCATGGAGCTCACAGAGGAAAACACATAGAAGGCTCTGTAGAAGACTGGCCCTGATGAAGTGAACGGAGGTGAAACAACTCTCCTTATATGGCTCTATGTTGTACTAGTCTTGCGTGGCCAGACTGTTGCCTCCCACAATTTTCAAATGAACGAGCGATAAAAGCCTCCTCCCCACTTCAGTTTCATCTTTACAGTCATGCAAATCCTAATATATAAATCAAAATCATCTAAGCATATTCTTTGAGACACGCGAACGGGGTATTTCGGGGCGTGGCCGAATCCGCCATTCCTTCACCGGGTAAAACAACACAGCTTTCACCATTGGAATAGGCTCTATGCACAGCAGCCATATTGGAAAGAAATTGGGCCTCTTCTTACTTCCTTCACAGGTGTTACCAATGATACTAATGAAGGCTCTGTTCTGGTCACTAGAAACACTCCATTTTGTTTCCCAAATGGCCCCTTATGGTGGGTGTGTAACTCTGAGAGTGTACAAATGGAACCAAATGGACCCGTAAGGGTCCATTTGGTTCCATTTGTACACCCTTAGAGTTATGGGGGTCCTTGAAAATAAGACAACCACTATGCCACACTAAATGGAACTGAGCCTTAATTAGTATCATTGGTAACACCTGTGAAGGAAGTAAGGAAGGGGCCCAATTCATTCCCAAAATGTCTGCTCTGCATAGAGCCTATTGCATTACGGAACGTACACATTGTTACATTTTGTGGGTTTATTTCGTCAAAGCGGGAAATATGGTGAAGTGTTGTAGTGCAGGTCATTGCAACAACAACCGATCTTGTGAAAAATTAAAACGAGGACGCCAAATATTCTAAACTTTCCCACGTTTCTGCCAATAATCATATTATTTGAGACATATCCGAGTTTTTGCCGGGTCAAACAAAGAATCACGTGACGTTGATCGCCTTCCCCTATTCGCTCATATAGGACATGACGTATGTGTAGGCAGAATAATATAGCTTGCTGCTTAGCAGAAATGGAAATGAAAACATAAAATGTAAAGGTATTTTCAAATATATTTTCCTGAACGTAAATGACGAACAGATGCCAGCTTATGTGTAGTTCCAGACTCTAGCACTATAGCATTCTGAGATTGTGGAATAGTTGTCTGGCTACGCGAGACTACTGTTGTACAGTAAGATTGCCGAATTGAACATCTCATAAAATACAGTATAACACAATGGCATGTCTTGTTCAACGAAACACCCCATAGTTTCAATAAAGCAGACACAACATGCAACAACATGTAACATGCAATTCATACATATGTTTTGTAATTACTTGTTTTAGCACATACCAAAAAATGCATGCTTGTTATCACCAGTAAAGAAGATGCCATGGGCGCATTTTTTATCATTTACAGTACTTTTCCATAGCTTAATACACAGACATGACTGCTTCCAACAAGTGTGTAATTAACTATTTGATTGTTGTCATGGAATATGTTAGAGATACCGAAGGGTCATGAGAGAGAGAGAGAGACAGAGAGAGAGAGAGAGAGAGAGAGAGAGAGAGAGAGAGAGAGAGAGAGAGAGAGAGAGAGAGAGAGATGTGATGATAAAGAACAGCAGAGTTTTAACATTAAATCAGCCTCAGACATCTACAGACACACACACACACACACACACACACACACACACACACACACACACACACACACACACACACACACACACACACACACACACACACACACACACACACACACACACACACACACACACACACACACACACACACTAAAGCAAGGGATTTGTCTCAATCCATAACCAAACGCATTGAGGGGAGGGGGGGAGAGGGGAGAATGTCCAAACCGTGCCAAGCACCTCACGTTGGCATTTTAAGAGAAACCACAGGGGTAGAATACATTCAATCCCTGGGAACGAGAACAGAGAGGTCCAGCACTCTCTCTGCCTCCACTGTGCCCAGACTGGGAGCGTCAAAGCTGGGCACCGGAGAGAGAGAGAGGGAAAAACCTTGGCAGGATGTCCAGAACTCTGCTGCCTGCACCCTGCTATGTGTTATGGAATGTTTGAAATGGATATCAGGCTGACAGGGCATGAGGTGGTGGGCCTCGGAGCAAAGGTCTGTGTGAGGAGAAAGAATGCCATGTATATCTATCTATCCACAGAATATGCCCAGTATGCAGTGGTGGAAAATAAGTACTCACATGTTTTTTGCCAGTGGTGGAAAGTAACTAAGTACGTTTACTTCAAGTACTGTACTTGAGTACAATTTTGAGGTAATTTTTTCTTTTCTAAGAATGTCAGTACTTTTACTTCTACTCCACTACATCTCAGAGGCAAATATTGCACTTTTACTCCACTACAATTATTTGAAAACTTTAGTTACTAGTTACTTTGTAGATTGTGGTTATTATTACAAAATATACATTAACCACTTCAGCCCTATATATATTTTTATAATATATATATAATCTTTTGAAAATAGCCGATCTACAATCTCACAATGCGTCGCGATGCGACGCATTGTGAGCTTGTAGATCTGCTATTTTCAAAAGATTTAAAATCTTTAACAGATTTGTTAATAAAAACTTGTGAAATGGGACATTCTGCATAATGAGTGCTTTCTACTTTTGGTACTTTAAGTACATTTTGAAAATTTGCAAACGTTGTCCAAAACTGTTCCTTTTCATGGATTCAAATAACAGAAAAAGTAGCAGATCACTGCGTTTCGAGCAACTATAAATGAAGGTGATCTAAGGCCACAGCAGTGTCTGCTGCACACATACCTGGGCATGATGCTAGTATGGTAGACTCTGTACCCTGCAGGTGAATGCCAGGTATTTCCTCGTACTTTAAAATAGAAAACAAAAGCTTGCTTCAGAGGGAGTTTGCATTAAACCACCATGTTAAACCTGGCATCCTTTTTTTTCCCCGGGGCATGTCATTAGGGGAGATTTTTGCACGATACCGTCATATGACAAAGTGTAAAATAGAGCTTAAGTGATTAATCAAACTGCCTCACAGACAGTGTTAGAAGGTATGGGTGCTATTTATAGAGATTCTATAAATTATATAATAATTTATAAATAACTATATAGATTAGAATATCAATTCTATTTATGGAGATTCTATGTATTCTATCTATTGCACTGCACTACCTGCATGTTGCTGTGTTTTGTACGCTGCTGTGTTTACTGTGTGTTGATCTGTTTTGAATGGGCTGTGAAAACTATAATCTCCTTCGGGGACAATAAAGTCTAGTCTAGTCTTAGGAGCAGTAGCTATAGTCTTCCAGCCTTTGACCGGTAACTCTACGTTTAATATGCTTGATTTCTACTAGATTTACAAGCTTGAGCTTGCTACTTTTGCTATTTTTGAATTTGAATCCTGAAAAGTAGCCTTTTTCAGTTATAAGTTAAACAAGGAGTGGATAGAGCTGCAAATCTTCAGATAATGATATCTTGGGTTCTGAACTTTTTTATTTTACTATTTTTTCAAAAACACGTGAAACACGTGATTGGCACATTGCACCATAGCGGTAAAACACGTGAAACACGTGAATGGCACTCAATGAGTTAAGAGAACATTTTAGTTAACGTACCTGTTAACCACTTTCCAACCTGGCATCCCTGTTTTGGACATGTGATTATGGGCGAAAAGATTTGAAATATTTCATAGTTAAACAAATACGACTAAAAGTTCATGAGCATGTGTGAGCATGTATTTTTGCAGGGCACCGTACAGCACATCTAAAGTACAGCAGTGTGTATAGAATAGCGCTCAAGAGGTTACAGTGGTGTGAATTTGCACCACACACACATTACACAATGTATTCACATGTGTGTTGTTGTTTGCTGCACTAGCTTTGTTTGTCCAGAGTGTTTAATGTTCAGCGGACCGCAATGGAAACAAGCCGTAGGCTCTTTGTGTGTGAGTGTGTGTGTGTGTGTGTGTGTGTGTGTGTGTGTGTGTGTGTGTGTGTGTGTGTGTGTGTGTGTGTGTGTGTGTGTGTGTCCACATTGATGGTTAAATTGTTGTTCTGTGCACCTTTTAAGAATTGTCAATAAATGTAAACAGCAAGAAACAGGAATGCAAAAAAAGTAAGTAAATAAATACATAAATAATAGCCTATAAGAGCTCAGTGTATCCAGAGCCTTGTATTTAGAGAGTTGCGCCAATGAGGTGGCAGAGACAGCGCCGGTCACATGGTTCATGTAAACTGTAAATAGTAACAAATGAGCCGTAGACTTCAATGCATTCCATAAACTTCCGGGTTTAGGTCTTTGTCACTATTCGCGAATAGACGGCTATCTAGAACAGTGGTTCTCAACGCGAGGCGTTGTGGGCTTGTAGATCTGCTATTTTCACAATATTTATCTGTGGAACGGAGTCAAACAAAATGGTTCAAAATATTATTATTTTGGGGGGTCACGGCCTGAAAAGGTTGAGAACCACTGATCTAGAAGACCTGGCCCGATGAAGTGAACGCTCGTGTCAGAACTCTCTCTCTCTATGGG
>NC_139941.1:43364340-43366840 GCF_963454915.1 Gymnoscopelus microlampas
TATGCTACATTGTTGAGTGTCAGGGCTCTATCCTAGTGACTTTTCCGTTTTCGCTCTACATTAAATGTCTTCACTGAAAATAGCAAATGGGGTTTCTATCTGTCGTCTGACGCCACTGCTATGCCCTATATATAGGGTTCAAGTGGTAAATATAAAGGAAGTATATGGATAGTAAGGACTCAAGTGCCACCACGGTCCAGTAGTTATGATAGATTGTAAAGTGTAAAGAATGGCACTGATCACTCCCATGACACTTTGATTCTTAACACATCGAACACACACACACACACACACACACACACACACACACACACACACACACACACACACACACACACACACACACACAAAACAACACACAACCTACGAAAATAACCATAAAATAAAGTGGAGGGGATGAACGGGTGGGGGGGAGGGGGCGAAGGGGGGGGGGGGGAATAATCATTCCTCAGCAAAAATGTCAGGCTCGGTTATGAATTTTTTAAAAAGCAATAAAAGCCCACGAGCCTCGTCGGGGTCTTGTCTCACAGTTCAACACATCAAATAGCTTGCAGTGATGAGAGAAAGAGGGAGAGAGAGAAAAAGCTTGAAAGAGAACAGACAGAACAAGAGGTAGAGTGAGAGAGAGAGGGAGAGAAAAGAAGAGGATGAGAGAGAAACGGCATGCGCGCGAGAGAGAGAGAGAGAGAGAGAGAGAATGTCTATAATGGGAGACTTCATCGGTCCAGGCTGGGTCTGTAATGGGACTGGATTCCGATCAATACAGACATTCCTGGGGCCATTCGTAGGCGTAATGACTTTAGGTTTCTCAATAATTAAGATATTGTCACCGTGCTGACTGCAGGGTCAGCCAATCATTAACCCCATGTTAAATATGCCTTTGTTTTAATTGCTTTGCCTTAACTCCTCCAGATACGCACGGATGGAAAATTAAAGGGACAGGCAACCTTTCACGTGTGTGCGCGCGTGGGCGTGTGTGTGTATACAACGTGTGTACGCTCACGTGTGTGTGTGTATGTGTGTCAAAGAAAGTGAAAGAGGGAGAGAGCCCTGAGGCCTATGTGTGTTTGTGTGTGTGTGCGTGTGCGTGTGTGTGTGGGTGCATGTGTGTGTGTGTGTGTGCACACGACACGTGCATGTGTGCGTGCACATGTGTGTTGTTGTGGAGCGCGGCATCAGCCTGAAACCTTCCTCTTAATTGTCTCTATTTTTAGCCTCAGCATTGATAGGTATTATGAGTATATAGGTTCATGTCGTTTAGCAGCAGACATCATCAGTGTGTTCTGTATTATATATAGAGGACTGGTAGGAAAAACGTGGAACCGAAGACAAAAGGAAATGACCTGTTTTCTTCTCCTATTTAACAATCCAGAGCCGCATCATCTGACTTTCATTTGGGTGTTTTAAAAGGCAATTTATGCCCTACGGTCCATTGTCTTGCAAAATGTGTCCAGCTAGGTTTAACCCATTTAGATCGGGAACGAATCTGTGTCATTTTTTGATTTCTTTGGGCTATTCAAAAATAGCAGATATACTCTTGTAGATCTGCTATTTTTTGGGGAAATTGCGGGAAATCGTGTTTTTTTTAAAGTGAACATAACTAAAATCTTTGCTTCTGGTGGATTCTACAAATGTCTTCTAAATCCTAACAAAAAATAATGTTGCTATAATATCACTGGTTCTCAAAAATTATATGTATTTGGCCGTGGACCCCCATCTCAACATATGTTGTTCCAGGGACCCCCAAGAAGTTGTAACAGAGTTAAAAATGTTCGCTTTAAAACATTTATATTCAAAGATTTGCTCAAATGTTCATGATTTTTCAAGTGCCGCGCTATGATCTGCTATTTTTGAATAGCCAAAGAAATCTTAAAATGACACACAGCTGCGTTCCCAGTCTTAATGGGTTAAAAGCAGAGCTTGTGGTGGTGGTGGAGTAGAGGACCTCATCTCCTCTCTCACCCAGACACGGCTACACTCAGACGGGTAATATTCATGCCCCCACCTCCCCTCTCCCTCCCCCTCTCCATCCCCAGCCAATCACTCCCAGCCATTCCTACCTCAGCTGGTTGATGAGAAACAATGGATTTATACCCGACGTGCATCCGTTCTCTCTCTCTCTCTCTGTCTATATCTCTCTCTCTCTGTCTCTGTCTCTCCTCTAGACGTGGAGTCCTCTGCCTCCCCTCTCTCTCTCTCTCTCTCTCTCTCTCTCTCTCTCTCTCTCTCTCTCTCCCCGTACACGCCGCCTCGCCATTGGCTGGCTGGTAAATGGACTAAAGCGTCGCTCAATAGGCCGATGCACTCCGTCAAGGCGAGGGGGTCACGACCCCTCCCTGGCGCGGGGAAACGCAATTCATATCGGCCCCGGACCAGCTGCCCGCTAAACGAACATCTCATCCAATTTCCAGACGCTTGCAACACAAAAAAACACAGGAGTTGGGGGGGTTGGGGTGTGTTTGGGAGAGGGGGGTGGGACGGGGGGGATGCTCGTGGGCAG
>NC_139941.1:43369340-43424340 GCF_963454915.1 Gymnoscopelus microlampas
TAAAGAAAGAGAGAGAGAGAAGGTATAGGTGCATCAAAGCCTCACGGTGCCCTTACAACCACACAAAGCTCTAGTGCTGTCCTGGAAGACGGGCTGAATTAATTGGGCTGCTGGGACTGTGTTGTCTCCAATTGTTTTATTATTTATATTATGGCATTATGTAGAGAGAGGCCCCCGCATGCATCTCCGTGTTTTTCCGCGTCGACGTCCTCCTTCTTTCTTTCTTTCGCTGCTGCTGCTGCCGCCGGAATAAATATTTGACGCGTCATATATTATTTATCAGTCACAAGCTTCATCATTTATCGAGGGGGAAATAATAATAATACGGGTATACATTTCAATTTTGTTACGGCTGATCTACATTTTACCGTTCCTTCCTCCTATGGCGGGCGGGCGGGGGGTAGGAGGGGGCGGGGGAGGTTTGTCACAGCTGGGGGCCAATGGGGGAACGTCGTGCGTACACGACATTCTCAGTGTTCATTTAAAGGCATGGTGTGTAACTTTGCCCTGTGTTTACCTAACAAAACAATGAATAAAATGTTCTATACCCATCATTTTCCTCCATACCAGCAGTTCAATATCACTCATGCACATGCACCCGCAGCCATAGGTGTTGCATACAGGCAACGACTGATTGCCAAACATCAGCCTCAGCGTTGAATTCAGACACGCAATGCATCTGTTCATGTTTTCTGATTGCTTAAGTGAGCACGTTTACATGAAAAGAACATGATAGACGTCTATGCAACCACTGAAAACAACTATTATTTTAATTCTGGCGAAAATCAGGACAGTTTTGTCGTGATTCCTATAGTGAATGTTGAAAAGCGGGACATATTAGTGAGATATTTGTCGGGACTCTAGTCTGGACACACAACCTGAACTATAGGGACAATCCCGGCCAAAACGGGACGTCCCGTCACCCTATATAGACAGAAGGAGTCTGGGGAATGGACCTGGGGAACCTTCCAATTCCAACACTACCACTCTACCTCCTGAGGTGCTGGAACACTGCTGCCTTCCCAGCTGCCTGGCACATACTTTGGGGGTTGGTGTTGTCTGGTCCTCTGGCTGCTGATCTTGGAGAGCTGCCTCACCTGGCTGCTAGTAATGGGGGGGGGGGGTTGGTTTGCCTCCAGGTGTAGGAGAGATGCTAGGACTGGAATCCTGGGGAAAGGGGGTTGAATTTGGGACCTACAGCAGCCCTGCTGGGCTCATGGAGGGTTGGGTGCGGTCAAGCCTGTTGGAAAGCAGGTTCAGCTCAACAGCACCGTTATAATTTTTGTAGCCACTAGCCAGCTATCTTTCGAACCCCCACACCTCTCTGGAGCTGTTGGCCTGTAGCCTGTATACCCTCCAGTCTGTCCTTGTCCAACAAAAGCTCCTTCTGAAGAGCCATGACCCCCCCGAGTGTCCCTTAGCTGCCATGAAAGCCTTCTTCTCCTTCCTGTTCAACAATGTCTCCATTGATCCGGGGCTTGTTGTGGGTGAAGCAACGTAGCTTTTTGGTGGGTGCAGTGCAGTGTTGATTTCGTCGACTAAAACTATGACTATAAATGTTTGTCGACTACCTTATTTCACTGAAAACTAAATAAAAACTAAGCTATGATGACTAAAACTAAGACTAAATATATTGATAATTTCGTCAACAACCAGTAGAACTAAAAGACAAGTAGTTTTATGTTTTACGATTGTGCTCGGGTGTTGCACGCTGAAAATAGCCGATCTACAAGCTCACAACGCGTCACACTGCAACACGTTGTGAGCTTGTAGATCGGCTATTTTCAGCATGCAACCAAGTGTAAAATCAGCCATTACGACGCCATCAAGGCCACAATACATTTTAGTCGACTAAATCAACTGTAGATTTTGTCGACTATAATCTTACGATATTTAATCGACTAAAACTAGACTAAAACTAAAACATTTCAGATGACTAAAATACCACTAAAACTAAATGGAATTTTATTCAAAAGACTATGACTAAAACTGAATCAAAATTTGCTGTCAAAATCAACACAGGTCCAGTGCTCTCCTCACTGCTCCTGATGGAGTAATGTAATACAATGGGAAATACCTTTTTGTGAACTAAGTTCAGTCCCTCAGTTCCTCCTCTACTCACTGCTGAGCAGTCTGGATGTGGTGGGCTGCCTCCTAACAGGTTTGTTGGTACAAGCTTTATCAGGTTGAGGTCTAGGGGGAGGGGGGGCTGTATGCCTCCTTAACAGCGTCGTACAGCAAGTCCAGGCTCTTATTCTTTCTTGTATTACAGGAGGTCACATACTGGGTAAAGTTTGTCAGGGTTTTGGAGATTTTAACATGGTGAAAATCTCCATTGACCATGATGAATGTGCTGTGGTGCTTTGTCTGTGATCCCGATATGGGTGTTTATGTCTGTGTATGTGCATCTGTGTGCATCTGTGTGCATCTGTGTGTGTCTGTGTGTGTGTGTGTGTGTGTGTGTGTGTGTGTGTGTGTGTGTGTGTGTGTGTGTGTGTGTGTGTGTGTGTGTGTGTGTGTGTGCGTGCGTGCGTGCGTGCGTTTCTGTGTATGTGCATCTGCGTGCATCTGTGTGTGTGTGTGCGTGCATGCGTGCGTGCGTGCAAGTGTGTGTGTGCATGAGCACGTATGCACACACGCACGTATGTGCACGCGTGATTGCCATGCCTGTCGGGATGCGGCGGCCCTCTCAGCCATGTCAGGCGGAGCGTCGTTGAGGGTGGCAGCCGGGGAAAATGATGATGATGAAATTAAAATTCTGCGCCCGGCAGAAGGGGCTGCCGTGATTTCACTGGCGGCTGTGCGCATCGATCTGTTCCAGCATTTGACTTTCAACCATGACAAAACTGTGGGCAAATTAATTGTTCTCCAGGATATTAGGCATCAGAGTCCATTAATCCTCTCTGGAGCTCTACGCCGCATGAATACTAATCGTATTTCCAGGCAGCCGTCTCATCACTTTGCTCCCTTCCCTCTCTCCCTCTCTCTCTCTCACTCCTGCTCACTATCTCTCTCGCTCTTTTCCCCTTCCTTATCCGTCCCCTTTTCTCACTCTCCTCTCTCTCTTTAACCCACTCAATCCGGGAACGCATCTGTGTCATTTTAAGATTTCTTTGGCTATTCAAAAATAGCAGATATACAAGCTCATAGCTTGCTGTAGATCTGCGATTTTAGAGAAATCGTGAAAAGTTGTGCAAATCTTTGAGTATATATATATATATTTTAAGTGAACATTTGTAACTCAAATCTTTGCTTCTGGGACAAAATATGGAACACAATATTTTACAAATGTTCGCTTTAAAAAATATGTATTCAAAGATTTGCAAAAATGTTCACAATTTTGCAAAAATGTTCACAATTTTGCAAAAATAGCAGATATACAAGCTCATAGCGCGGCACTCGGTGCTGCGCTATGAGCTTGTATATCTGCTATTTTTGAATAGCCAAATAAATCTAAAAATGACACAGTCAGATGCTTTCCCGGTCTGAATGGGTTAAACATATTCTTTGCTCTGTCGTCTCTTCCATTCCCGTTTCTCTCCCTCGCTGCATTTTCCTCCTCTATGTCCCTGACGACAATAAACTGTCTTTGTTTTATCCATGCAGTCTTTTCAAAGCTAAGAAAAAAACAGAAAGAAAAAAACACACAGAAATGTACTTGGCAAAAACAATGGGATGATTTGCAGCGTGGGACTATTATGTCCATGTATTATTTCTTTTAATTTAGCTAGATGATAATTAAATGAAAAGCGAGGCCTAAAAAGGGACAGCAATTAGGAAAACGCGCCGAGAATAGACTGTCAAGCGACTACAGCAATGAGTTTTTGAATTATAATCGTTGTGTATATTTCATCTATATTGCTTTGCCCTGATAAGATTGCGCTAATGGTGTGATATTAGTCTCTATGAGGATCGGCGTGGCATTTGAAAAGGGGAGGGGGGAGGGGGGAAGAAAAAATAGCCTCCAACACCAATTATGTAAGATATTAACACATTAGTCTGCGCGAGATCTAATTGGACGGCAGCCCTGTGCACCATGACAACCATCACCAAGGCCCTGTTTACCTCATAATTGATAGTCTCCAGCTTAACCCCTTAAGACCGGGGAAGAGTCCGTCATTTTAGATTTTAACCACTTTAACCGTTATCTTATACTTTGGCTATTCAAAGATAGCAGATATACAAGCTCATAGCGCGGCACAGAGAGCTTATCTGCTAGTTATTTTTTGGAAAAAAACTGAAAGTTTGTGCAAATATTTAAATATATACATTTTTAAAGAGAACTTTTTTGACTCAAATCTTTGCTTCTGGGGGTCCCTATTACAAAATATTTTGAGATGGGGGTCCGCAGCCAAATGCATATAATTTTGGGGGTCCTTGACATGAAAAAGTTTGAGAACCACTGATATAGAAACATACGTTTTTCAAAAAACTGTTAGGATTTAGAAGACATGTAGAACACCCAGAAGCAAAGATATGAGTTACAAATGTTCGCTTTAAAAATATATATATATTCAAAGATTTGCACAAATTTTCACGATTTAAAAGAAATAGCAGATCTACAAGCTCATAGCGCAGCACTCGGTGCCGCGCTATGAACTTGTATATCTGCTATTTTTGAATAGCCAAAGACATCTAAATATGACACACAGATGCGTTCCCGGTCTAAATGGGTTAAGCACAGAGGCATCAAAAATTCATACGCCGCAGTCAACACAGCCCCTTCTTTCCCTTTTCACAACGCACCGGGCATGCATTGATTATGAGTTATATTTCCCTCCCTCTAACCAGGGTAATTTGGATTTTTTTTAGGACAAGGCCTCACGTATTGACGTTTCGTCCGTGTTTTGATAGATGGCCGCTGGGCTGTGGCAGTAATAGTGTAAGTTATCTGACAGTCAGCGCAGGCTAGGGTCATGGGTTCCAGACACAATATATTCACAGCCCAGCTTATTGACGAAGCATCGCAGGTATCGGCTAACAGCCCCATTATAAATATGTATGCCACAGAATGGGTGTTTTTTTTTTTTTTTACTACAGATGCAAATAATGGAGTTTGAGTGTATTTTGATGTTGCTGACCCCAAGGGAACGAACTGGCATCATCTTAACCAATGAAGCGCTATGTTATACTCTGACGTACAGCGGTGTAGTGTAAAAAATAGCACAAGGAAAGCACAACTAGTAGCAGTGGGAGTGTTGATTTTGCACATTTTGATTTAGTTCTAGTCATAGTCTTTTGAATCAAATTTCATTTAGTTTTAATAATCCGAAATGTTTTACTGTTAGTCTAGTTTTAGTCGACTAAATATCATAAGATTATAGTCGGTTAAATCTACAGTTGATTTAGTCGACTAAAATGTTTTTGGCGGTGCCTTGATGGGTATCATAATGGCAGATTTTACACTTGGTTGCATGCTGAAAATAGCTGATCTACAAGCAGCGCGACACGTTGTGAGCTTGTAGATCTGATATTTTCAGAGCGCAACCAAACATACAATGACTTGTCTTTTAGTTCTATTGGATCTCTTCTCCACTCGTCCCTCCCTAACATTTTAGTCTAGTTTTTAATTGTTGACGAAATTGTCAATATATTTAGTCTCAGTTTTAGTCATCATAGTTTTTTTTTTATCTTAGTTTTAGTCGACATAATCGTGTGGGACCCGAGCTAGTAGATCTGTTGTAAGTGGTTAAAAAGTCATGATAACTGATAAAAGTTATCATTACTAAAATGAAAATGATAAAAGTATGATAACTGGTCTGTTTGATAATAATTAAACAGACCAACATTGACTACATTAATGGAAATAAGTGTCGAACGACCATCGATTTATACTCCACTGATGCATGCACGCAAGTAATGTAGCGACCACGGGGAGGTAAATTAATGACATCGATGGACACATAACGGCATAACGTATGCGTTGTTCTTATTCACCACTGTACGGTACAAGCTCCTTTTTTTATTTATTATTCTGCGGTGTCTCACTCTACTGACCATGTTAACACAACGGCCATTTTGCTCTTACATCATGGGGGGTGGGGTAAATTGTCAATACAGTGACTGTCCATACTAGCAGTGTGCAAGTGTAAACCGTTGCTATGACTAGATTCCCTCAAAGTCTTTTCCCTGCGGATCATCATCATCGTTTTGTACCACATTTTCTTTTACAAGACATAATTCTACAGTCGATTCGAGAGAAAAAAAACGGTGGCAAATTGGACAAGTTGTAATGCTGTTTTGTCAAAACAAGACTATTATCCTGGTGAATTGGACCCCGTTAAAAGATAGCTAATGACAGCCAGAGACCATGAGGTGAACCGGAGTGTCAAAACGAGAGCCGAGGATAAAAGAGTGAACATGAGAGAGAGAGAGAGAGAGAGAGAGAGAGAGAGAGAGAGAGAGAGAGAGAGAGAGAGAGAGAGAGAGAGAGAGAGAGAGAGAGAGAGAGAGAGAGAGAGAGAGAGAGAGAGAGAGAGAGAGAGAGAGAGAGAGAGAGAGAGAGAGAGAGAGAGATAGAAGGGAAAAGAAGAATAAAAGAGTGTGGAGGTTGAGGCAGCCGGAGCAGCGGAGCGGGTCCCTGGTGGGCACTTCATGGCTTAGTCTCTCCTCTGCTCTCTGGCTCCTCTCTCTCTCTCTCCTCTCTCTCCTCTCTTCCAGCGCTAATTAATTGGGCTGGGGAATCAACGCTCTCATCTTAAATCTGCTCCCTAATTGAGCAGTCCTTTCTGTGTGAGCGTCAGCCAACGCAGCACGCGTCTTCCGCATGATTTGGAGCTAAACGCGCTGTCACTTTATTACCCACCATGTAGCCCCACTGTAAAGCGATATTACACCAATCAGATGGTTGCAACAATTAGCACCATTGCAGCTTTTTTTTTTTCAAGGAGCTTCATTATAATCCTTTATCCACTGCAGGTGAGAATGAACTAATACACTATACTGTATATAACGTTGTTTTTATTTTATTTGTTTTTAAGTATGTTGATGTATACAGTACTCCGCTGGGAAGAGAAATATAGCGGATGACAGCAAAAAAAAAAAACATAGGATGTGTGTTGATGTGGGAGCATTGACAAAAATAAACCTAATACATTAAACTGCAATTTAGCAATTTGGGTAATGGTAAAGTTCAAGTTAAGACAGTGGTAATGAATGTTGAGAAACAGTCTGATACTTTTCCTGCTTCTTCTTATTAAGTCAGTATGGAAGCTTAGAAGGTAACGGTGCAGGTGAGAAGGCACAGGATGGAGTGTTGAGACAGAGACTCAAACAGGTCTGCAGATGGCATGTGTGTGGATACAGAGCAGCAGTGGATCTGGAAGGTTCCCTGACTTAATTCTCCTGACTTCATGTTGAAGTGTCCTTGAGCAAGTCACTGAACTCCTGGTTCTAAACTGCTCTCTTTAACAGTGCCCCTAGGTGGCAGCCCACCATAGTTAGTTAGAATGCGGTCAAATGCAGAGAATTGATTTCCCTATAGGGATCACTATATACTGTACATGTATGTTACCAAGAAAACAAGACTGTCATGAGATGTCATTTACAGCTTGGCTGTTTACCAATCTAAAGAAAACAAGTGCATCTGAGTCTTGTCTAAGTGTCTGTTCTACCTGGCCCTCATTGGCTCCTCTGCAACGAATCTGCGGGCTGGAATTGCTGGATAGCGAAAATTACGTAGATGACCGTACCTTCTTTTTATCTACCTTGGGCCTGTCTCATAGGCCTGCTTACATCAGGTCTCTCTTCTGGTTCAGGGGCCGAACATTAGCCACGTTAGCAGCACTAGTACTGCTATCTGCATTGATTCTTTGTACACACATACGGGTATTCCGGGTATTGGCCAAATCCACCATTCCTTTGCCGGGTCTAACAACACAGCTTTCACCATTGGAATTGCTTTACGGAACATACACATTTGTGTGGATTTTATGGGTTTTTTCATGATAGCGCAAAAAATATGGCACCGGAGCTCCGCCCCTTTTAGAGTGTGGGAGCCCATTGAGTACACCGCATTTTGCCAATAGGGAGAAAGGGGAGGAATTGAGAAAGACGACCAGTTCCAGCGTCTGTTTATTGACAGCTTTGCCAAGCTGTAAAAAAAAGGCAAATCACCAGATCATGTATCCACTTATTTGTTTATATTCATTCCCTCTTTCTACGGGTTAATGTGTTAATTCAGTCATGTTCCAATGCTCCTTTCTCTTGCTGCAGACATTTTGGATCGACACTCTCAGTGCAAACACAGAGAGGTGACCTCAGTGTCCTCATGGTCCACAGGGAGAGGTACAGAAAGAAAACACAGCTCTGTGTCTTAATAAACCTCCATTGCTTAAGCTATCTCTGCCTTGGGTCTCAGCGGAGCCGAAGAAGCAAACACTAAAAGCTAAGAGAAACTGTGAGGTGGAAACCTCAGAGCATGTGACTGCATTTATCCATTACACAAACTTCCACCCACCGCAATGCAACATGGAGGGGGAAAAAAAATCATATTTAACCCATTAAGACCGGGAACGCATCTGTGTCATTTTATGATAAAAAAAAATTAGCAGATATCTGTGACTGCTACTGGTCAAAAGTGCCTCATGTCGCCAGGTGACAATCAGTAGATAATGGAACATTTAGATCGATTTATTTTTTTTTTTAAGCTCATAGCGTGGTACCGAGTGCCGGGCTATGAGCTTGTAGATCTGCTATTTTTTTTAAAGAGTCATGAAACTGTGTGCAAATCTTTGAATATATACATTTTTAACTCAAATCTTTGCTTCTAGGTATCTTCCTGGAACAACATTTTGAGATGGGGGGGGGGGTCCGTGGCCAAATACATATCATTTTGGGGGTCCTTGACATGAAAAAGTTTGTAGAATCCCCAGAAGCAATAAGATTTGAGTTACAAATGTTCGCTTTAAAAAATAGATATTTATTCAAAGATTTGCACAAATTAAAAAACATGTTCAAAATTAGCATATCTACAAGCTCGTAGCGCGGCGCTACGAGCTTGTAGATATGCTAATTTTGAACAGCCCAAATAAATCTAAAAATGACACACAGATGCGTTCCCGGTCTTAATGGGTTAACCACATTAACCCTAGTGTCCCTGCTGTTTTGGGCATGTCATTTTTAAGTCTAATTCCAAATTCTAAGAAATGGCCTCAGCCAATAAGCTTAATTTATGCAGGTCGTATACGCTGGGTGTTGGCCGATTTGTGGATCGGCTATTTTCGCTGTACGACAGAAGGCTCTTTGGCTTAGAACCAGGGATGAACTGGATACCATTTGTTGATGAACAAGATTTATCCTGTTTTAATTGTTGCGGTAGTCGTGTTTGTTTGTTTGTTTGTTTGTTTTTGCTCATAATTCATAAGTATGGACCATTTAATCTCATGTGTATTTGGACAAAGTATCAAAAGTATGTAATAGCTTTCATTATTATAGCATTAGCTGTGTTGTGATTTGCAAGGTATAGAAGAAAGAATAAAAGCACTCTACAGTTTATGGAACAGATAAAGGGGTCTTCGTATAAACGTTCATATAAAAACAACACACACATTTCCTTTTTATAGTACGCAATGGCTCCATATACAACCACACTTTTAGGGGTTTTATGAGGCAAGCTACGCTACAGTATATAGAAGCTTTTTTTTACAGTTCGTTATTGTACCTTTTTGGCAAGATTGTAATTTTCTAGTCGTTGTCAGAGATAAAACAATGTCAAGACATACTGTAGGAGTGGTTCTTAGAACACTTTTACACTATATAACTCACATGAACAGGAGACGTTTTTCTTCTTTTTTTTAACAGTAAAACCTGGAAAGCATCTGTGTCATTTTAGATTTTAGCTATATACTGTATAAAGCAACTTAAGTTTTTCAGAAAACTCTTAGGATTTAGAACAGTGGTTCTGAAAAATAGCAGATGCACAAGCTCACAGAACCAGTGGTGGAAAAAGTACTGACATGTTTTATTTAAGAAAAGTATCAATACCACAATGTAGAAGTACTCTGTTACAAGTAAAGGCCTGTGTTCAAAATGTTACTTGAGTAAAAGTATTGACATCAAAATATACTTTAAGTACCAAAAGTAAAAGTACTAAAATGTTTGAAAATAGCAGATCTACAAGCTCACAACGCGTCGCGATGCGACACGTTGTGAGCTTATAGATCGGCTATTTTCAAATATAAAAAAATAAAAATGTATAAAATAGCGCTAAAGTGGTTGAGTTTTGTGGTGTTATATAATATAATAATTTATATCTGCAAAGTAACTAGTAACTAAAGTTTTCAAATAATTGTAGTGGAGTAAAAGTATAACATTTGCCTCTGAGATGTAGTGGGGTAGAAGTAAAAGTATTGAAAATGGGAAATACTCGCTAAAGAAAAAAATCCTCAAAAGTGTACTTGAGTACAGTACTTGAGTAAACGTACTTAGTTACTTTACACCACTGCACAGCGATGCACGCTGTGAGCATCCTCAGCCTCATCCTCAGTCCTTAGAGGAGGAACGCTATATCCTGGAGAACCCCTTGAATCCCCTCCGTGGTGAGTTAATGAGGATGAGGAGCACGTTCGTTCAGCCACACAGACTCATCCCACCTCCTCAGCACATCACAAAGCACCTTGGCCAGTCCTTTATGTGCCAGTAGCTATCAGGCTCCACAACTCAAGCTTGACAACCTGCAGTGTGTCTGTTACAGAAGTTTGACTGCTGACTCCTGCACTAGTGCACATGCATGGACTACTAGGAGGTTATATTGCAGAACTTTGACGGATGCCTGTTCACCCATTCAACCCGGGAATGCATCTGTGTCACTTTAGATTTCTTTGGCTATTGAAAAAAATAGCAGATATACAAGCTCATAGTGCGGCACTCGTACATATCTAAAAATGTATGTTGCTATACACAAATCCACGGAGCGCTGCCCTGTAGGTGGCGCCGCCATTGCTGCGGTGTCAGACTCAATCAGCTGCTGCTGCAGTTCTGTCCGTCTGTTGACGTTACTCTTTACCTGATTGTCTGTTGAAGCCAATCAGCCATAAACAACACAGGTTCGTCCCGATTTTCTGTACATCTTTGTACAGTTAGTGTTAGTAAAAGTTTGTAAAAAGCAGGTAAAAGAGTAACGTGAGCAGTCAGTGACTGCAGCTGACTGACACCACGCAGCAGCAGCTGACCGAATCTGACACCGCAGCAATGGCGGCGCCAATGGGGGCGGCCATAGCTGAGTGGTTAGTGAGCCTGCCTAGGGAGCCAGAGACCCTGGTTGCCCCAGGTTCAATTCCAGGCCAGGCCAGCATATGTGTCGATGAAATGAAATTTGTCCCTGAGCAAGACTCTTAACCCCTAATTGCTCACAGGTTCTCATTGGAAACAAGACCGCAAGGACTTTCATGAACGACCTGTTAAAAGGAATTATCCTTATCCTTATCCTTAACCTACAGGGCAGCGCTCCATGGAATTGCGTATATCAGTGGTACTTTTTATGTCAAATAATGTGTATTTGTATTGGACCCCCATCGCAAATGATGTTGTTCCAGGGACCCAGAAGCACAGATCGGAGTTAAAAATGTTCACTTTAAAACATTTTCCACAATTTTTCAAAAATAGCCAAAGAAATCTTAAAATGACACAGATGCGTTCCCGGTCGGAATGGATTAAGGATAACTGTTGAGATACTGTTCACTCATAGACTGTTGATAGAAAGATATAGGTGTACAGTTTACTATTCATCCGGATACTAACTGTTGAAGGTCTACTGACAGACCGTAAAGTATACTATATATTAATTCTAATCTGTTGATAGCCACTATAATTGACTATTATTGATATTCTTTGAGACACTTAGAGGGTTTTTGACCAATAAGCATAAGCATTGTTTGACCCGGATTCAGGACAGCGGATGCTTCTCTGGGCCAAACATAGGCATCACGTGACGTTGATTCCCTTACCCTATTCGCTCACACTAGGACATTACGTATGTATATGTGTATAGTACTTTCATAATCTGTAAAAAAGCTGAAAAATGACCGCGGCCCCCTTGAGTCACAAAGCATTGTATTCAGTCACATGATGCTCAGTCATTCACTCATTCAGAGATCCAGTGCAGATATCCAGGACCAGCAGCTCAATATTTTATTTTGTATTCTTATTTATCTTGCTCTCACCTGTATACCTCTCCTGTGTTTCATTCTAACTGCCGTTATATATATATTTACCTGAATTTCACTACGGGGATGAGTAAAGGTTTATCTTATCTTACACAGATATGATCATGCACGTCATTATGCATTATCTAACATGTACTACACACACACACACACACACACACACACACACACACACACACACACAGAATCATGCACGTAGATTGAGCATACACAAACAAAGAATTCATTCATGTAAATAGGCTATATCTGCCTAAGATGTAAACACACACACACACACACACAAAAATGCAAACAAACGCACACATGCAAAGACTAAGATGTGTACACATAAACATACTGTGTACACACAAACACACACTCGCGCGCGCCCACACACAGGGAATACACAAGACAGCACAAGCACAGTATCTGAGATGCACGCGCGCGCGCGCGCACACACACACACACACACACACACACACACACACACACACACACACACACACACACACACACACACACACACACACACACACACACACACACACACACACACGATAGACTTTAGGTTTAAAAACGTGCGGGGCAAAAAATCCCCCCCCCCGAAAAATCAACGGTGCTCACAAATACACGCATCAGCTTCCATATACCGTTGCATCAATCAATAATCCACGATGCATGGGCTGAGGCACGGCCGCATGGCATTTTCAATCTCTCCCTCTTCCTCACTGCATGGGTAACCATAGACACCTTATATCTTCACTTTCATCATCCCGCACTACGCCTTGACAGTCGAGAATCTCACAGTTGAGCACGAAATCACACCGGCGAGAGCAGAGAGGGGCCTTTTTCTTTTTTCATTCGCTCCCTTCGGATGGTGATACATATTAAAACAACTGAATGACAAGACAGTGAAAATGCAATCATTTTCAGAAAAGACTTTGAATGCAGACTGAAATGAAAGGATAAGCAGCCGAGCATTTGAATATCTCCCTCTTTAGCAACTTAAACCCTATACATCATTGACAGGGTTCTCTCAGGGTACTATATTTAGCCTCCTGTTTTTTACCCCCTCTACACCTAATCTCTTCACTGAAAATATTGATTGATTGATTGACTGATTTAGGTCTATTGACAGACCACAAAGTATATACTATATATGAATTCTAATATACACTGTTTGATAGCCACTCATATATCAACTTGGCGATAGATGTGTAAGGACAGTTTGGCCATAGATGTATTCATTCATATAGTCACTGTACACTTTATTGATATTTTTTTGAGACACACATCCAGGTTTTTGACCAATAAGCACCTTAGTTTGACCCGGATTCGGGACAGCTGGCGCTTCTCTGCACCAAACAGAGGCATCACGTGACATCACGTGACGTTGATGACGTTGTCTTTGAAATATACTGGAGTGAAAGTCATAAGTATTCAAAAATACAGTAGTAAATATACAGATACACAAACTATTTAAAATTAAATATACTTGGTTACTATGTCCACCAAACAGAAGGCAATAATTGTGATACTGAAACTGAATGGAGAGTCTGGGGAAGGGGGGGGCAATCAGATTGTATGACTCTCACATCAGATAAACAACAATGAAAGCCAAAGGACAGGAAAAGGAAGGAAGAATTGTTATACAAGGACTTCACAGAATTCTCTTTAACGTGTATCTGCTTACAAGAAGTTCCGATGCGATCCTCGCTTGTTATAAAACAACACAGACCTGAACAATAAGCACTGGGATCACACAGAACCAGAAACGGCTGAGATATGATCATGTTTTTCCCCCACCACCACCACCGCCACCATCACAAACATCCAACACAGCATGCTGTCAGTGATTTGATTTCTAATGCTTTCCAAGTGCTTCTTGGCATCCGATGTCTCAGAACGGACCATATTGTACCCAGTACACCGGCCAGGAGAACGAGCCCGGTGCCAGTAATTCATCATCAGTGCATTTTCTAACTCTGTAACACAACGGCTACAGTTTCACTTCACCGGCCCCGCCGCACGGTGTTCCAGTGCAGACAGGAAGTATTGATGCAGTTCCCCCCCAAAGAGACACATCCCCCCCACACACACACACACACACACACACACACACACACACACACACCGCCACCACCACTCTACCCAACCCCCGTTGGATGTCTCAGCCGTCTCCAGTGTCCCACTCATTTATGTTGCATTAATGTGCTAATGAGAATATCCTTGAGCTAGAGCTAGAAAGAAGCTAAAAGACAAATAAAGTGAGGGGGGGTGTGTGTGTGGGGGGGTATGTGTGTGTGTGTGGGGGGGGGGGGTGAGGCATCCGGCTGCGTCTCCGTGTATCTTTAATTGACACATCTGCATCCCTGATGAAATATTTACCGCCTCTGACGATGGCGCGGCGACGCGTGGCGATCAGCGCTGTGATCAGCGCTGCGTTAGCCCCACGGTGGTGTCTACGTGCGATCGTGTTATTGATGTTATTAGCATAGACTCGCTCCCGGTGAGAGCATTTGAAGATTATTATTTTTTCTACGTTCCTTTCTTTAAATTGGGATTATTATCTTTTTTTTTTTTTTTTACAGTGGGAGTCATTTGTGTTTGAGTATTTTTCCTCAAGTCTGTTTTATTTATTTATTTATTTATTATTTAACCACTTGAACCCCAAGGTCTCTATTCCGGGCCATGTAATAATGGTGAACATTCTGCGGAGGAAAAAAAGGCCATTTACAAACTCACAACGCACCGCCAGTTTGTAGATTGACAAATTTTGTTCCATGCAAAGTTAAATCCTTTAACTTTTTTTTGTATTCTGCAGCTATCACATGGAATGGGTTTGCCTACAGTCACAACATTGATTGGGTCTACTTCTAGTTCTAAGTCCCGCGTTGTGAGCTTGTAGATCTGCTATTTTCAAAAGATTTTTATACATTTTGAAAACTTTAAATAGGATATAGGTATATAATAGGTACTGAGTACTTTTACTTTCGGTACTTTAAGTACATTTTGATACCAATACTTTTGTACTTTTACTCAAGCCAATTTTGAATTCTGGACTTTTACTTGTAACAGAGTATTTCTATATTGCAGTATTGATACTTTTACATAAGTAAAAAATGTGAGTGCTTTTTCCACCACTGATTATGTATGCGTATACATGTATGTGTGTGTGTGTGTGTGTGTGTGTGTGTGTGTGTGTGTGTGTGTGTGTGTGTGTGTGTGTGTGTGTGTGTGTGTGTGTGGGTGTGGGTGTGGGGGGGGGGGGGGGGTCTACTTGTAGTAGACACCCATTGTATGAATTATTAAAGGTACTGGCTGCTAATTTATTTAATGAATTAAGAGTGGTCCGGCGGGGGGGTATTTCAATAATGGAGGACTGTTTAGTAGTGTTTTAATAAGGATGGCACACACTGATTGGGTAATTACATCTCTGGCTGCCGCTCCCCATGCTGGTTCACTGTGGAGCCACGAGAGAGAGAGAGAGAGAGAGAGAGAGAGAGAGAGAGAGAGAGAGAGAGAGAGAGAGAGAGAGAGAGAGAGAGAGAGAGAGAGAGAGCACAGGACGACTGAGATGGAGGAGAGGAGGATATCAGCGCTGTCGGGTGGAAACCTTGTATGTCCAAAACCGTTCCTTTTTATTATTGTCTTTGCAAATAGCCGATCTACAAGCTCACAACGCCTCACGGCGTGAGGCGTTGTGAGCTTGTAGATCGGCTATTTTCACGGCTTTTTTTGCCAGACACTCTAGTGTGAGGAAGTAATAGGGTCGCTCATTTACGAAAAAGGAAAAAACGTGAAAAGTTGAAATACGTAGATACAAGCTTTCTGCACCGACGATATATTTATCAGAAAACACACACACCATGACATGGACTCCCACACACGCCCACACTCTCTGTCCCACACACACGCACGCACGCACGCACGCACGCACACACACACACACACACACACACACACACACACACACACACACACACACACACACACACACACACACACACACACACACACACACACACGTCAGGAGAAATGAAAGGGTATCTTGGACAGACCAGTAAAAAATAAAAAAATATATATATATATATGTATACAGTACGCCTCAGTGTCAGTGACAGTGAGCGTACATGTTCACATACATACGTCTACTGTATGTGTCCGGTGGCCTGCATACAGGCACACACACACTTATGGCTGATTTATGCACCGTATGCCAGAAATGGCAGATCTATAAGCTCACATAGTTGTGAGTTTGTTGCTATTTTGTAGTATAATATGTTCTAACTTCTAATAAATCTATGAATCTGAATGTTACACTGGTGAAAGCCAACAACACACACACGCATCCACAGACGTGTAACATACTGCACGCGCACGCACGCACGCACGCACACACACACACACACACACACACACACACACACACACACACACACACACACACACACACACACACACACACACACACACACACACACACACACACACACACACACACACACACACACACACACACACACACACATGGGTGCGCGTGTGCACGATGAGCGTGCAAATTGATTTAAGGGTCCTGGTTTGAGGGGCTGGTGTATGTGGTCACCCTATTCTGACTGCATGTCCAAGTGTCTTTGAGGAAGAAACTGAACCCCTACACTGCTTCTGATGGGCAGGTCGGTGCCTTGCATTGCTTCTTTCACCGTCGGTGTGTGAATGGGTGTGTCGAGGAATTCTGTATCAATAGGTAATTGTTGAGGCAATCTGAGTCGGAGACGTTTCACGATATAAGTTGATGCTGAAGTAGTTCAGATATAAGTTGATGCTGAAGTAGTTCTCTGAGGAAAAGCAGGGAGAAGGCGTAGATATACAGAGATAAGAGAGGAACTTGCTCGTGTCAAAGGACCAAGCTGTACTCAAAACAACAAACAGCAGGCCTTGACTATATGCTATGTTAACTACTTTTGCTGGGGACCCCCCGGTACCCCCCCTGGAACCCCCCCCCCCCAAGGACCCCTGGGGGTCCCCGGACCTTACTTTGAGAACCTCCACTGTAGGCTGTATAGAAAATGACCAGCGATTATTTTGGGGGGGCACAAAGCCTCATCGCATCTCCCACCAGCAACTTCTATTTCATTCCGCTATTGTCTTGTGGCCTTCGTCCTCTCTAATGCCCCCCCCCCCCCCCTCTTTTCCGTTCTGATTCGGCCACGATCATATCTCCCTACTCGCCAACTCTCTCTCTCGCCCCAGTGGCAGCTTTTCCCCTCAGCATTTCAATTGTGGTGCCAAAAATAGCTATGTGTCTTTTCTTTTTATTCACCGCTGGCTTTTGTTATAATGCAGCCTCTCTCTCTCTCTCTGTGCGGCGGGCGGCCAGACTATAGAGGTCACTCCATTATCTCACCACCACCGTCCACCCCGCCCGTTACCCCCACCCCACAAGCTGCTGTCCAACCACTCATCCTCCTCCAAACCAACCAACCACCACAAGCCAAAAACCTCCAGGTATGGAATTCTGATGCCTGGTTTATACTTTGTTGGCAGTGGTGTAAAGTAACTTGTACATTTTCTACTGTACTGTACTTAAGTAAAATGTTTAGGATACTTTTACTTTACTCGAGTGTTTCCAATTTCTCAGTACTTTTATTTCTACTCCACTACACCTCAGAGGCACATATTATACTTTTATTCCACTACAATTATTTGAAAACTTTAGTTACTAGTCACTACTAGATTTTGATTATTATTACAAAACATACATTAACCACTTCAGCCCTATATACATTTCGGCCATTTGAAAATAGCCGATCTACAAGCCCACAATGTGTCGCTGCACAATGAGTAATTTCTACTTTTGGTTCTTTAAGTACATTTTGATACCCATACATTTTTAATTCCGGACTTTTACTTGTAACAGAGTTTTTCTATATTGCAGTATTGATACTTTTACTTAAGTAAAACATGTAAGTACTGTTTGTTGGCGTGCCGGTGTCACGCGGTAAAAATAGCCGATCCAGAAGCTCACAATGCAAAGCACGTATGGCATTTTTTTGTGTGGCTTTTTTGGCTTCGGTCCTACCCCCCCCCCTAATCCCCTCTCCAACCAAAGCTAAATGACCAGGAAGAAAAACAAACACAAAAGCTGGGAATGGTATTCAGGAGAGTATATTATTAGCACAGTCTTTTTGGAAGCAATGTATAGTGTCGGCTTTGCATGTACGGCACATTTGCACCGTAGTACTTAATGGAGATGAACTTGCTTTGACGACTCGGCTTGCAAGCTCTGCATATTTTGTAAGTATTGGAGTATTTTGTATTTACTTGCATGTTTCAGTTGACTTGAGGTGAAATCTACTGTGTGAAGTACTGTATACACTAGTACCAAGCCCCCAGAACCCAGTGGTTGCATTGAAGCGCATTGGACCATTCATAGGTACTGCAGCTCATGACGGCTAGGGCCACTGTACATGAACGAGCAAAAACGGTTTTGACCAATGGCTCGACTCACAAGCTTGCGCAAGGGGCTGCGCACCGAGGTGACGCAAAACGTGTCACAGTGGCCCCAAAGAGGCCTCGCCCATCACACTTCACAACCCGGAAGAAGGGGTGATTTCGCCTCATGCGCTGGGTGAGCAACTCAATGTAAAGTGGATGGGAGAGGATTTCCGGTGCCCTCTCTATTATTTTTAACTCTATGACTAGTACCCATAGTGTATACAGTACTTGCAATCCTGTGACGAGATGTAGAGCAGATTCACGCTATTAGTTTTGATCTGATTGTGTGACGTTGGATAGGCATTCATCATCTATTGTCAACACTTCCTAGGCTTCCATTTCTATAGAGCTCTGTCACCTGAGTATATATATCGGCAATAATGTGAGTCTATCTTTAAAAAAAAAAAAAGATGAAAGATCAATATCCACTCAGGCCCCGTGACTTAAGGAGAAAAGCGAGAAAAATAAGACCATCCACAGTGATGTATGTCACATTTAGATGGCGCGGATGATAATGAAATTGTTGAAAATGTACAATTTATGTGTCAATGAGTTAAGTTGTTGGAAGCCTTCGCCGCACCCCCTACGGGCCATTGTCAAACTGAAACCATTAGCCCGTTCAGCGGCTAACATTAACCTTTCCGCACGGGGCTTACCAATATCTCATCACAGACGCCGTCTCGCTGCCCCCGTTGCTTTTAAATACATCTCATTTATGGGATTGGCCGTCTACCCAGGCCTTTATAACATATACGTGCATTACAAAAATGATCATTGACAAAGTCCATCATCTGCTGCGTTTTCTGACCATTTCTGTGAGTTACAGCCACTAGTCTGCCTCGCTCTGGCGGTCTCCGGGGACCCTGAGGGGGTCCTGGCACTTTCGACTTTTTTTTACCAAGAAGACGTTTTTCCCGAGCCATCAGCGAGGCCTGCATTGTCTCTGAGGATATGTCTTTTTATGTGAGGTCAAGAGCTCAGAGGACACGCTGACCGCTCACTCAGCAGAATAATCTGGACAATCTAGCAGCCTTTAAGAGCACACAGGGCTGCCATCTGGGCTTTACTGAAGCTCCAACGCTATCTGATTCTGAACTGTAGCTTTGGCACAGGAGGAGAAAATGAACAGGGACGTTTTTTTTGTTTTGTCTCTTTGGTCTCAGTACAGTTTTGCAAGTGAATGTGTTTCTTTAACCCCCGGAACGAAATATTTTGAGATGGGAGTCCGCGGCCAAATACATATAATTTTGGGGGTCCTTGTCATGAACCAGTGATATTATAGCAACATAAGTGTTTCAGAAAACTGTTAGTATTTAGAAGATCATTTGTAGAATCGACCTCAGGTCGGTCTTTTAAAAATATACATATTCAAAGATTTGCACAAATTTTCACTATTTTTCAAAAAATGGCAGATCTACAAGCTCATGAGCTATGAGCTTGTATATCTGCCATTTTTTGAATAGCCAAACAAATCTAAAATGACACAGATGCGTTAGCGGATTGAATGAACTCTCAAAGTATGATAACTCGCCCATAGTCATGTAGTCTGTATGAGAATTTGTGTGTGCCTGCCTGCGTGCGTGTGTGCGTGTGTGTGTGTGTGTGTGTGTGTGTGTGTGTGTGTGTGTGTGTGTGTGTGTGTGTGTGTGTGTGTACACATTGTCTGAGTCCATGCACAAAACAAACAACACATGCATGTGTGCTAGACTGAACCTTTCATAGATACCTGCATCATGTGCGTTGTTATGCCAGCTTGAGGTCTTGGCACTTTATTCGCGTGCGTGTGTCAGGAGATGGATTCTTGTGGTGGCGGTGTGGCAGTGACTGCAGTGTGTGCGTTTTTGCGCACGTGTGTGTGTGTGTATGTGCGCGTGTGTGCGTGTGTTTGCGTGCGTCACGAGGGCTGATTGTTGTGGTGGCGGTGTTTCGGGCGCTGCAGGGCCGCCTAATGAAGGTGTGCGTAATAAAATCAGTGCGCCGGGGTCCTCGTCTCTGCCCCGCCTCCCTCAAACTCCATCTGATTGAAAATGGAACAGCTGTGATGATTTAATTTACATGTTAATAACCAACGGGCCTCCAGAAAATCGTCCAATAAACGCCTTTTTATTACCACCGGTATCTCCTCCGACGCAGGGGAACGAGGCGAGCGAGCGAGGGAGGGAGAAAGAGAGTGAGACGGGGATGTGTGGGGGGGGGGGGGGGGGGGGGGGTGTATGGTGGGGGGGGCGGCTGTAATTAATTGTTTTAAGCGATTCTATTAAAACAAAAATTATCTGGCGGAGATGTGTGTGGAATGAACATGGGCGCGTTTGGCAGCTATAAGCGTGTGTGTGTGTGTGTGTGTGTGTGTGTGTGTGTGTGTGTGTGGGTGGATGGGTGTGGGCGCGTGGAAGGAGTTGGGTGGGGTGGGGCGGGGGGCTTTGCTGTTTCTTTTCCGCTCATGCTATGTGAATTACTCCATTCTAAACAGATTTTCGTGAGCTCAACTCTGCAGTGTTGGATTTTCCCTGTTACGTTATACATGCCAGTCTGATTTCATCCCCGTCGTGCCATGGCTGAGAGACGGCATTAACCCATTAAGACCTGAGGCCCATTCTACACATTATGTCGTCTAAATCCTATAACGTTTTTTCTGAAAAACTTATGTTGCTATATCAGTGTTGCTCAAACTTTTTCATGAGTTCAAAATGTTCACTTTAAAGAATATATCTACTCAAAGATTTGCACAGGGCTCAGATTTGCACAGGGCACACCTATAGAAGGCTAATGCGGGTTCGAATGCCAACCCCGACGACCTTTGCTGCGTGTCACTCCCCTCTCGCTCCCCAGTTCCTGTCAGTCTACTGTATACTATCAATAAAGGCAGAAAAAGCCAAAAAATATCTTAAATCAAATGATTCTTCTAAAATAGTAGATCTACAAGCTCATAGCGCGGCACGAAGTGACACGCTATGAGCTTGTATATCTGCTATTTTTGAATAGCCAAAGTATACAATAATGCTTTTTAGCTAGAATCTAAAATGACACAGGATGCTTAGCCGGTTTTAATGGGTTAACATGTCAGCCCAGACACGATACAGGCTTAATCCAACGTGTGCGGATATATTATATACCATAATATACATGCAGTGTATATTAGCGCGCACACACACACACGCTGGGAGTGAACACCAAGCCTTGATTTGACACTTTACAGCTAAGCTTAAGTCAGACTAGTCCATCAAACCACAGTCATCATCCCTAGTGTTTACTAAAGTGACGATGAAGACAATGTCATAAACATGATGATTGTTACCATCACCATCATAATAGCCTTCATCATCAACACCATCATCATGATGCTCATCATTAAAGTGACTGCGCCACAACATCTCTGCTTAAACAAGCTAAGTCCCTTTGATATTTTAATAGCGTCTGTTTAGTAATAACTTGACTCAGACAGTGTACTAGAATGTCACCAAACAGCCTATAACTCAGAGTGTACTAGAATGTCACCAAACAGCCTATAACTCACAGTGTACTAGAATGTCACCAAATAGCCTATAACTCAGAGTGTACTAGAATGTCACCAAATAGCCTATAACTCAGAGTGTACTAGAATGTCACCAAATAGCCTATAACTCAGAGTGTACTAGAATGTCACCAAATAGCCTATAACTCAGAGTGTACTAGAATGTCACCAAATAGCCTATAACTCAAGAGTGTACTAGAATGTCACCAAACAGCCTATAACTCAGAGTGTACTAGAATGTCACCAAACAGCCTATAACTCAGAGTGTACTAGAATGTCACCAAACAGCCTATAACTCAGAGTGTACTAGAATGTCACCAAACAGCCTATAACTCAGAGTGTACTAGAATGTCACCAAACAGCCTATAACTCACAGTGTACTAGAATGTCACCAAATAGCCTATAACTCAGAGTGTACTAGAATGTCACCAAATAGCCTATAACTCAGAGTGTACTAGAATGTCACCAAATAGCCTATAACTCAGAGTGTACTAGAATGTCACCAAATAGCCTATAACTCAAGAGTGTACTAGAATGTCACCAAATAGCTTATAACTCAGAGTGTACTAGAATGTCACCAAATAGCCTATAACTCAGAGTGAACTAGAATGTCACCAAATAGCCTATAACTCAGAGTGTACTAGAATGTCACCAAACAGCCTATAACTCAGAGTGAACTAGAATGTCACCAAACAGCCTATAACTCAGAGTGTACTAGAATGTCACCAAATAGCCTATAACTCAGAGTGTACTAGAATGTCACAAAGGGGACTACTTCTTTCTTTGGTGTTTCGCCCAGGTGGGCGTGGTTATGTGCCTAAACCCAACCCTAAACTCACAGAAAACATGACTTAAATCCAGTGGTCCCCGAACTTTTTTGGGCGTGACCCAATAGAGAAATTTGATGTCTTCCCGGGACCCAAAGTAGTGAGAATAGCCGATGCGACGCGTTGTGAGCTTGTAGATCTGCTATTTTCACTAATTCTAAAGTTTTGTTAATGCATTTTTTATGGAATTTAGATTGAATGATATGAATAATTGTGGGGAAAATTATGAAAAAATAAGACTACACAAAACGGGACCCAATGCCTCCCTGCTTGGCACTCAGCATCAAGGGCCGCATAGGGCATAAGTCCCTGTGACATACTAGCATCATGTCCAGGGGGTGTATTCTACTCATACATCAAGCCGCCTCACGCTACAGCAACAGGAGACAGACTCCTGCCCCCTATGGGCCACATGACTCTGCAAGGCTTAACTTATTATTTTACTGTGCGGTGGATGGATGGATGATGCCGCCGTGCCGCTGATCCTGGGTCAGGGCCCTGCCGGTGGTGCGCCGAGTACGTCATGACCGCTGGCTGCTCTTCTTGACCAGCAGACCGGGCGGTGACAGACATCAGTCCTTAGAAAAGTGGTGCGTGGCGGCTCGCCCGCCGGAGAGAAATAATCCTCTGTCATTAACTTTCATTGGCCTCCCGGGCCCTGGTGGCTTCTTACATCACTAGCACTGAAGCGCCGCTAACACGGTTTCATTATTTGCTGACATTTTGTCCCTTTATTGTCCTTTAATGATTTAAACCACGGCCCCCCAACCCCCCACCACCACCACCACCACCACTACCACCCAACCCGGCTCCTCAAGCCACCCAGGGAACCCAGCACCCCCCCCCCCCCCCCCCCCCGCCCGCCTGGGAGAGAGGAGACGGAGAAATAAGAGTTTGAACCGAGGGGCTCCCTGATGCTCGTCTTTCCAACCCCCTTTCCATTCTCTCCATCGTTTCTCCTTCTTTCTCCCCCTCCTCTCGCCTCCACCCCCCCCTCTCATCCAACCCTGCCCTGCTCCTCAGAGAGGTGGCCCTGCCACATCGGCCATTCATGTCATTGTCAGTGAAGCCACATGGTCGCGTCTACCCCTCGCTTCTCCAGGGACATGGGGGGTGGGGGTAGGGGGGGGGGCCTCACAGGGTGGGAACAGTAATTAAAAGAAAAGAAGAAGGAGAGGAAGAAAAAACAGAAAGAGAAAGAACAAAAGGCGAAGGAACAAAAGGAATAGAAGAGTAGTAGGTCGGGAGGGAAATGAAGGAGGAGGAGAAAGAGAAGAGAGAGAGAGAGAGGAACGGAGCTTGAGGTCCGTGGAAATCGCCAGGGAGTAACGTTCCCTCTGTCGACGGTGGTGGGCTATACGGTACGACGGTGGTGGGGGTCCGTTGATGTTCCATACACCAGTGGTTCTCAAACTTTTTCATGCCAAGGACCCCCAAAATGATATGGACTTTGCCGTGGACCCCCCATCTGAAAATATGTCGTGCCAGGGACCCCCCAGAATAGAAGATTTGAGTAAAAGAAATGCATCGATTCCAACATTTTTTAGATAAAAAAAAATAATCTAAAAATATGACACATGTACAAGCTCGCAGCGAGGAACAAAGTGACACGCTGTGAGCTTGTAGATCTGCAAATTTTGAATTGCCAACCTATACATGGATAAAGTGGTTAAAATGATTGTGATGCTATGTTAACTACTTTTGCTGGGGACCCCCCCACCCCACCCCAAGGACCCCTGGGGGTCCCCGGGCCCCACTTTGATAACAACTGCCATACACTTCCCAGCTCACAGCAGGCAAGTCATTATATTGTCAAACATTTTCCAAAAATATTCCAGGCTCACAACATGTTGCATTGTTAGCATATAACACACTATTTTCGTTATTCATCGTAGGACAATGTATGTGGGGCTTAAAGTCCTTAACTGTCAGCTGCTTGTCACCTATTTGATCACCTGATGCTCATTTTATTGACTTGGGTCGCAGCCGTGTACATGCATGTGCGTGTGCGTGTGTGTGTGTGTGTGTGTGTGTGTGTGTGTGTGTGTGTGTGCGTGTGCGTGTGCGTGTGTGCGTGTGTGCGTGTGTGCGTGTGTGTGTGTGTGTGTGTGTGAGTGTGTGTGTGTGTGTGTGTGTGTGCGTGTGACGTTACAATAAACACAGGTTGGCTTAGGTCCTGGCGTAGAGCTAGAGCCCCTGCTGAGATTCCCCACGGTTTATACAGCAGCAATGCATTCTGTTACCCATAAAGGTCTTTGTCGTCGTGCAGAGCATAGGCAAAGCCCGCAGACGTTACCTGAAAGATGTTGTTTACCCTTCAACCCGTTCTAGCAATGACATCTGATTGTGACATGACAGAGAGGGAGGAGGGAGGTAGACAGACGGAACTAAATTTATGCTAATAACATATTGTCTTGTGTGCTTTAAAAAAAACAACAACAAAAAAACAACGACGAGAAAAAAGTTTCCCCTGCTTCAGTATGTTGGCATTTGCAACTGGGACTGCCAGGGGGCGAGGGATATAGACAGGGAAAGGGAGAGAGAGAGAGAGGGAGAGAGAGAGAGCGAGAGAGAGAGAGATAGTGAAGGAGAAAGACACAGAGATAGCGGTGAAGGAGAGCGAACAGTAAACAGAGAGATCATGGCTACGTGTCTCACATTCCAATGCGATCGACGGAAAGTTCCGGGGCTGGTTGTTCCCGCAAAGGAGTGAAGTGCTTTGATGATATACTTTGTCGCCCCGGCCGTGTCGCGCGGCCTGAAAATAGCCCCGATCTACAAGCCGTGAGCTTGCTAAAAGTCACGCGCTGTGAGCTTGTAGATCGGCTGTTTTCGCTGTGTGCGACACCGACGTGCAGCTAAGCATAAATCGGGCTTTAAGTCGGGAGAGAGGTATAAGAGGTCACTGTATATCTTGGACAATGACGCCAGCTCAGCGTCTATTGACGGGGAGGGGCCAGGGGCATTGTGGGAAGGGCATGGAGTGGCTCTGACTGCCAGTCATGGCTGTGTGGTATTTGCATGGGCTGCCAATCACCTCGGAAAGGAATGCACTGGGGGTCAACGGGGTCAGACCCGGAGTGAACACAACAAGCCCTGACGCATCAGGGATGATGTGGGCTGGTGTGTGTGTGTGTGTGTGTGTGTGTGTGTGTGTGTGTGTGTGTGTGTGTGTGTGTGTGTGTGTGTGTGTGTGTGTGTGTGTGTGTGTGTGTGTGTGTGGTTATGTGTCTGTCTATGGGTCTGCATACTTGTGCATGTGTCTGTGTGGGTGCACGCCAAGAGATTTGTGTGTGTGTGTGTGTGGTCCGTAGGATTGATAACTATTATACAAATTACTACAAGTGTAAAGGGCGTTAGATAATTATCTATCACTGGTACAGCCTGAGGCTCTCTTTACACATAAAGTCAGATTGTAGAAACATTGAAGACTGGTATAATAGTGTCCTTATTCATAAATAATCTGCATATTCTAGTGCATAATAATAGTATTAGCAGTATACATTATTAGTACCTCAAAGTGCTTTATAAACTTTTAGAATGTACAATAATAAGACAATTATATATTGTATGGTACGTTCGTTTTTTAGACTGAAGTCTTTTCTGTGAGTACAGAAGAGTGAGATCTTTGCACCTCTCCGCTCACTAAATACCGGGTGACCGTTTCAAAGTTTGCGTGTCAGTTTTGGCAGGGCCTGCAAGCTTGGCCTCCTAACCAGGCCTCTCCTCCTCCTTCCCCTCCTAGCACTCTGGCCGTGAGCATGGCGCCAGGGAAATGGAAAGGAAGGAAGGAAAGAAAGCAAATTGTTTGTGCCGTGGGCCCTGACAGGAGGCGGCAGCACCCCAGTATTAGCAAAGGATAAAAGTAATGGGATTTGTAGTGGTGAGGCAGCATGTGTCGCAAGGTGCTGTTGATGGGAGATAGGGGTGAATCGCTGCCTCCTAAAAGCTGATAAGTATCTATGTGAGAGAGAGGGGGGACAGAACGCCACGGAGCCACAGCCTCAGATAAATGCCTTTTCCTCTCTCCTCTGCCATGTGTGTGTACCCATCTGTTCAAATTTCTGTGCTCATCAGTGATCAAATTGCATTACATGAAATTGCTTCTTATCAGCGCACTGTAATAGAATAGCTATTAGTTTGTCAACAAACGCATCTATGAAATAAACCCAGTGACTCCCGCTGCACACGTATACTGTATGTACGCAGACATGTTGAACTTTACACACTCAACAAAAATAAAAACACCGCACACACCAATAACTGGCCTTTATTTGCACGTGTCATTCTATAAGAGGTTCTAAGCTGAGCTGAATCTAATGAGAACAAAACATCTGAAGTCAGACGTTAATTAGCACACTAATTAATATGCTTTTGCAACTAGATAATATATCATGTTTAAAAGACCATAGCATTGTGTCTGGCATGTTTAACCCATTGGCTACGACTCAAGGTACACTTGACCATTTTCCAAAGCTTACAGCTATTTGTTATAGCTTCTGCAGTAATGAACCAGAGTTTGCTTTATTTATTTTTTCAGATCTCTTCATTGGCTGATATTTATATAGCAACACAAGTGTTTCAGAAAACTGTTAGGATTTAGAAGATTTAAAAAAAAATCTGCCTCAGGATTGAGTGGGTTAAGAAGTCATGGATGATTGATGTTTGATGAAAGTGCAAAAATAACACCAACATAATGTTCACTGTGTTGGATCACTTATAGCACCGCACTGACATGAAAGGAATATGATTTTGTATTCAATGGGCCATACCACTGGCATGGTCATTTAAGATATACATTACATAGTAAACTTTGTTAACTAGCCTAGTTATGCCCTATTTTGATCTTTGTTGTACGAACATCGCATCGCAACGTGTTGTCAGGTTTTCGATCAGTATTTCTTTGCCATTTTGGGTATTACAGAAAGCATCGCCAATAATGACATGCCCAATAGGGACTCCAGGTTGAACGTGGATTTGTTGTCTTCCCAAAGAGAAACACTTTGTTAGTATAAGATGCCAAAAAGGGATTTACAGGATTATTTTTTTGACAGCAAGAGTAGTCTAATGGTGTGCGAGGCCGAGGCCTGTGGTGGACGTGGATCACAGTTCTTGTTCTTTGGGTTGATTGATTGATTGATTGATGTACTTTATTTAGTAAGACATGAGAACAACAGTACATGGAAGTACAAATTCACAATACAAGGTCTACTAAACTGAAAGACTCATAAAAGCACTGAGCTTGTTTCAAATGAGTTCCCCATGCACACAAATCATGATGACATATAAGAGACAGACAGATATACACAACTACTATAGAATGTCATACAATCAGTTTACAGGTTACTGGTATGAAGAGTGAGAAATATGTACAAAAGGAGAAGGAGAGAGGGGGGGGGGGTAGGGGGGTAGGTTAGGTTAGGACTTAGACAGGGGCCATTTTCCAATTGCAGCCTCCTGAAGGTGTATCTTTAGGGCTGTTTTGAAAGAGAGTAGGGTTTTACACTCCTTTACTCCTTTTGGTAGGGCGTTCCACATTTTTGATGAATAGCATGAGAACGAGTTACTTCCCTTTGTTGAGCCAAAAAAGGGTTGGACAAGGTTTGTGGAGCTGCCTCTGGTATTGTGATCGTGGACATCATTAACATTTTGGAAGTATTTTGACAAATACAGGGGGATCCCAATGTTGTGATATATCTTGAAGACCAGGCCCATAGCAAGTTGCTGTACTCTGTCCGCAACCCTAAGCCATCCAATCCTATCAAAATGATCAGGGGTTAGATGGATTTTGTAGTTGAGGCCAAGAAGTAGCCTTACAAGTTTGTTTTGGGATGTTTGGAGCCTTGTTTTTAAGGCCTTGGTGGTGTTGTGATACCATGAAGTACATGCATAATCGTAATGACCTTGTATGAGGGCCACTGCAAGAGTCTTCAGAGTCTTCTTACTGACTTTACGATCAATACTCCGCAAATAGCGTGTTTTTTTGTGGACCGTTTTGATCGTTTTTTCAGCATTTTTGTCACCAGAGAGGTCAGCCTCCAAGATAGAGCCCAGGTAGGTAATTTCGTTTTTTCTTTTGATGATATCATCACCCGCTTTGATCGTGAAGCTCTCTGCCTTTCTGAGGTTAGGAGTGGACCCAAAGAGGATGCATTCCGTTTTGCCCAGGTGTAATGAGAGCTTGTTGTCGGAGAGCCAGATGCAGATCTTGTTGAGTTCAGAGCTGAGAGTTTTCTCAACCTGCAGCCTGTCCCTGTCCGAGACTAGCAGGGCCGAGTCATCTGCGAACAGGAACAGGTTGCAGTCGCAGGCTGACGACATGTCATTCACATATATCAGGAACAGTAAGGGTCCTAGTATACTTCCTTGGGGAACACCACAAGTCACTGGGAGGGGGGGGGACTGGGTGCCGTTTACTTCCACCACTTGCTCCCTCCCTTCCAGGTAGGATCTCATCCAGTTCACTGACGTGTCATCAAAACCTATTGCTCTGAGCTTATTGATCATAATCGGGTGATTAACGGTGTCAAAAGCCTTCTGGAGGTCCAGCATGACCATGCCGCAATATTTGCCCTTTTCAATCTCTTGTTTGATAGAGTCGTTCAAATAGAGAAGGCATGTGTCAGTGGAGTGGTTTGTTCTGAAGCCAGATTGGAATTTGTAGATTAGATTTTTCTCGGCAAGATACTTGTCGACCTGTTCATAGACTATTTTTTCCATGACTTTCGAGATGGAGCTTAGAATAGAAATAGGGCGGTAGTTGCCAGGGTCTAATTGGTCAGTCCTGCAGTGAGCCCTCTGACCGCTCTGCCATGGATGTGGGTCAAGGCTGGCGGGCATTTGGATGTCTCTCACACAAAACCATTTCCAGCCAGTCATCATGCAGAGGGCAGCGGGCACACACACTGAACCCAAATCTGCATTATGTCAGGTGGGCAGGGGTGGAAGAAGCACTCTGATATCTTTGAATATATATACACATTTATTTTACTCAAATCTTTGCTTCTGGGGGTGGGGGGGTCCACGGACAAATTCATATCATAAAAAAAAATAGACTTAAATAGTTAATGTCCTATGTATAAATAATTGTAGTGCGGAGTAAAAAGTACAATATTTTCGTCTGAGATGCAGTGGAGTAGAAGTATAAAGTATTGAAAAACACTAGTAAAGTAAAAGTAGAACTTACAGTATACAGCACTATTTGAGTACATGTACTTAGTTACTTTCCACCACTGCAGGTAGGTGTACTGTATATTTTCAACCAGTGCTATTCCCAAATAACTTTGATAACTGATCTGTGCACACCCTGCTGAAGGCGTAATATCTCACTTCAGTCTGAGATGTGTCCAGTTGGTGTGTGTTGCACTTATTTAGCCTTCGTTCCCAAAAGCACTGCAACAACGACATTTTGTTCATATGTGTCATATATAATTATCGAAGTATTGCAGTAATGGGTGAAATATAACCTTAACCCATTCAATCCTGGGAACTCATCTACAAATGTCTTCTAAATCCTAACTGGTTTCTGAAAAAGAAATATATGTTGCTATATGAGAGGGGCTCAAACTTTTTCATGTCAAGGACCCCCAAAATGATATGTATTTGGCCGCGGACCCCCATCTCAAAATATGTTGTTCCAGGGACCCCTAGAAGCAAAGATTTTAGTTAAAAATGTATAAATATTCAAAGATTTGCACACACTTTCAAGATTTTTTTCCAAAAATAGCAGATAAGCTCATACGTAGTGCGGCACTATGAGCTTGTATATCTGCTATTTTTGAATAGCCCAAAGAAATCTTAAAATGACACAGATGCGTTCCCGGATTGAATGGGTTAAACTCATTTGAGTTCATTTGACTCACTCACTCCAGATATGATTGCTTTGTAAAATAAGAATGAAAATATTGTCTTTTGAGCCGATTTTTGCTCCCATTTCTCCGAATAGCAGTGGTGTGTCTGTGAGTGCTCTGGATTCCAAGCAAAAAAAAAATGTATGTACTTTCAGAGAAAATAAATACTAAAATTACTTGAAAAATATCACATGAACCTTTGCACCGGTTTAATCAAACATCTTTATTTCTCATGCTTATTTTCTTGGGACACCGTTGGAGTGTTGTCCCCTAAAGAACATATGTTGCTACCGCGCTTGGTTTCCTCTCGACCTCAAACCTGGAAAACCTAGCGTCTCCCTCCCGATACAAACAGTCGTCTTATTTAAATGAAACCCCACAAAAGAAGGCTGGACACATGCGCTCGAAAAATATACAGACATGTTATTCTTCGCATTGAAAAATACACACACTATCACTGAATGTTTGGAAAGAGAGGTGAGGAGAGAGAGAGAGAGAGAGAGGGGTGGGTGGGTGGGGTGTGGGGGGGTGGTGGGAGCAGACTTTCTCGTATTGACTCAGCGGGCGCTACGCCACGCAATTAGTCCAAAGTATGAAGAGAGAGAGAGAGGGAGAGAGAGAGAGAGAGAGAGAGAGAGAGCGGGTGTGGGAGGAGAGAGTGAGATAACCCAAAAAATAAAAAAGCTTGTCTGTGGAAAATTTGGAGCGCTTCCCAAAATACACAAACTTTCCCGACGTGCACATTTCTTCGGTATGCTGTAATCTCATATGGCTGGCCTTTTCTGAGCCTCTCCGTGAGACTTCTTTCTCTCTCTCCTCTTCCCTCTCTCTCTCCCTCTCTCCTCACCGCCGCAGCTCTCTCCCTGCTCCCCCAGTCTCTCCTCTATACCAGGCTTGCTCCTTCACGCTATGGCCTCCTCGCCTCAGACCCCTCGTAGCCCCCTGCCTCCACAAATTTCCCCCCTCTAAAAAAAAACCCAGTGTCCACACATGGCAGCCATTAGGCAACTCTCTTAAAGCGCAACATTATACCACCAATTGCAGCCTTGCATGAAATTTTGATCACTTAAACCCATCTTAAAGAGGCAGCAGCCACTTTCTTTGTCCACAACGTCCCTTTTGCTCCCTTTGCTCTCTCCATGAATGGTAATGCACTTATACCTCTCAATGGCATCCCCGTATCCCCTCCCTCGCTCCCTCGTTCCCTTCGTTCCTCCACCCCAACAAAGCCAAATGAGGCTTGTAGCCACTTATGAGAAGCAGCACCATTATGGGACACTTTCTAAATGAACCTTGCAAGGATAAAAAAGGGGAAAAAAAGAAGAGAGAAAAAAAGAAAGAATCGAATGCCTTTGTGATTCGGTGTCCCGGTTAGTTAGATGGAAATTTTCTGCTACATTTATTGCTCATGCAGTGAAATGCAAACATTGTTGGGAAAAGAGAGCGGGAAGGAAAGAAAAAAAAAGAAATAACCTCTTGATCCTGAGGAAAAAGAGGATGTGATTCTTGTTTTTTTAATTCATCCCTGCGAGTTTTCACAGTCAGGGTCGAATCAAGCGGTTTGTGCAGGCAGTTTACGGTAGCCTATCTGTGACTAGTTATGACCGAGCGAGCCAGTAAGAGAAACACAGCGTTAAGTGCAGCTGAAGTGCGTAGTGAGTACAGAGGGAGGGAGGTTAAAGAGCCCAACACCCTGCTGAGCTCTCTCGTAAACAATGATTAAGGCACCTCGAGCCGTGGCGCGCCCACTCTTTGCCACTCACCTCACACCAGCGGCTAATTAGCCGGGGCTTTGCCTTTTACTACCAGGCTTTAGTGTCATAAAATTAACACTTTTCTTTTTTCATTCCTTTTTGGAACATGGGACACACACACACACACACACACACACACACTGCGGTTAGGGGTTTAACTAGCCTCTCCTGGGTCGACTGTTTTCTCTCACATGCAGGAAAAGGCCAGGGTCCCCGCAGACTGACAACTGCCTCACACAATAAGAGTGAAATAGAGAGAGAAGAGAGACAGACACAAGGCTAAGGTAAGGTAAGGCAGGAGAAGACAGGAGTCAAGGCAAAGGAGGGAAGGAAGAGGAGATGATAGCTACAGTACTGTAGGTCGAAACGGGCTGTTTAACCACTTATAAAGCCGCAATCCGTAACATTCATGTTTTACCTATAGGATACGAATGCTGGTCCCCCAGCTGCGCCAGTGCTAAAATATTTACAGTTGAGCTGTAATAGAGAGCGCATTAGGGGAAGGCGAATGATTTCCTTTTGAGTTTCATGCAATACCTCTACCACCACATGGATCTATATAAATGTCTCAATAAAAGAGTATAGGAAGACCTACCTCCAACCTCTGTAGTTGTGTTAGTTATTGTATCGGCGTACTCTACCTCGCAGATCGGTTGAAATAACATTAAATTCACACACATAAAAAAAGTTATGGATTGCAGGTGTAAGCCATAAGCTGCTATTTTTTTTGCAATTTTATCCCGATAACAACCTGCCCAAAATAATAAGGACACCAACCAGGTTGAAAGTGCTTAATGAGGAGGGATATGGGGGGTTAAGAAACTTTAGACGGAAATCGTCTGAAGTTTATAAGAAAATAGAGACAGGGGTTATAAAGGAAAAGGTAAGGCAGTGTCAGGGAGAAGAGAGGAGGAGAGTCAGGCGAGGTGGAATGGGGCTGTTTAAAGAGGAGGATTAGGTCTCCATGTGGAGCCGTTTATCCTGAGGAGCAGAGGGAGAGGAGATAAAGCTCAGTTGGGCCCCACGCGGCCCCTCAGACAGACCCTGTGCCAGGGGAACAGCTTACCCTAGCCTTGTGCCCAGCAGATGAATAGGATTTAACCCATCAAGACCGGGAACGCATCTATGTGTCATCATTTTTAGATTTCTTTGGGCTATTTTTGAAAAATAAGTCGTGAAAAAGTGTGCAAATCTTTGAATATATACATTTTTAACTCAAATCTTTGCTTCTGGGGGTAGCTGGAACAAAATATTTTCAGATGGGGGTCCGTGGCCAAATACACATAATTTTGGGGGTCCTTGATATGAAAAAGATGATAAAGAAGTCATTTGTAGAATCCCCCAAAGATTTAAAGAGTTAAAAATGTTCGCTTTTTAAAAGAACATGCACAAATGTTCACGATTTTTCCAAAATAGCAGATCTACAAGCTCATAGCGCGGCACCGAGTGCCGCGCTATGAGCTTGTAGATCTGCTATTTTTTGAATAGCCAAAAAAAAATCTAAAAATGACACAGATGCGTTCCCGGTCTTAATGGGTTAAGCAAAAGTAGATTTTGCTGAACTCTTTTGTCTTTCCCCATCCATCCTCTGTCTGGAGAAAAACTTTCTCCATTCCGAGGGCGAACCGCACAGCGGTAGACAATGGCCGCGTTCGGGGTGAACTGGTTTGGAAGGGAAGGGACGAGCTGCCTGCCGCGGGGAGGGCGGTTTGGTTTCCGAGGAGGGTTTCTGGGGGTTGGCATGTGTGGCATGTGTGTGTGGCAAGGAGGCAGCTCGTAAGATGTGGAAAAGTGATTCATAATAATGAAACCTCCAGGGATCAGTTTGCGAGACACAGCGTATTGTGAATTAAAAATACAAGAATACATATCTGACAGTGGACGTACTGGTTGGGGTTCTGTGAGTTCTTCCAACAACAGAACAACAAGTTTTCAAACATTCTTTTTTCCCCCCCAGATCCATTCTTTTCCATAGAGATCAAGGAAGAAATGACCTTTACAAAAAGAACATTACAATGCCTTAAAACAGCAGGGGTCTTCACATCAAAACCACACTCATAAAAAGATTTATAACGCTATAATAAGAGGGGAATTAATGAGCGTTGGCCCTTTAATTATTGCTCTACAACACCGTTCTAAAACAACAGTACAGTAAAAAAGCACACGTGTTAATTTAACAAATGGACCCTTATGGGGCAATTTTGGTCCGTTTCATTCAACTCTCAGAATGAAATTAACACTGAGGATTTTACTGTGTTGTAACGTTCTTATCCCACTTCAATCTTTTTGCCACACAAAAAACCTTCTTTAAATCAGATATCCAGCCGCTACAGTGCATGTTCGATTTTTCCCATTAATTTTTTCCAGGTTTTTTTTTTTTTCTTGTGTGGCTGCATATTAAGAGGCACAGCGTCGTTTGGAATGCTGGTTTCTATTTTTGAAATGTTCTGAAACGATGTTTGCATACATTTGCATAGCCAAGTGCAAATTGAGCCATGAATATGCAAATGCGGAGCTGATGTCTGTGGCAGCCCGCGCTCTGCCAGGTTTATAGAAGAATTCGTTTATACACACACACACACACACACACACACACACACACACACACACACACACACACACACACACACGGGCATGCACACACACACACACACACACACACACACACACACACACACACACACGCTCATACACAGGCACGCACTCACACATACACACTCATACGCAGGCACACACGCACGCAGGCACACTCATGCGGGCGCGCACACACACACGCACATTCGTATGTACACACACACATACGTGCGTGCACACACACACACACACACACACACACACACACACACACATAGACGCACAAATGCATTCATTCACACACACATATGCTGTGATTGTACACACACACACACACACACACACACACACACACACACACACACACACACACACACACACACACACACACACACACACACACACACACACACACACACACACACACACACACACACACACACACACACACACACACAGATTCTCTCTCATTCCTAACGTCTATGCAGGCCCAGGGAAAGACTAGTTGTTTAAGACCGGACTCTAAAAGGCATTCATTTGCAGCTCGTGTTGGCTTATTAACGTGGCATTTTTCTGGGTGTTGTTTTTCTGTGCGGAGGATGTGCCGGGCTGTATGTTTTTTCATTGCCTCATTAAGGCATTAGATGGACTGCATGCGGCACGTAAAGGTCCCCAAGCTGACACTGAGACTAGATGCCAGCACACACGCTCAGCTCTGTGCAGCCGGCCCCCTCAAAAATAAAGTCTGACTTAATTTGTTTACTGTATCTGTGTACTCTCTTCAGCTCCCACCCTCCGCTAGCCACTAACACCCCCCAACACCCCGCCACCCACCCCCGTGTCTCTCTCCTTCTTTTAACCTTAGAGCCACTGGATGAAGCATGTGACACGAGAGCTTTAAATAGTGCGGTGTTGTGAGGACACAGAGGCAGGTCCGTTCACTGATACTGTGGTGGTGGTGGTGCAGTGGTTCTCAACCCTGGTGGGCCGCGAGGGTATTGCAAGTGTGGCCCCCAAATAATTGGTCGAAACACAAAAAAGATTTGAATGATAATATAACACACATTTAAAAAGTTATACCAATAAATAAGAACTTAAAGTATACTATGTTACTACTATATACTACTATACACACTATATTATACTATAGGATGCCAGAGCTACAAATGACCTGGCATCTGTCTACATACCATGCTATCTAAATGACATTTTAGCCTTTGCATAAGCCTGCAAGGTCGTCAAGGGCTTGGGTAAGTGCTACGGGCTGAGGTGGAGTCTGAAGAGGTGAGTCTTCAGACTCCAGCAGAAGATTGGGAGTGAGTCTGCAGTTCTAACTGCAATGGGGAGTTGGTTCCACAGTTTGGGAGCCAGAAGGGTCATTGTTTCATTATTCATTGTTTACCTGGTATCCTACAGTTTCAATGTACAGATAATTTCTTCACATTATTGTTTAGACTGATGCTAGGTTCTTGGTTTACCCGTGATCCTATAGTTTCCTGAGGCACTACACTGTCTCTCTGCATTCTGTGTGATTATACCTTGCTTATCATAAATCGCTCTGGATTAGAGGGGATTAGAGCTAAATGCCTAAATTGTAATTGTATTTGTAACTCTGAGAGAATACAAATGGAACCAAATGGACTTGCAACAGCCCATTTGGTTTAAGTGACATGGTAACCACAGTGAACATACATAACTAGCACACTAACACATTATATAATAATAATGTGTTTGTTTAGGAACTGGCCAAGTGTTTGAAATAGGAGTGTACAGTATATAACATGAATGAATTATGCTAATGTATAGATGCTATATAAAGTAGGTATGTACTGTATACTTGAACCACTGATAAACAGATTATGGAAAAGTTAGCACGAAACATTTTCCTCTGCAGTTCCACTGAATACAAGGTATCTAGATCTATTATGTACATTTAATTCAAAAATTAGCTTCAGGGATCTTCATTACTTAGGCTAATTAAACAACTTCTTTCCTGTTTCGGAAGCTGAATATTTTCAAAATGCCCGCAGTTAAGTCTGTAAGTATGTGTAAGCCTAATGAGTCATCCGTTCCCCGCCGAGGTGGATTTTCGAATCGTCCCCTGATTAGAGGTTGGTCCAACATTCTGTAATCCTCCCCGTCCAGCCTTTAATGGCTTACTTTACACTGCCGTCGAAAGGGTGATTGACACCATGTCCAACGCAAGGCGTTATTGGATAAAGGGGTACAAAAACAACAGTCTAATTAGAGAGAGAGAAGAAACAGCAAATCTTGTGTTTAAGATTTCAATTAGCTCAATTAAAGGCAAAATGGATGAACAGACAGAGACACACAATGGGAGCCATGTTGCTGGCAAACACTCGCCTTCCTTCACCGCCGCTGCACTTTTAGTTTTTTTTCTGAGAGACATCATCTCCGAGGTTTCTCGTCTGAATGCTAGCGCCTCCATTTCAGATCTCAGCGGGGTTTCCCGAAACAAAGACACAGAAATCTAGCACTCCAGAGAAATTATGCTAATGAAGGGAAAACAAAAAAAAAGAGAGAAGAAAACAGAAACGTTATCGTGACGTTCCTTTCCCCTGAGCCCCAGATTAAAAACTCATTCATTTGTTAAATATTTGACACATCTATGCTTGAGCCTTGAGCTCGGGGATTTGCCTTGTATTTCATATCGACTTGTGTGGGAGAAAATGCCCCCCCGCTCTGATATACTGGCACACGGGCGAGCTGGCATGTTCAGAGACGCGGGCACATGTACAGTATATGTATGTGTGTGCATGTGAGCGCAGGCTGCTTACTGTTGCCATGTGCCACACACACACACACACACACACACACACACACACACACACACACACACACACACACACACACACACACACACACACACACACACACACACACACACACACACACACACACACACACACACAACACAAACACACACACACAGACACACGATGCCTTGGTTATTCTGTTGCGGTTATGTGTTGACCTTGTACTAATTAACTGGCATACATTTTTCATGAATGAATGAACCACTTAAACCCTATTTCATACTTCGTAGTACGACATCATGATGAGGTTATTACATCTGCTATTTCCCCATTTTTTGAAAATGTGTGAATATTAATCATTTTATTTCAAAAACTTTTTTTGAAAGTTTTGAAATATATATATATATTTTTTTTTCGTGGGAATCTTTCAAAAAAACTAATTTGGGGAAATATTTGCCTATGATGACATTTTCATCAGGGGAATCAAAAAAAAAAAGGGAAATATTTGCCTATGATGACATGCCCAAAACAGGGATGCCAGGTTGAAAGTGGTTAATAAGTGCTCCCACAGAGATTTCCAGAGGTATAAGACTCAATCAATCACTGGTATTTGACTCGGTGAACCCCCTCCCCCCCCTCCCCTTGTGACACACCTCACCCCACACAACCCCGCTCTCGGTGCCAACAGGTGCTTGCTGGCTTAACACCTCTGCAGTATTATACACCTTCTGCATTCCTCCCAAACCGGGCCGTGACGATCGCGAGCCGCCGAGCCCCCGTGAATATTGAAAAGCCATTAGTCGCTCGGGCTCAGGTTGAGCGCGTGATGCAGACACAAAAAGCCAGCACCCGTGAAGGAGGGGTGAGGGGGGGTGTGGGGAGGGGGGGAGAAGTAATACAGCGGGGCACAATGCCATTACGCCTACTCTGAAAATAATCCACAGGGGAGCAGGCAGCCTTACGGTTTCATTCCTGGATAAGAATAAAAGAGGAGCGGTGAGTTGTTGTTTTTTTTTTGGGGGGGGGGGGGGCATAATTAGATGATCACAAACTGTACCATGCGGCTCGGTTTTCACTCTGTGGTCCAGATTACAAACCGTCATATTTTTAAAGTCATGCTGACATTCTTTCGTCCCCGGCAGCTGCCAAGAACAACTGAGGCCGGGGCTTGTCTTGGCGTCCGATCAAAAAGAGGGACCCGGCTCCAGTCACACAGCAACTGAAAACATTTACACAGCTGGGACCCTCGAACCCTGGGGCCGCCCCGGCCCCGCTGCAAGGACCTGCAGGCGGAGGGGGCCGAGAGAGAGGGAGAGAGAGGGGGGGATGTCCACGGACCAGGTGCTCCTGGGGAATGCAGGAGGTCCGCGGGTGGGGCAAAGGATAACGATCGTTAGTGAGGTCACTGTTCAAACCCCCCCCCCCCCCGTTCCCCCTCCCACAACTGCTCTGTGTCCCGCAAGCCCTGTTGACTTCTCTTTAGAGCAAGGGTCCAGAAAACGCAGTCATGACACACACACACACACACACACACACACACACACACACACACACACACACACACGGAAAACAGACATGAAAGCATGTGCGCGTGAAAGCACATGGTTTCTGACGCACACACCCACGTGCACGTACACACACAGGCTTAAGGCAGGTAACGATGGCTTTGCCCTACGTGTCCTTGACATCTGTTTGTGTGTGTGTGTGTGTGTGTGTGTGTGTGTGTGTGTGTGTGTGTGTGTGTGTGTGTGTGTGTGTGTGTGTGTGTGTGTGTGTGTGTGTGTGTGTGTGTGTGTGTGTGTGTGTGTGTGTGTGTGCACACGTGTGTTTGGGGAGTGATGTCTATGTTTGGAAAGCTGCGTTCTTGTGTTTTTGTTCACGCCAAGGCAAGAGTAGTTTTCTCCACTGAATCAATCGTTTTGAGAGTAAGTAAAACTATATTTCCAGGGGAAAACATATGCATGTTTTGTAGAGAAATCCATAAACTGAAGGTACACTCTTACATGCTGGATAGGCAAGGTATTAATATATATATACATCCATGATCATACAGCCACTTATTTGCATGTAATGTATGCTTTTAATTGACAATATTATAGACTTCAATTCAAATCTTTCTTGTGTTTTCTGCCATTGGGAAACATAACTTCATAAATGTCTAGATAGATAGATAGATAGATAGATAGATAGATAGATAGATAGATAGATAGATAGATAGATAGATAGATAGATAGATAGATAGATAGATAGATAGATAGATAGATAGATAGATAGATAGATAGATAGATAGATAGATAGATAGATAGATAGATAGATCATTTACTTTCCATCAGAGCACACAGAAAAGTACATTATGTTCGCATGAGAAGCAGACTTTTCGGTTTCCCCTTCTGGGAAGCAGTCCTCATTTCCCCGGTCCAAACCAAAGGGGGGGGGGGGACGTTTGGGTTTTTTAGGTCTAGGAGGTTTTAAACAGTACAAGTCTTGAATCCAATCCAGGTGAGAGCGAGGCGGGTGAGGGCAGACGTCTGTATGAGAAACGTATGGATGGGGGAAGAGAGACGAGAGAGAGAGAGCCTGCTCTGCTGCACAACGGTGCCGCACGCCCCCCAAAAACAGCAGACCTACAAGCTCTCTACGGCTTGTATGCGCGACGAACCGTGAGCTTATAGGTCTGCGATTTCACTGCGCGCGACACCGTCACGCGGACGGAGCATAAATTAGGCTGTAGTGTTTAAGCGGCGGAGCGGAGCGGGGGGCCGGGTTGGGGGGTGGGGGGGGGCGGAGTGGGGGCCAGGGAGGCAATGAATCCAAGGTTGCGTTGACCCCTCGTGACCTCATCTCAGTAACTCTGAAACCCCAGAGGAACAATGACATCACTCCCTCATTCCACCATGGAGAATCAAAGCGCTTCACTGCTGGGTCATCACTCTGCACGCACACACGCACGCATCACCGCACACACACACACACACACACACACACGCACACGCACACCACCGCACGCACACACGCCACCGCGCACACCAACATTATAGATATTATGCTGGTGTGTGCTCCCTCCCATACACGAGAGGTTGTACGTACGCGAGCACACACACACAAGCGCGTACGCACACACAAACGTGCACTGCACAGACACAGGCATGCATGTACATAACACACGCACACTTTTAGACACACAACACACACAAGGCACGTAATTCATATGCACTGCATATACGTACACGCACACATGTGCACAACGCAAGCGCACAATGTAGACACGCACGCACGCATTGTCGCACACACACACACACACACACACACACACACACACACACACACACACACACACACACACACACACACACACACACACACACACACACACACACACACACACACACACACACACACACACACACACACACACACACACGCACACGTGTGCCCGTGCGCGCACACACACAAAACTATTAAGCTCCATTTCCAATGTGTGTATGTGCATGTGAAGGTTTGGCCACCATGGAAACAAGAGCCGGAGTGGGCGGGTATATACGTGTTCCTAACTGGAACCAGATTGTCTTCTTTAAGACATATATACCCAGGCAGCACTTCTCCTCTCTGACCTGACGTCCTCCTGAAAGCTTCCCCATGTGAGACGCATGGGCCGAGAGAGAGGCAGACAGACACGTGAAGTGACATGGTCATGACCTGATCTCTGCAAACACCTTAGAACTTTTTTCCCCTTTACCTTAACCATTTCCACATCTATAATCCCATCTAAAAACAGGCATCTATCATGAAAATGTACACACAAAAAAAAAGAAAGTTTGAAACATCTTTGAACTCAGCCCACCGCTGGACATAATTACGGTAACCACATTCAACTTGGCGTTCCTATATTTTAACCGTGTCATTGAAGCACGTCATCCAGAAGATCACAACGCCTTGCGACACGCTGTGAGCTCGTAGATCTGCATTTATTTTGCTCATACAACAAAGCACAGTATTATAGGGCCACCATGGTTAAAGGAATGGTAAGTGTTACCAATATTGTTTGATTAAAAGCAACCCAAGTCTACTGGACATACACAACAAAATTATTATAAAAGCAATTAATTAACAATTAGAAGATTTCACTGTTAAACACGTAAATAACGTTGCTCTTCAGCAGTTCTTTGGGGCGTGGTTGAGGAGCACCGCTGATGTACAAATGATGTTAACCACTTAAACTCCATACAATTGACCGGAGTGCCTCAGGGCTCTGTCTGTACTAGTGTCTTTTCTCTGTTTTCTGTTATTGTGGGGAAGGCTTTCGCTGAAAATAGCCGATCTACAAGCTCACAGAAAGTCGCCCTGCAATGCGTTGTGAGCTTTTAGATCCGATCATCTATTTTCCTGAAAGTATCCATGAATTCTCTGCTTCATGGGGTGTGTAATTGATAGAAAACATATTTTTTGGGGGGTGAACTACTCCTTTAAGCCCCCACATGGGTCTTTAGAAGTTCTCGGCTGGTTCTTCAGCCTAGTTTATTTAGGCACCATTTTGACAAAAGGTGCTATATAGCACCAAAAGAAGTTCCACAATGACTACGAGGCAAAGGGACCACTTTTAATGCTATTCGGCACCATTTTTGTTTAGTGCATGTTATTGCACACGTGATTGCAGCTGCCCACACTCAGTGAGACAAAACAATGGATACACACCTAAATGGAGATGAACAATTTGCATAAATTACCTATTAATCCAGATTAATTAGCATATATATTTGAATTAGGGGTTTATACGCTCTAAGGCCCATTTTTGTCTGCACTTTAACTCCAACCCTCTGATCACAACTGAAAAGAAAAGGTGACTTTCTGTTACGTTCAATATTAATACGCGATGCTAATAGTGGCTAATACTGATATGCAGATTTACTTTAATTAGCAAATGGATTTTTACTCTACTTTGCATGCTTTGCCACATGGAGTCAAGTACGTTTGTTTTAGTTTATGTTCCGCTATTAAAGAGGCTTATGGGAACTCCAAGATCCTCCAATTAAAACAAGAGGATAAACTTTGACTGATTTTGGCCGTGTGCCCGCTTCGTTTTAAACAATTAAATCTCCTCCCACCATTTCCTCCGCACGCTTTTACATTTCTGCAATCCTATAAGAATGATCTTCGCCGTCTCTCTCTTAAGCCCTGATTCATACTTTGTCGTAAGACAGTGTCGCGCGCCGGAAATAGCAGATCTACAAGCTCAAGCGACAATCTTCGGCGTGTGACACCATTGTAAACCAAACATTATCCTCCTCATTTGCATCATTAGTAACACTAGTTATGGTAATGATGATCCCGCTGTAATAATGGCGCCGAACCGTATGTCAAATCCAGAGGATCTTAGACGCCTCAGCGTCACGTCCAATTAGAAACGGGGGGGGGGGGAATTATGTGTCTTTTCATTGCATATATCAACCCGATAACCAGTGAAGTTTATTGGCCTGGCTTTTGTTTTATGGCTTAATCTCCTCTGGTCGCGAAAATCAGCTGGCATATGCGGGGGTCGCATTGCTTTAGTGTCGTGGTACTAAACAATCGATAGCATTGGTTGTTGGGACGTTATTGCAACCCCTGTACAGCATTGATCTACAAGGAGATGAGCATGTAGCTCATCCTTCCCAGGAGTGGCATGCAGAGATACGGTATCATCATGTTAGCTGCAACCCAGTGCAGGCTATTGCCAGTGGTGGAAAAACTATTGAAATGCTTTACTTAAGTAAAAGTATCACAATGTAGAGGTACTCTGTTACAAGTAAAAGGCCTGTGTTCAAAATCTTTCTTGAGTAAAAGTACAAAAGTATTGGCATCAAAATATACTTAAAGTACCAAAACTAAAAGTACTGAAATTTTGAAATTAGCAGATCTACAAGCTCACAACGCCTCGCGATGCAACGCGTTGTGAGCTTGTATATCGGCTATTTTCAAATAGCCAAGGTATAAAATAGGGCTAAAGTGGTTAATGTATGTTTTATAATATCATAATTTATATCTGCAAAATAACAAGTAACTAAAGTTTTCAAATAATTGTAGTGGAGTAAAAGTACAATATTTGCCTCTCAGATGTAGTGGAGTAGAGGGAAAAGTACTGAAAATGGGAAAAAGTTTACTTAAGTACAGTAGTTAAGTAAATGTACTTAGCTACTTTGCACCACTGGCTATTGCCTTATGATCAACTGCCAAACAATATGTCGCAGGCGCCAAATGTTTATTACAGTGTTTGTATACGCTGTAGCTGAACAGATACCAAAACAAATACTTGAAGAACTCCACTGATAGAGCACCGTTTCATGTACTCTAAACAGTAATTTGTCACATTTAACTTCACGTTGCCATTCCTTCCGTTCTCTCTCGGTGTCCGTTCAATCCCTCGGTCTGTCACATTGTTTTCTACTCACGTTAGCACCCACTATAGCTTAGTTAGCTCAGGGCTATTGTACACACTGTATGTAAATGTAATTATGTCAACTAGCTATTTATAGTGACCAACTGTCTTCCTTCACTCATGACCTTGTTTTGTTCTCACGCTGCCTCACAATACACGAACAATAAGAGTATCTTCACACACACACACACACACACACACACACACATATAATATATATATATATATATACACACACACACACACACACACACACACACACACACACACACACACACACACACACACACACACATACACACACACATACATACATACATACATACATACTGCGTGTGTGCGTGCGTGCGTGCGTGCGTGCGTGCGTGCGTGCGTGCGTGCGTGCGTGCTACAGGGACTCTCCCCGTCTCTCCCCTGATTGGATAAAATTGGTATCCTGACCTGAAATGTATTATTAATACATTCCCTACCTACGTTGAATGCACTTATTGTAAGTCGCTTTGGATAAAAGCGTCTGCTAAATGACTGTAATGTAATGTAATGTAATGTATTAAAGAGCTGGACAGACAGGGAGAATCCCGTTAAACACACTGTAGTGATGACTGCTATCGGAATATAGAGCTTTCTAATACTTATTCTAGAAAATATAACTTAAACACCCCCCCTGTTTCCCTTTAACTCGTAAAGTGTAAAAAAGTACCGGCATGGGTCCATTTTAAGACTCTTCTGAGATTTCACATTGTAGTGACTCACAAGAGGGGACTCAGGCCAGTATTCCACTCATCTTATCTTATTATCACCCCCCATACACCCACACACAGACACACACACACACACAACATAATCTTGGGGTACACAGCCCCCCCCCCCCCCTCCCACACACACCCGGACCCCCCCACCTCCATCTCTGGTGTCACATGCAACATTGATCGTGTGTTATATTACATTGATCAAGGAGTGATAACTTGTAATAATTGGATGTTAAATTAAAGAGCTCTCCCCTAGTTCCTTGCCGTCTCAATTGTAATTGTCATTGGGTGGCAGTTATGATGATATATGAGGGGTTGTGTTTTGCGCAGTGGAGCATGACCCTGATGAGTAATGCCTCCTTCCTTTTGGCTGCCTGGCATCCCTCCATTCCTCGGCCCCCTTGCCTTAATGCGCGCTGATTGGAATATTAAGAGGACTGAAGGGTGGGAGAGAAAGGGAGAGGAGAGGAGAGCATTGCTGAGGGAGACAATTAACCACTTAAGCCCTGTTTTATACTTTGTCATACAACAGTGTTGCACGGCAGATATGGCCGACATCTATTATTACAATCCCTATAGCGGTTCGACACTTCCTGTTGAGCTGCGTTCCTGTCTATTAAATGATTGTGTAACATTTCAACAACATAACGCTATACATATTTAAACGGAAACACTCCAACGCGAACAGCGCATGCGTGCGTGCAGACACACGCTGTTGCTATTAGCACACATAGCTTAGCTGGGACTAGCCTGGGACTGCGTCATGGGACGCTGTGCGTACAGAGACACGCTGTTGCTATTAGCACACATAGCTTAGCTGGGACTAGCCTGGGACTGCGCCGTGGGACCCCGTGCGTGTAGAGAGCTGGGGCTAGCCTGGGAGAGAGCGCACATCCCGGGGCAGCACAGCGTCGTGGGACCCCCACGAACCATTCGCTAGGGGTCTGCAACTTCTCTCTGTGAATCACAACGTGCGAAGCTTCCCCCCCCCCCTCCCGTGTGTGTGTGTGTTGTAACTGTCACCAGCCAGACAGTCTGCCATGTGCATGCCCACGACAATTGTAATGATAGTATAGCTTGATAGCTAGATATGAGGGCCAGGCTACTAGATGTGAGTACAAGCTGTACAAGCTCACAGCGCGTCACATGTGAGCTTGTAGATCTGTTTTTTTGATACATTTTGACATTATTTTTTTGCACTATGACATGACAAAATAAGAACATATGTTTTTTTCTCTCTACGTCAGGGGTCTTCGACAGGGGGTCCGGGACCCCTAGGGGGTCCTCAGAGTTACTACAGGGGGTCCGCCAAATCTTTGTGTGATATGATTTTTTGAACCCTAGCATCCCTTTTCTTATAGCATCCTAGCATCCCAACTTTAGCCAAAAATAGCAGATCTACAAGCTCACAACGCCTCGCGCTGCGAGGCGTTGAGAGCTTGTAGATCGGCTATTTTTGGCAAAGAGTTATAGGTGTCGAGGGAAAAAAGTTAGTGTTTTATCTGAAACACAATTTTATACAATATAGAGGGGGTCCCCGCTTCAGCTCTCTCTGAGCTAGGGGGTCCTTGGGCTGAAAACGTTGAAGACCCCTGCTCTACGTCACTCTGTGTGCATGTGTGCGCGTGCGTGCATCCGTCCGTCCGCGGGTATATACAGTATGAGCGCGTGTGTGTGTGCACACTTGCATGTGTTGCGCGTTTCTTTGTCCACACTCAGTACCTCTGTGCTGTCTCCCGTCCCCATGCTGCTGAGCCTGCCACGCTGTCACCTGACCCAGGGATGACAAAGCAGAGTCCTCCTTACCCCCTGATTATGAGAACATGAGGTCAAAAGGCACAGCCACATATGACAGGCACCTCCTCACTCCGTGACCCCTGTCACTTCTCATCCATACCAACCACTACCACAGTGCTCTCTCTGGGACGGCAGGCCGGGGACACTATAGACTGTTACTATACTATACCACTCGGCTTGTGTCACATTCACACAATAGTAGTGTATTCTCCGGGGGAACGACCTCTGCGGAACTGTTTTTGGCATCTATGGGATACGGTTCAAAACAAGTGGGTTTGCGCACATCCAGTTCCTTGCTGGTGCTGCTGGACACAAAAACGACAGTATAAAAGAATATAAGTTCCGCACAACAGCTTTGCTCCTATAGTGTTTTGTTTATTTAACCCATTAAAACCGGGAAAGCATCTGTGTCATTTTTTATTTTAGCTATACATTATAGCCCATTGGCTGGCTATTCAAAAATAGCAGATCTACAAGCTCATAGCACGTCACTTCGTGCCGTGCTATGAGCTTGTAGATCTGCTATTTTTGAAAAATTGTGAAAGTTTGTGCAAATCTTAAAGTGAACATTTGTAACTCAAATCTTTGCTTCCGGGAGTCCCTGGAACAAGATATTTTCAGATGGGGGTCCGCGGCCAAGTACATATCATTTTGGGGGTAGCCTTGACATGAAAAAGTTTGAGCACCACCGATATAGCAACATGGGTTTTTCAGAAAACCAGAAGACATTTGTAGAATCGGCCTCAGATCTTGATGGGTTAAAACCCTGACATTCCAGGGTATATCTATGGTATACAGTACATGTCCCGTAACACAACAAACTAACCAGCTTACAAACCAGCTTGTTGAAGCGTTTGATTCATTTTTGCCCTCCTCCACCCCAAAGCCTTGACACTAATTGGACGCTGATGTTTAGGACTGTGAAGTATGATGTGAACTCTATTATGTATACATGTGAAAATGGTCTGTACCTAACCCAGTATGAATCAATTCTGGCGCGGGGGGGGGGGGGGAGAATACCAGTTGACCGGTGGCAGAGCTGCAGCCTGTGACCTTACTTGACGCCAAAGCAAACAAAAGAAGGAAAGTGTATATATGCACGACGAGTAAACATTAGGCTATAGCCTACAATTCATGACACTGTCACACTGGTTTCACCCACACAGGGGGAAAATTGCACACTCCAAGCACAAACAACAATCGCCCCAACGTGAGGAAGAAATGGCCGAAGCTATAGCAAAATAGAAAACAGACTTTGCTCGGAACGCGGGGACCACACGCTCAACGTTAAGGTTTGTGTGCGCAGGCCTGGGTGATACATAAATAAACACATTAAAAAGCTACACAGACGCTCTGGTAGACAAAATCTCACGCAACTCGTAGATAAATATACTCGGCGGTACACACATAAACATAGCAACGCAAACATCCTGGGACACTCCAAGACATCCGCAAGGGCGGTCTCTCCTCCTAAATAAGCAAACAAGAGGCAGATAACAGATATCGTGTTGACTGTCCCCCTGTGTACGCCAAAAAGACAAGGGACACAGGACCTGAAGCCCCCAGACACACAGACCTGCATGGCTTTGAGACACGTGTACACACACACACACACACACACACACACACACACACACACACACACACACACACACACACACACAGGCACGCACACACACACGCACTCTTCTAAACTATCCTCTGAAGACTAATACGGCAGCAAATTAGCATATTCAACAGGCTCATCTCCCTCTACTCATTAGCAGATAAATGATATGCTTATATTCAAAGCACTATCGCACATTAGTGTCAAAGTGAAATGTGTTTGAGTGTGTGCGCGCGCGCGCGCACACTCGCGTTCCAACGTGTGCTAACGTACGTGCACGTCTGTGGATGTGCATGCATCTGCATACAGTTAAGAGTACATGCCCCGCACACGCACACACACACACACACACACACACACACACACACACACACACACAGAGGATTGTGTATGCTTGCATGTGTCTTAACTCCACAGGATCATCCGCCATCCTTCTCCTCCTCTTGCGTATCCCTGAACTGTGCTGCTGTCGGAGTTACTGGCAACGTCTGTGTGTGTGTGTGTGTGTGTGTGTGTGTGTGTGTGTGTGTGTGTGTGTGTGTGTGTGTGTGTGTGTGCGCGCACGCACGTGCGTGTGTGTGCAAGCACGTGCGTGTGCACGGAGCTCCCCGGTGATGTGGAGCCAGCTCCGTGAGCTGACAGTGGGGGAGCAGCGATTAGCATGAGCTTCCAGGGGGCGCCGCAATGGCTGCTGGGAGATTCCATCATAGGCAACGGACCTGTCTCTTCATCGTAAAGTGACAACCCCCCGTGGCAGCGTGGCGCGCACGCACAGTACGACTTCCCCCCGGAGCCTCCTCGCATCTGCAACTCGGGGGGGGGAGGAGGGAGATATGGACCCATCGCCGGCACTGCTCTCCCCCTCTTCTTCTTCCTCCTCCTCATCATCATCATCGTCGTCGTCGTGATCATCATCATCGTCGTCGTGATCATCATCATCGTCGTCGTCACCATCAGCATTTTCCATAATCCCCATCTTCATTATCATCTTGATTGAGTCCAATGGTGTTATTACCATAGAGCCATTATCATCAGTGTTGATGTTGATCCTCGTCAAAACCATCCAGTCATTAGGGAGAGCCGGCGGTAAACAGGAAAAGTGGCGCTCGCTCGTCCTCACTGGCGTTCCACTCAGCAGCAATCTCCGCTGGGCGACATCAGCGGGGCGCCCACCATCTTTGGGGGGATCCAGCCCCAGTCGAGTGTCTATATAAACCGGATGCAACGCGGAGAGGATGCTAGCAGTCATGAGTAGTTTGTTTGATCGGCGATGACATCACGCCCTCGAGGTAGCTGAGCCGTCTTCACCTGTCTCGGTTCTGCGTTGTAAGTCAGGACTGACAGGTGCAGCTTGATGCCGAGCTCGTTCGGGGGGCCGTTGTGACGGCTTCGACCGCTCCTTTATGTATTCAGGGCGGTCGGTTGATAGAGACGTTGATGTCTGAATGCTCCGACTATGGCATTGTGCTGTATCTTGCAGTTCCCCCACCCAACAAAGTTCAGTGGCCGTCCAATCCTGTTGGCCTCCATTCCAACCTTCCAGGCTGTCAAATCCGCAAAAACAGGCCGGCTTAGTCGAAGCCTGTCAAACGATCCATTTCACTGGAACACTTTGTTTAACAGTGAATCGCTGATGGCGATGCTACCCATCGAGCAAACAAGAAATACCGTGTCACGGTTGTAATGTATGTCTCCGCCAACCAGTTGCAGTTTACATACATTTATGTCCATACCCATGTGATATACTGTAGTAAGGACTTATTAAAGGGATAGTTCACCCGGGAAAAAAAATCTAATTATTGGCTTAGGAATACGACAAAATCCATATCCATGAATTCAAGTCTCCATGGGGTGACTAATCGATAGAAAATCCCTTTAAGTAGAAAATGTGAGTACTTTTTCCACCACTGGTTAGCTGTAACTAAGCAGAGTTCAAACTAAAGTCAGTGTCTGTCCTTGACAGTGCAGGAAAAAAGCAACATGTTGATGTTTATGAGTATCAGGACTCCAGCCATACATCTGGAAATGGATAGATTCTATTCGGTTAGAATGGCTGCTGTGGTAATTCACCTAGTACACCATAAAATGTCAATTATGGAATTGCTATGGCAACAACATGAGGGATACGGCTATAAAGTGTATCATGAGCTATAATTGCAGTTCTGTGATTAACGTATTAGCCAAACCAGCTGGTAGCAGCGATACATCAGCTAACAGGTGGCTAATACCTTAAGAATTATATACGCATATAGTAGTAGTAATGTATGATTCAGTGAAGAAGAATCGTACAGTGTGTGCTAATTTTAGGCAAGTTTAGAAAGTTTTTATCTTGTTTGGAAAGTTTTATCTTTTGGGGTATTTCCTCATTGTTTGACTGCTATATTGATAATTTAGTCAGAAATATGAATCAGAATCAATTTATTTCACAGAACATTTGCACATGAGAAAAATAAATTGACTTGGTTGATATTGCTCTCCAGTTTCCACTGTACTCCAAATCAATAGTCAATGAGAAGAATATAGAACTTATTTCGTCTGGTGTTTAGTATTCATAAGCTTGTAGTTTGACTGCATTTAGGAATCACAGACTCCATAACCAGTGGTGTAAAGGAATTAAGTACATTTACTCAAGTACTTAGGCTATTAAAGAAAAATGTTTAGGTATTTTTACTTAAGTGGAGTATTTCCAATTTTCAGTACTTTTACTTCTACTCCACTACACCTCAGAGGCAAATATTGTACTTTTACCTCCACTAAATTTTATTTTTAACTAGTTACTTTGTAGATTTTGATTATTATTGCAAAACATACAGTAACCACTTCAGCCCTACAGTATATACGTTTCGGCCATTTGAAAATAGCAGATCTAAAAATAAATAGCAGATCTACAAGCTCACAATGCGTTGCGATGCGCCGCATCGTGAGCATGTATTTTCAAAAGATTTGTATACATTTGAAAACTCGCAAAATGTGACATCCTGCATAACTTTTGGTACTCTAAGTACATTTTGATATCAATACTTTTGCACTTTTACTCAAGTAAATGTCAAATTCCGTACTTTTACCTGTAACAGTATTTCTACATGCAGTATTGACAAGCAAAGAAAAATGTGAGTACTTTTTCCACCACTGTCATTAACTGGAGTGTTTTTGGTCGTACTGGGAGCTGTATATGGATTACAAGCATGTACAGGATAGTTCCGTCAGGACCCAGGGTGATGAAGCAGGGACTAATAATATAGTGCTCTATAGGCGCTGAGGAGGAAGAGCCGTTGCTGTTATCAATGGCTCATCTAAACAAAGCGAGCCTGGTGGCTCTCTCCCCTGAGTGACGCCTGTCACTGACACTTTATCAGCTCCCCCCACACGACACCACCATGCACCCCCCCCCACCACCACCTGCTCCACTCCTCTACCAGTGTTGCCATGTCTGCTCATTATAAGCCCACTTTGGGCTTGTTTTTCTGCAAAGTTGCTTGTAAATATTGGTGGTTGCGGTGTTTTTGGGGGGGGCTTGTTTCTAAAGTGTATAGTTGCTTATTAAATATTACCAAAAACATTAAAAAAAATCACACCCTGTGTGAAGAGAGTGGTGCCTTTGATGAGCCCCGTATTGATCCGAATGATCCCCGTATTGATGTTGTCATCAATGTTTGTTTATTGGACAGACATACATACATACGGACACACGGACAAAGTCATGTATAGGAGTGGTTGGCACCACTCAAAAATCACTTTTCTTTAAAGATTCTTTATGCAAATAGGCAATGTATATATAGGGTTTAAAGTGCTCATGTGGCCTATATAGTTGCTTCTTTTGGGCTTGTTTTCATAGACCTGGTTGCTTATTTGTCTCACAGAATCTGGCAACACTGCTCCTCTCTCTCTCCCCCTACTCACTCTCGATCCGACTCGGTTTCTTCTTTTCCTCTGTCTCTCTTCTCTGTCTCTCTGTGTATCTCTCTCTCTCTCTCTCTCTCTTGCTGTCAGGAATATCTCTGTCTACCTCTCCCTCTCTCTCTCTCTCTCTCTCTCTCTCTAGTCCTATATGGAACCATCCATCCTAACCCCTCCACCTCCTCCTCCACTCTTCCCATGCCCGCCCCTCCTCCCCCGTCTGCTCCTTGCACATCTCTCTCTCTCTCTCTCTCTCTCTCTCTCTCTCTCTCTCTCAGACTCTCCTGCCCTCTCTCTCTCTCTCTCTCTCTCTCTCTGTCTGTCTCTTCATCCCGTCATTCAGTTCAATTGCTCTCCTTTCCTCCTGTTGTCTAGATCTTTCTCTCGCTCTCTCTCTCCTCTGCTTTCCTCTCACTCCTCCTCCTCCTCCTCCCATGTCCTCTCCTCTCCTCCCTTCCTTTATCCCTAGCCTTTTCCTTCCTATTCCCCGGCTCCTGATTAGATAGCGTTGGTGTGTTTGTGCTGCTGGCCGCTCCCTGTGGACAGTCACACTGTGATGAGAGAGAGAGAGAGAGAGAGAGAGAGAGAGAGAGAGAGAGAGAGAGAGAGAGAGAGAGAGAGAGAGAGAGAGAGAGAGAGAGAGAGAGAGAGAGAGAGAGAGAGAGGGTGTCAGGGCTCCATTTTCTATTAGAACAAAACATGCCTGTGGGTCCAGCGGGCGTCAACTGGAAATGCAATCTGGGCCTTTCAGCTGACACCCAGGGTGGGATGGAGGGAGTGGTGTGTGTGTTTGTAGGGAGGGGGGGGGGGACTCCTATGTGAATGTTATCACTCTCTAGAGATCCAAGACCACCTCCCCTTGCCCCTCTCTCTCTCTCTCTCTTTCTCTCTCTCTCTCTATCTCTCCCCCCCTCTCTCTCTATTTCTTTCTTCTTTTTTTTTTGAGCTCGAGCTCCTCCAGGGAGATGAATGGTGTCCAACCGGTCCTCCGCTATACGAGCCACAGGACCAACTGTCTCCATGACACCCTATAGCTCCCGTCTCTCTCTCTCTGCCACTGGAAAAAGGACTACATTTTTTTACTTGAGTAAAAGTATCAATACTGCAATGTAGAAATAGTCTGTTACCAGTAAAAGTCCGGAATTCAAATTGTACTTGAGTAAAAGTATAAAAGTATTGGCATCAATATGTGTACTTAAAGTACCGAAAGTAAAAGCACTCATTATGCAGAATGTCCCATTACAAGGTTTGAAATGTATACAAATCTTTTGAAAAGAGCAGATTTACAAGAGAGGGAGAGAGAGAGAGAGAGAGAGAGAGAGAGAGAGAGAGAGAGAGAGAGAGAGATCGGCTATTTTCAAATGGCCGAAATGTATATAGGGCTGAAGTGGTTAATGTATGTTTTGTAATAATAATCAAAATCTACAAAGCAACTAGTAACTCAAGTTTTCAAATAATTGCAGTGGAGTAAAAAGTATAATATTTGCCTCTGAGATGTAGAGTGGAGTAACTAAGTACAGTACTTGAGTACATGTACTTAGTTACTTTCCACCACTGGTCGCGGTCACTCACACGAGGCGGCCCCATCCCCCCCCCCCCCCCCCCCCCGGGATGCTAAAGGAGAAACATTTGAATACGTTTTTTTTTTGTTTATGGAGGAATTGCAGTTTGTCTGAGAAACCCCATCACCCCTGTCTTCTTTTTCGTTCTAAGGTTCTTGTTGGAGGATTAGCTGCATGATTAGCTGTGTGATTTCACGCTGTATCAGACAGCAGCCACACCGTGGCTCCGTCACAGTGTATAGGTGATAAGTGAGCGTAAATGTGTAGGAACGCACGGGCCCAGAGAGAGAAGGGCATTGCTAGGATGGAAGGGAACATATATATAGGTGGTGGTGGTGGTTGGCTGTCTAGAGCGGCGGGGGCTGTGGAGAATGCAGATTGGGAGTTCCTGGACATGCATAATTCACCACAGGGGAGAGAGATAGGAGGAGAGGAGGTGGGTAAGGTAGGGAGAGAGGGAATAGATGTGTGGGGAGAGAAGGAGGGAGAGAGAGAGAGAGAGAGAGGAAGATGGAGGAAGGCGAAAGAGGAAAATGAGCAGTGCGTCTCACCGGCGTCAGCGTCTACAGTGAGGAGGTAATTAGGGAGCTGTCACTTGTTCCTGTCAGGGCCCACTCCCGCTGAAACATCCACCGCACACGCGCACGTCTCTGTGTTTGTGTGTGTGTGTGTGTGTGTGTGGGTGCATGTGTGTGTGTTGTGTTGTGTTGTGTGGGCGCGCGTGCATATATGTATGTTAGGTTGTTACGTGTGGGGGAGGGTGGCCGGTGGCTTGTTGTGTGTATATCGTGGTGTGCGCGCGCATGTTTTGTGAAACGCGTGCGGGGGGGGGATGCATGTGTATATGAAATGTGTGCAGGAGGCGCGGGGAGGGGCGCCATGACAGGAATTCAAATGAGAGAAGAAGAAGAAGAAGAAGAAGAAGAAGAAGGAGGAGGAGGAGGAAGAAGAAGCAGAAAATAAACAGAATAAAGAGACAGATTCACTGCGAGGGAATTGTTAATAATGGGGGATGAATGTGACTAGGAAGTATGGCGGCTCAA
>NC_139941.1:43429340-43481840 GCF_963454915.1 Gymnoscopelus microlampas
GTGCATATCGTTGCCTTCCACAAGGTGATCATAGCGCCGCAACGCAGAGCACCTGGAGGACAACTGGAGGAGTGAGAGGAGGTACTGTATAGTGAGAAACAAAGGGATAATCAAAGGACCGAGCCCCAGGTGAGGTGGGGGGGAGGGGTGTGGGGGGGCCCGGAGGACAGCTAACAAAGAAGAGAAAAATCCTCACCCATACAGCAAGACGGATATCAAACAGAATGGAATGTTAAGGCAGATTATCATTATTATGTCATAATACCTGCAATTCTTGCATGTGTGCTGTTTTTCTTTTCAATATAGCCTGTGGTGTATCATTGACAGTCTGTGTCTGTGTCAAATGTTATCACACCTCCACCTTTTCATTACCAAACCAAACCCATGGAGATCTGCCACTAGTTCACTCAGAGGGGAAAGAAATCCCCAACGGACAAAACTCTCAACATGTTACCAATAATAGTCGATCTACAAGCTCACAACGCATTGTGATGATGAAATATAAATGAGGCATCCTGTAAGGATGTTTGGTTTTCTACAGAAGATAGGATGATGCTGTCTTTTCTGCTGTTTAACCACTGTATTTGTCTGGCAAATGATAATATATATTAAAAATATATTATAAATATAATTCTGAATGAGAAAGGGAAGCATGGGATGGTACTTTTTTCAACAATACTGTCTCATGATCAGTGCAGGATTAACAGAAGGACTTTAGGTGCTGAAGCACAGGGCACCAACCTTGGGGTGGGGGGGGGCAACAAATGGCAGGGAGAAAGTGAAAGAATCGTCGAAAAAGTACAGTACCTCAACAGAGTACCTGAGTAAATGTACTGAATTACTTTACACCACTGCATAACTCTAGTCTTTGTTGGGAGCGTCACAAAGTGGGATGTACTGCATATGATAATGACAATGCTCTGTGAAGATCATTTTTATGATCTGTCTCGTCTTCCAAATTGAACTTATAGATAATATGTTTTTTCACCATATCAAATTAATGTGTTCTTATAATGTCACAATAGACACAATTTCGCCACTGCACCATGGGCTTCATAGAAAGTATCAGTATGACAAGACAATCCCTGATTACGATTACAGTCATTTCATGTTTTTTGTGTGTGGCATCAAATCTCTAACATTACATAAAGCAGACATTGAATTCTGGGGTACCATTCTAAGAGTATAGAGATGTATAATAGGCCTACATTAAATATACTTTATAATCACAACCAGGAGCTTGAAGGGGTATAAAATGCAAGCTCCTGGGGCTAGGATCCGCTTTTTTTAATGAAATTATTAATTGTAAGCACCACATGTATCTAGATATTTAAAGTAGAATGTGATCTAAAAAGTGAAACATGCATGTTCCCCCCTTATTAGATTTCAACAAATTGCTGCCTTAATAACCCCATGTATTTCAACATTTCTTCCACAGCTGGAGAGGGAATGCTTTGTAGCTACAAGGCATAGGGCTTAATGCTTGGCTTACGGTATGGTAAGTATTATAGATAATCAGTTGTGCCGCACTACAAGCTTTGTTGAATTTATTTACTGTACCTGCAGGTAGTCTTAATGCACCTCTAATGCTATATAGGCTTCACAATAAACCATGAACTTTTAACAAAAAAAGGATTGTAGCCGTGTGGTTTTATAGTGATAGTTAATCTGGAGAGCAGCAGGAGGGCCACCTATTAAACAGGGGCAACAAAAGAAAACAACTAAAAATATCAGACTGTAACATTTCATTTGAGCTGCAACAACAACACTCAGCCCAACTCCTGGTGACTGACCAGCCAGTGCCCCTATAAGTCCTTCAGTAGCATCTACTGGAAAACCATAAAAACAACCCCCCCGCTCTGTGATCACTATGAATTAGACTTGAAGTCTCCAGATGACCAGCAGAGGGGCCACCTCTCTGCTAAGAGTCTGGCTTCTCCATGTGTGTATGGATGGGGAGAGGAAGGAGTGTGTATGGGGAGGGGAAGGAGCTGTCTTCTTCAGACAGGGGAGCTCATTTCAGAGTTTGTGCTTGAGGGCCATCGAAGGTCCTGGAGAATATCTGCTCCTCAGCGAGAGAGAGAGGAGGACAGACGAGAAGGAGAGGAAAAGCGTGCGGCGGCAGGGGTTGGGTTGGGGGGGGTGGAGGGGTGTGGGGGGTAGTGGAGAGGCTGTAATGGCTTTTCAGGGTAAATTAAGACACAGGGAGCTGTTTGGGTCTCCCTCTACGGAGAGGCGACCCTTATTCACAGAGGTCGCAGCATGCCTCCTCACTACTACCACACACTCGTCACAATAGTTTCTCCTCGCAATCAGCTTCCGAGGGCCGTTTATCTGACTGCCACTGGCCATGATTTATTACCCCCAGCCCTCTGCCACTGGGGCTGGGGCTGGGGTGTCATCGGGAGCCCCCCTGCCACTCCGCAAAGTCACCACAAGGCTTCTCTTCTCTCTCTCTCGCCACGAGACCCTCTGACGGGAACAGGCTATAACCTGTTAAAGAGGACAGCAGTGCTGGCTGGCTGGCTAGACGGTAACACATGGAAGGAGAATGATCTGTCAGGGACCCTCATTATCACAATTATTGGATCGTACTGTACGTCTTAATTATGTTTCCTCTGTCTTCCACACAATCCACACACTGTCTGTCTGTCTGTCTGTCTGTCTGCCCACGTTGTATCTGTTTCTCCACTGATTGTTTTTAGACAGCTTGAGTACATAAAGAACTAAGACCTGCTGGGATGTGTTTAGTCTATTTCTGGCTGGAGACAGTCTCTCTCTCTCTCTCTCTCTCTCTCTCTCTCTCTCTCTCTCTCTCTCTCTCTCTCTCTCTCTCTCTCTCTCTCTCTCTCTCTCTCTCTCTCTCTCTCTCTCTCCTCTCTCTCTCTCTCTCTCTCTCTCTCTCTCTCTCTCTCTCTCTCCTCTCTCTCTCTCCTCTCTCTCTCTCTCTCTCTCTCTCTCTCTCGTCCCCTGAGACAGCTGCAGACCACATCCATTGAACTACTGCCTTCTACATCATTGTCCCGAGTAATGACTGATCAATGATTACCCAGAGGACCTCGCTGCCACCTGGATTCCCATCTATTTCATTTGGCTGTGTGTTGTATTTGAATTCTTATCTTTAAAAATTACAATATCATGTTTAATCTATGGAGTGATGATACTGTTATTATGCCATGATGATTGTAGGCTATAAGCAGTGAAAGACGGGAGAGGCATTTTATTTTCTTCGCCCAATTATTCATCTGACAATAGTAGACCGCAAGGGTGTATCATCTGAAACGTCTATATATATATTCTCCTGGTGAGAAGTAAAATGTGGTTAGTTACAGTGGTGGAAAGTAACTAAGTACATGCACTTAAGTAAAAATGTTTAGTTACTTTTTACTTACTACTTACTTACTACTACTAGAGTATTTCCAATTTGCAATACTTTTACTTCTACTCCACTACGTCTCGGATCCAAATATTGTACTTTTACTCTGCAACAATTATTTGAAAACTTGCAGACATAAATTACTATATCATAAAACATACATTAACCACTTTAGCCCTATTTCATACCTAGGCTATTTGACAATAGCTGATCTACAAGCTCACAACACGTTGCATCGCGTTTTGAGCTTGTAATTTAGATCGGCTATTGTAGATCGGCTATTTTCAAACATTAGTACTTTTACTTTTGGTACGTTAAGTGTATTTTGATGCCAATACTTTCATTCTTTTACTCAAGTAACATTTTGAACCACAGGCCTTTTACTTGTAATAAAGTATTTGTATATTGTGGTATTGCTACTTTTACTTAAAGTAAAACATCTGAGTACTTCCTCCACCATTGGTTAGTTAACCCAACCTCACATTCTCTTTAAAGTTATACAATTAACTGGCGCTAATAATGCAGCCACCATAATCTGTCTTCACAACTCAACCTTTATTATTGTGCCGGAACAAATTCTTACTGTGATGACGGAAAATTGCTAGCGTGAGAAAATTAACAGTGTGTGTGTGTGTGTGTGGAGGGGGGGGGTACAAAAATTAGCGAGGACTTAAGCATGGGTGAAGAAGCGTTACGCCGTGGCTAATTACTGCCTCTTAGTAGCGCTGCCTAGCCATGTGGACAATAGCATGGGAACAGCTGATAAAAACACATGCAGAAGATACAGTTGAAAGAACAGCATCCGGGCCTCTTATTATTAAGACTGTATATGTCTTCATTGGCTCTCGCCATACATTACAGCATATAGGGATGGACAAATCACAGGGGAGGGGGCGAGGGGGGGGGGGGGGGGGGGGGGGTAGTAATTAGAGGGACTACCTATTAATGATGTGACGGACACCAGTGGTGTAAAGTAACTAAGTACTTTTACCCAAGTACTGTACTTATAAGTACAATTTTTACGTTAATGGAGTATTTCCAATTTTCAATAATTTTACTTCTACTCCACTACAATGATTTGAAAACTTTAGTTACTAGTTACTTTGTAGATTTTGATTATTATTACAAAACATACATTCACCACTTCAGCCCTATATTTCGTGCCATTTGAAAATAGCCGATCTACAAGCTCACAATGCGTCGCGCTGCGCATTGTAGATCAGCTATTTTCAAAAGATTTGTATACATTTGAAAACTTGAGAAATGGGACATTCTGCATAATGAGTACTTTCTACTTTTGGTACTTACAGTAAAGCACATTTTGATACCAATACTTTTATACTTTTACTCAAGTAAGTACTTTTACTCCACCACTGACCATAACCTGGGGGTATATATAGGGTTCAAGTCGTTTGTCGTGGTGATTTCCGTGTTTTATTTGACACATTAGCGTTTGAGTTCTTGGAATCGAACAGCAGCTCGCCACGACTCCACCTACACCTTCCCGCCTCCACCCCTTCCTCCACCCCACCCTCGGGCGTCGTCCAGATGTTGCCGCCGCTCGTCGTCACCGAGGCTCTGCTGCGGAGGCGCCGCCGCCGCCGCAGTGTGGAAGAACTGCCTGAAGTGATGACAATAAACACCTCAGCCATAACCTGGCTCCCCCCCACACCCCCACCCCAGCCCCCGCACCACCCTACCCTACCCCACCACACTTTGCATTTGCATATTCGCCCCGCTTTAATTTGATAGGGGAAGTATGCAAATGTATGCAAAATGAAATCCATCTCCTAATGACATGAGAGACGATTAAACAATTTTTATGCTTAAATATTCTGTTTAATGAAATCAAACGGGCCCACGCGCCGCGACAAATTCGCCTCAGCATGGGCAAAATTAGAGGATATCACAAAAAAGGAATGCTGGATAGAAATGAGGGGAGGGAGAGAGAGAGAGAGAGAGAGAGAGAGAGAGAGAGAGAGAGGGGTGGGGGAATGGGTGGGGGGTAGTATGCAATGCATGTGGTTAGGTGTGCATGACAGCTTTTGAAAGCAGTGTCCCTCAAAAAAGAATATTCTTCCGCCATGCAGCTCTTGAATGCAAATAAGACTTCTATAACGATCATAAATTCTGTCACTTGCCTTTCTGACGCAGCCCAATTACTCATTTAAAAAAAGAACAGTGGGGGTAATGAAGGCACAAATGTATTTCTGAAATACTTTAAAGCAATGTCTATATTAGTAAGGATATATTTGATGTGTGTGGAGCTTATAGCGCTAATAAAGACACTGAACAAACATACAGTATACTGGTCGGAATGGTACCTAATTGTCCTCTGTGTACTGGAACAAGCAGGTTATTATTATCACTTATCACTGCAGGATAATGTACAGCTTAATAAATAAGATAAATAAAACAGTGTCTGTCTATACGTCGACCCCCTGAACACACGATCACCCAGGACCACCACCCCTTACTGAAGGATAGGCCCCTGTGATTAAAGACAGGGGAGGGGGGGAGAGAGAGAGAGAGAGAGAGAGAGAGAGAGAGAGAGCGAGAGAGCGAGAGAGCGAGAGAGAGAGAGAGAGATGGGGTGGAGGGAACGGGAGGGGTGTGATGAGAGGGAGAAAGAGGAGGTGGAAGCAAGTGTTGCCAGGTCTGCTTATTATAAGCGACTTTGGGCTTGTTTTTGTCCAAAGATGCTTGTAAATATTGGTAGTTTTTTTTGGGGGCTTGTTTCTAAAGTGTAGTTGCTTATTTGGGCTACTTTCCTAAATGTTGTTTAATGCAGTGGTTCTAAAACATTTTAATGTCAAGGACCCCCACAAATTAATATGTATTTGTCCATGGACCCCCATCTGAAAATATTTAGTGCCAGGGACCAGATTTGTATTGTTAAAATGTTCCGAAGAATTTATTTGTTTGAAAATAGCATATCTAGAAGCTCACAAAGCGTTGCATCACGATGGTTTCTGAGCTTGTAGAGCGGCTATTTTCAAATAGCCGATGTAAATAGGTTTGAAGTGCTCCTGTGGCCTATATAGTCGCTTCTTTTGGGATTGTTTTCATAGACCTGGTTGCTTATTGCTCTCACAAAATCTGGCAACACTGGGTGGGAGAGGGGGAGAGAGAGAGAGAGAGAGAGAGAGAGAGAGAGAGAGAGAGAGAGAGTAATAGTATGCGGCTGCTTAATTGTGGCGATGCAGGGTGCTGATGACTAATGACCTTTCCGGGGAGCTGTTCAAGCCGTGAGCTGTGCATTAATATAAAGGGGGTTATTATTATGTTTTAGCTTCAGCCCTGATTAATCACGTGGATTTACTTTACCCAGCAGCCAGCGTCTCATGTCTATAAAGGAGGGAGCAGCTCGCCACCACGGAAAAAAAGGCTGTCCATGCAGCCATCAGCATCGCCGCCATCACGGATGTAAAAGGTGTCTGCACTTTCTTTTGAAATGCAAACGACGAACAAGACACACCGTATAATACAGTACATGGGCAACTGTGGCCCCACATGCGGCCCACCACCTTCACTTAATGCAGCCCGCAGGTTAATATGGGAATACTGATATATCATTGATTTCAGCTGTTACAATTGCAAACATGCAAACATGACCCGCTTTAATTACTTCAGTCTATATTAGTAGTAGTTTATGACTAGTATTACAATTCTATTGTCTTATTTATGTCCTATGTATTTGTATTTAAGTTCATAAAGTTAACATAAGTATAACTAAATGCATTTGAACTGAAATAAAAATGTTACTTTTCAGGATTCTAATTCAAAAATAGCAACAAAAAAATCTGGATTCCAATAAAAAAAGTAGCAAAAATAACCAATCTACAAGCTCAAAACGCGCCGCAGCGCGACGCGTTTTGAGCTTGTAGATCGGTTATTTTTGCTACTTTTGTGTGACATACAATGGCGTTAGTACGGCATTAATTTACGGAAAAAGTTAAAATACAGAGATAAGACGTGTCTGCCCGACAGTATACAGTATGCAATGTGGCCCTCTGGAGTGAGTGTGGAAATATAGTGTCCCTCTCCATCACCCCTGGCGGAGGGAGGGTGGGGGTGTGGATAAAGTGGCTGGTTTTCCTATACATGTAGAAGAGGAGAAGGACCCGTCCGTGCTATATAACCACAAACCGGCCCTGTCAAAAATAATAATAATAACCCGTTATCACTGGCCACAAATTCTATATTTGACTGCTCAATTGCAGGATGTTGGGGTTATCTGACGAGTCATTGATTGACTGAGTGATGATGAGGGATGATGCTGCTGGCGGGGTTGGATATAGCGCCGAGTCACGGGGCGGCATGCCGTGACAGACAGACAGCCCAGAGAGACAGACTGCATGAATGGAGCTCGCTTTGGCCTCCACGCACAGACGCATGCACGCACACAGACACAGACACGCACACACACACACAACCACACAGTGGTGGAATAAGTACTCATTTTTTTACATAAGTAAAAGTATCAATACTGCAATGTAAAAATACAATGTTAAGTCAAATTCATGATTTACTTGAGTAAAAGTACAAAAGTATTGGTATCAAAATGTACTTAAAGTACCAAAGTAGAAAGTACTCATTATGTAGAAATACTCCAGTAAAGTAAAAATACCTCAACATTTTACTTAAGTACAGTACTTGCGTAAATGCACTTTGTTACTTTACACACACACACACACACACACACACACACACACACACACACACACACACACACACACACACACACACACACACACACACACACACACACACACACACACACACACACACACACACACACACACACACACACACACACACACACACACACACACACACACACACACCATGGGATGGACCACATGGCCAACAGGGATTTCTTCAGTCTGATGCTTTGTTGCCTTCTAATCCTGTTGGCTTAGATGAAAACCCTGCCTTCCCTCAGACAGGAGGCTAATGGAGGGAAGAAACTGCTCCTCTCTCTCTCTCTCTCTCCTCTCTTTCCCCTCCCTCTCTCTCTCTTTCTTCTCTAGTCTCTTTCCCCTCCCTCTCTCTCTCTCTCCCCCTCCCTTTCTTTCTTTCTCTCCCCTCTCTCGCTCTCTCTCTCTGTCTCTGAGCAGGAAAGTGTTTGTGTGTAAACTGTTGATTACCACCAGCAGAGAGATGTTCACCTGGTTAAAGTGGCCGTAAAGAAAGAGCGTACAAAAACACGTACACACATACATGTACACTAGACACATACACACCTATAAACATACATGTGCGCACACACATGCACGCACATGCACCTACTTTAATGAAGCATATAGAAACAAAGGGGGTTAGAGAGAGTGTGAGGAGCTCGCTGTTGTTGGGCTTGTGGTGCATCGATCAATTTTCAGGCTCCTCCAACAAGGTTCTCCTCTCATACACCTCTGTGAGCTCCAAATTATGCAGCACTGGGGGGGTGAGGGGGGTGGGGGGGGAGGTTGGGTTGCTCTCTCCTCGCTCCGAGGCAGCCTGCCAACAGCCATAACACTGCCATGATGTCAGATGCACAGGGACGTGACAGACCTGAGAACAGTCCCTCTCTGTGTGGGTCTGTCAGACTAGCTGTGGCTTTTTACATGTTTGCATCTGCATATGTGTGTGCGTGCGTGTACACACACACACACACACACACACACACACACACACACACACACACACACACACACACACACACACACACACACACACACACACACACACACACACACACACACACACACACGCATGCGTGTGAGTCTTTGCATGAGCTTGTGTGCGATGCAGTGTGTGTACATATTAACGTCAGGGAGGATTTGGAAGCTAGGTGCTGTTCCAGCAGAGAGAGGTGTATAGAACTGGATTATTAACCCTTTAACATTGAGCTTGATGTGGTTTGCAAAAATTGGGGTGGGTCGGGGTGGGCTGGTGGGGGGTGGGATTTATGTGATCCCCGTAATCCCACGAGCCTTGATGCTCCAAATCCATTGTCATGCTTCACTTTTATGGAGGGGAAATTTCCATGACTTCAGTTTCCCCACTTAGATTGCGCTTTGCCATCTCTCTCTCTCTCTCTCTCTCTCGCACGCACACACGCACACACACACACACACACACAGAGTATATACATACACATTCACATAGCTGCCATCCATTCAACATTCCAGTGTGAATAGCCTCGTATCACATTTCACAGGACCGCTCTTTGATGTTATTACACTACTTTATTTGCGGTTTATGTGCTTATATCCTCGAGGCTGATTATACGTAATGCCCGGGCCGAGCTAAATGTAGTGCATGAATGACACAAAAAAAGAAAAACCCCTAGTAATGAGACTTTTGACCCCCTTTTTTCTATGTAAAACTTAAGTAGATGATAATGTGACACGAGGTTTTCAAGGGATAAGGATGGGACAGTTTCCATTTTGATTTACCCATTTATTTATTTTGGGGGGGAAAAAAATCCCATACAGGAGATTAGCATATAACCGCTTCTTGTGGCCTAAAGGGAGATACAGCAAAGAACTGAGCATTATCATCAATTAAAATCAATGGAGCGTGACTTTGACTTGACCTTCCCAAGGACCTGCTATAGCTCGGACAGCAGGTGTCCTGCATGCGTCGGGAATGCAGGAAGATTTGGGCTCACTCAGTGCAGCCAGAGAGAGACGTGTGATAGAGAGGAATTTTCCATTAAGTCTCAGATATTTGAGCATTTAATGATTTTCTCGTCCCATTTGCATGAGAATATGCATTTTTGTGTCTTTGAAACACATTTCCACGAAAGCACCAGGCAGTTAATTAGCTCCGTGTGTGGGCATGCGTGTGCGTGTGTGTGTGTGTGTGTGTGTGTGTGTGTGTGTGTGTGTGTGTGTGTGTGTGTGTGTGTGTGTGTGTGTGCGCGAGCATATGTGAATGAATGAATGGGTATACAGTATGTGTGCAAGAGAGAAAAAGAGAAAGCACATGTGTTATTCTCATGAACGCCGAGGAAGGAATAGAAAATCACAAGCACAGTGTTCACCGCAGGAGGTAAATGTCACTTGTTAAGTCATTCTTATTTGTTTGGAATGCACACATGCACACACACACACACACACACACACACACACACACACACACACACACACACACACACACACACACACACACACACACACACACACACACACACACGCACACAGGCACACACGCACACGCACGCTCCCCGTGATATGTTTCCTTTTGCTGTCTTTCAAAACTTTTCTCCATCCCCTCACCTCTCCGCCTCTATTCTGGACTCTCATTCCCCTGCTCTCTGCAGGATGGTCATTTAATCCATCTAACCAGCTGGAAAGATAAATATTCCTCGCTGGAGAGGGGGTGAGAAAGAGAGAGGGAGAGAGAGAGAGAGAGAGGGGCCTCTTTACTCACGCAGACCGGAGATTGGGGTGGTGGGGGGTGAGAGGGGGTGTTGGGGGGGGTTCTCGCTCTACGCTCAGATGCCCGAGCGCCTTAATAAAGTCCTCCACTCAGCCAGACACAGGCGGTGGAGGATATAACTGCAAAGTCTCTCAAGCCTCACACTGGCTTTTGTGTTTTGCTTAAGAAAATGGTTTGGTCTTCTTCCCCTGTTTTACTTTCAGTTGCATTCGTGCTTCTATTTTTGGAAGTAAAAGTATTTGTTTGGTAGCGGGGGGTTCTTATAAGCTCAACTTATTCTCCAATCGACTGTTGCATTGTGAGAACGAAAATGTATTGCGCATTAGTGTTCTTACAGTCAATGAAAGACCTTAACCACTTAAGCCCTTTAAACTTTGTCGTACAATGCAATGCGAGAACAGCCCATCTACAAGTTGACAGATGAGCTGTAGCTAAATAGCAATTTTCCTAATTTCTTGAAATGTGACAATTCTTAAAAAAAAAAAAAAAAATTGAACATAAAGAAAAGTGAAAAGGTGCAAAAATGTTCACATAAAGACATGAACGAAATAGGGCGCCAGGTTGTAAAGTGGTTAAGAGTTTTCCTTGATTGAATCTCCATCTCACCGGCCCCAAAAAGCCAGCGTGCCGCCGTCCTCATTTATGTACTTAGTAGACCTCATACTTAGGTCTGCTAAGTACAAGTCCCTTACATGCTGTGACATGCTAAAGCGCTCTGCTCTCCACCATATCCCTGTACAGCACGTACATTTTCCAGGGCCTGTCCGACTGGGAGGTGGGGTGAAGGGGGGTGGGGGGGGGGGGGGGGGGGGGGGGGTGCGTGGAAGGGTTCCTAAGGCTGACTCATGGTTTCTGTTCGGTGCGCGGACCGGAGCCTCTGTTTACACAGCCTCTCAGACCAGACTGGGAGGCCTATATTTTCACACCCAGGTGCTTTCCAAAGAAAACCTATAGCGGAGGGAGGCCCCCTCGCCTGAGGATCCCAGCACTGAAAACCATACATACATACATACATACTGTACATACATACTGCCTCGTGTTCCCCCCGCCGTCATGTTGCACGCTTCAGTTGCACACCTATTAAAATAATACACAGGCTGAATAGAACATTAGGCCATAAGCTGCGTACGTACAGTATACAAATTTGCCTTAAAGCAATATTTTTCCTGAGCCAGCTCTGACTGATAGTGCGTGCGCGCGTGACACAAGGGCCGGCTTGAGAGTTGTGCATCGAGTCTAATAAGGAAGTGAGTTCAAGTGACAGTTCATATGAATGGCCTGCAAGTGGATGGGTTTTTGACGAACTTTAGACTTAATTTTCTCACCTTAATAAACATTGTCATAAATACTATATGGTTCCATTCATTCTTTCAATCACCATGATATGCGTTTTGGTAAATTATGGTCCCATTTATTTTAAAATTGACGATAAAGTAGCTTATGCTCTAGGAGGGGCGGGATGATTTGATTGACAAGCTACACAACCAATAGCATTCATTCCCCGCCCCCGCTCTTGATTGACAAGCTGCCCAACCAATAGCATTCATTTAGGGATTGATTTCCGGTTCCTATTGCCGGTTGCTTTTTTGTATATATTAAAGATGGCGGATTTCAAATAGCTGAAGAATCAGCTTCATTTATACTGTCTGTAGAAACCAGGGGTGTGGCTTTGTCCATTTGTTTTATACAGCCACGGCGTGGCTCCACCTTTTATATCTTGGCATTGCCGCTCACTGCAGGGTGTGTGTGCGCGTGCGTGCGTGCGTGCGTGCGTGCGTGCGTGCGTGCGTGCGTGCGTGCGTGCGTGCGTGCGTGCGTGCGTGCGTGCGTGCGTGCGTGCGTGCGTGTGTTCGTTCTTTGGCCGATGGAGAGCTTGAAGAATTGGTATTCTGGAAGGCAGATATCCCTCTTAAGACAGAACTCAGTGCTGGGATGAGTCAGCATAGCATGAACCCGCTCTCTGTTTGGGAGTGTCAGAGAGATGCTCGACCCACAGGGTCAACCGGAGAGAGAGGAGGGATCAGCACGCAGGAGAGGATGAGGGGCAGTGCTGCTGCTGCTGCTGCGCTGGGCACCGGAAACCAGGGGGCAATGGAGGGGACGTTTCACACTGAGGCCCCTTTCATGAATTCAGCAAAAAAAACGTGAAAGGAAAGGATAAAAATAGAGTGTGTTTGTTTGTTTGTGTGAAGGGTGTGGTTGTATGTCTGGTACTTGCATGCATATATCAATATCAATGTAAAATCCATAGTGTGATATGAGACTATCGGGGTGCTGAACTTGAAAGTAATTCAATATTAAAATATAAAAAATGTAAATATTCGAGGAATATTCGATATTCGAATATTAATTTACCGGCCCTAACACCTACCGATTGACAAGTTGTGCTGCCTGCCTGAAGCCCATATGCCTCTTGGTTGAGTGGTATAAATTTGGTCTCTCACATCGGAGACCAGGGTTCAAATAACAGGTATAGGACGTAAACGTTTTTGCGGAATTGCAGCTTTAAGGTTGGGGTAATGCTACTACTACAGCAGTATTTGACTAAAATTTTATTGTGCTGAACTTGAACATGCTCTGCTCTACTAGAGTTTAGTTTATCTGTGACACTGATATTTAGTGCAAAGGCATGCACATAAACATGTACTATACTGTTAAGCAATAGCCAAAAACATTAAAAACATGCGTAATGCCCATAAAGCACATATACACAAAGACCATGGCAACTGAGCTTGAATAGACACACACGCAATGTCTACACACAGTGTCAGGCAGACAAAGTCAAACAGACATATAGACACGCACGCACGTGCATACGCAGACAGACAGACACGCACGCACGTATGCTTGCACACACACACACACACACACACACACACACACACACACACACACACACACACACACACACACACACACACACACACACACACACACACACACACACACACACACACACACACACACACACACCCCTAGCACCTTAAAATATTGCTCCAAAGCTTCTTTTCGGAATAAAAGAGGCTATGCATATATGTATATAATAATTACATTCCATATATCTTCCAAAATCCCATTTCCATCAGTGGTAATTCTGCAGCACAGGAGTAATGAGTGTATTATGCAGTTATGACAGCCACAGCCCTCCCCCCCCCCCCTCCCACCCTAACCCCTCCCAACACCCCCCCACGCACATCTCCCCCCCGCCCCCCCGGTTTGGTTGGACTGCTGAACAATCAAAGTAAAGAGTAAAAATATGCAAAAATGAGGGATTTTTCACTTTGAGTCTGTGGAGTGATTTAGACAAAGACGTGACAGGAGGCTGCTTACAGAAAACACTCTTTACCAATCAGTGGAGAAAACCTTATAGTCCTTTGTTTTTCAGACTTAATGAGAAAAAAATGTATATATACACACGTACATAAATTATATCTAGCGTATACATTTAGGCTGTGCAAATTACTGTCTTAAGGCATTTTAAATTAGCCATTTTACAGCATTGCTTGTGTGTTCTTCGACTCTTTGTCAGGCTGAATTTCATAGTGTTTCTTTTTTTTTTTAGGTCAGCGTGTAAAAGCTAAACTAAACGGTGGAGTGGGAAGCCTGGAGCACGAGGCTCTGAAGTTACATGTTCTGCTCTGAGGCTGTGATCATGTTACACTGAACCTTGGCTTTAAAAGACGGCACCGCAGCCCCTCTCCGTGGAGCCAAGCGGAGGGTGGGGTGAATAAATGAGTGTATAAATGGCCGGGGCCAGTGATTGAGTGAAGAAATTATTGAGCGTGTAAATGAACAAATGTTTGAGTGAGCGAGTGAGTGAGCGGCCAGGACATTGAGTATGTGTCTGACTGACTAACCGAGTGGGTCTGAGAGCCACACACACACACACACACACACGCTAGCTGCAATCCAAACAAACAGCCTCTAAGTGCCGCAGTGTTCAACCCGGGGACCGGGGGAAAAGCCCCCCCCCCCCATCAGCCCAATGAATGAGAGCATTCTAACCCCCCCCCGCCCCCACCCCCCCAAAGCACAGCCTGTTATTAAAATCAATTAATGATGGGGAGGGAGGCCCCAGTTAAACGTTGACTTGTTGGGCTCTGGGGGTCTTTTTTCGCGACACGTTGCCTTTCTGGATCACTTGTGCCATATGGGAACCTCCCCAGTCGTGGTACATAACTCACTTTTATGAGGAGTCTCATTGGCTAATGATAGAATAGTGCTGGAGCCCTGATCCTGTCCCCGACGTATAACTACCGATCCCTCTACCTCTCATGTTATCCACTCATCCCGTCTTGATCAATGCTTCTTCCGCACAGGGGTTTACTGCATGCACGCCTAAACACCTATGTGCCCTATTTCAAAATGAGCCAAAATAGCCAATCTACAAACTCACACATGGGGTTGTGGATCTGCTATTTTTGCTATTTCTGAAAAAAAATGTAAAGAAATGTTTCATATTTGGAATGGTTTGAAAATCTTCGCCTGCCGATGCATGCCCAAAATAGGGAAGCCAGGTTGAAAATGGTTAAAGGACGACTTCACCCATTTTCAACCTTTCTTCATATAATTGGTCCTCACTAATGCTCATGATAATATGGCACCATTTTTGTCTACTCAGTCTGTGTCTCAGAGGAGGGCTGTGGACAGTTCAGAAACCCTTATACCAGTGACATCATCGATGGGGAATCCAAGCTAATAGAAAAAAACTACAGGTTCTCTATTCCTGGAAAGTTAGCATGCAATGATAGTGTATACCATGGGTTCCCAAACTTTTCAGCCCGCGACCCCAAAATAAGGCGGAAATTGACTCGCGACCCCACCTAAACCTGGAGGTCATTTATGCACATAAACTTGCACGTTCGGTGCGCATTTGTAATGTGTTAAAATTGTAAAATGTACCATTTGTGATCATTTTAGATGGTATTTCATCCATTCTGTTGAATAAAAAGTTTAAAAAAAGTTTTTTTTTTTTTTAAATGACCCAAAATAATTTCGCGACCCCACGTCAGTCCCCTACTTAGGGAACCCCTGGTGTATACTATCAATAAAGGCAGAAAAAGCCAAACAAAAGATTACAGTTACACCTAAAGCACATGCTTTACCTAGATGTTCTGATTGGTTTATTACTTGCGTTTGCCAGAGAGGAAAGGAACACAAGCATCAACACTCGCACGCATGCACGCACATAAGCTAATACGCAGATGCAATCCCAAACAAATAGTTCCACCCTAAACCTTAGCCCAACTCCTAGCCTGACAGACAGGCCCAATTGCAGGGGAGATTGGCCGTTATAGAGACGCACGGTGGCTTTCGCCAGAGAATGAAGGCGGTCCATTTACCAAGGGCCCCGCAGAACCCTGTACTCCTATTACCCAGGGTCCCGTGGGGCACCAGCTAGAGGAAAAGGAAGACAGATTCATCTGAATCTCACGTTTTTACAGCATGAGGCCTCTCTTCTCGGCGCATGTAGGGGAATTGCTCTGTTTTGATGTCTTCTCTGAAGTATTCACACATGGGGTGGCCTCTATCTATCTATCCAATCAGAGGTGCCCCTCCTGCCATCTGCTGGTGTCATCTCAGTGGCGCTGACGGTGGCGCTTTGGTCACACATGCGCGGTAAACATGCTCGCCGAGTGTTTTTTCCTGAGGAATCACTAACGAGGAGGGGAAAGCACCTTCTTCTCCTCGGTGACGGATTCTAGCTGACCCATCAATTACCTTCTCCCTGGAAGAGCCTAACATGATAATGATTATGATAATGACGGGGCATTGTGATGATGACATGATAAGGAAGTGTAAGATGAATCTGCCCCCTGTGCACAGAGTGCTTAGGCGCGTCAGCAGAATGTAGGAGCAGAGAGATGAGGAGCTGTTGCTGTATGCTCCCTATGGGGTGAAGATGTGCTTTAAGCCATTAAGACCAGGAACGCGTCTGTGTCATTTTTTAAATTTCTTTGGCTATTCAAAAATAGCAGACATACAAGCTCACAAGCTTGTAGATCTGCATTTTATTTTTTGTCGTGAACATTTGTGCAAATATATATATTTTTAAAGCGAACATTTGTAACTCAAATCTTTGCTTATGGGGATTCTACAAATGTCTGCTAAATCCCGTTTCTTTTGAAAAAACTTATGTTGCAATAATATCAGTGTTTCTCAAACTTTTTTCATGTCGAGGACCACCCAAGAGTATATGTATTTGGACGCCAACCCATCCAGGGACCCCCAAAAGCAAAGATTTGAGTTACAAATGTTCGCTTTATAAAATATATATATATATTCAAAGATATGCACACATTTTCACGATTTCTCAAGAATAGCAGATCTACAAGCTCATAGTGCGGCACTCTGTGCCGCGCTATGAGCTTATAGATCTGCTATTTTTGAATAGCCAAAGAAATCTCAAAATGACACAGATGCGTTCTCCGGTCTTAATGGGTTAAGCATGTAAATGGTCTGCATTTCTATAGAGCCCTTATCCTTTATCCTGCACTACTTACATTGACCCGTTCACACACACCGAGGCAACCGTGCAAGCCATCAACCTGCTCATCAGAAGCAGTTATGGGTTTTATAGTGTCTTGCTCAAGGACACGAGGCCAGGAGGAGCCGTGGGATACGCCCGCTCTACCTCCCAAGTCACTGCCAAGTTTGAAAGACTTACATGCCATGTCTTTCATGGTGCTATGGCGGTCATCTCTGCCAGAGCGGAAGGCCGGGGATGGGGATTAAGTTTTTGTCCCTCTTTGTGTGTGTGTGTGTGTGTGTGTGTGTGTGTGTGTGTGTGTGTGTGTGTGTGTGTGTGTGTGTGTGTGTGTGTGTGTGTGTCTGTCCATCTGTCGCAGTAATCTTGGAAACCGCTGAATCAATCAGTGTCGCACCCTGCCAGTAGGCCAACGAAATATTTTTAAATCGGCCACATGGTGGCACTACACCAGGCCCGCTTTAGGCATTCAACTCTTGAACTGTAGGGTCGTACAATCAAAATGTCTTCCCTGGATTCCTTGGTTCATGACACAACTCCTCAAAGGGAATCAGACCCATTTCCGCTTGACTACATGTTCCACTATTTTAAATGTTTTGTCCAAATAAATCTCTCGTCTACACATTATCTTTGGAGGCATGTGATACAGGTGTATCATACAGAGTTTTGATATTCTATAGTGCCTATAATTGCCTTCCAGAATTTGTGTGAGGGGCCTATGTTAGAAATAATAAACGCATCCTCCGATCGACCCCAGGTTTGTATCACATATTGAGGGGCCTCTCCACAGCAATTTCAAGTAGACCCATAGTGGGCACTGCAAATGTGACAATTGTCACCGTTTCTTGCAGAGACGTAGTTATTTTCCATCCAACATTAGGTACACATTATCTCAGGAGACAATGAGCATCGAACCTTCGTGGGAAGGGCCTTTATTTTATAAAAAGGAATTCTGCCATAGATATAGATAGATAATGAACGCAACATCCAATCAACCCCAAACTTTTATCACATGTTGAGGGGCCCTATAGCGTGCACAAGTGGTGGAAAAAGTACTCAAATATTTGACTTAAGTAAAAGTACCAATACTGCAATGTAGAACTTTACTTGTATACTGTGTTATAAGTAAAAATTCAAAATTTACTTAGAGTAAAAGTACAAAAGTATTGGTATCAAAATGTACTTAAAGTATCAAAAGTAAAAGTATTCGTTACGCAGAATGTCCCATTTCACAAGTTTTCCAATGTATAACATTTATAAAAATCGTTTGAAAACAGCCGATCTACAAGCTCACAATGAGTCGCGATGCGACACATTGTGAGCTTACAGATCCACTATGTTCAAATGGCCGAAATGTATATACAGTAGATAGGACTGAGCTGTTTAATGCATGTTTTGTAATAATAATCAATATCTACAAAGTAACTAGTAACTAAAGTTTTCAAATAATTGTAGTGGAGTAAAAGTACAATATTTGCCTCTGAGATGTATTGGAGTAGAAATAAAAGTACTGAAAATTTGATATACTCCAGTAAAAATAGTAAAAATACCTCAAAATTGTACTTAAGTAAGTGTTTTTGCTACATTTACAGTATAATTCCCGGAATACAGTCCTTGTCCTATAAAGGAGATATATATTTTTGTGGTGGTCATTTTTGGGGTGGATACGTCTGCAATAAGAATGAAAAAAACGGGTTGATATGACAACAGCCATCACATATAAGTGTATGGTGTGTTTAAAAGGAGGGCCGTGAAGATACATGCACGTGGTGGAAAGTAACCAAGTACATTTACTCAAGTAATGTACAATTTTGAGGTATTTGTTATTTACAGGAGTATTTCCCATTTGCAATACTTTTACTTCTACTCCACTACATCTCAGAGACAAATATTGTACTTTTTACTCCACTACAATTATTTGAAAACGTTAGTTACTCATTACTTTGTAGATTTTGATTATTATTAATAAACATAAATTAACCACTTCAGCCCCATTATACATTTCGATCATTTGAATACATTTTATACATATGACACCTTACCATTCTGCATAATGAGTACTTTTACTTTTGGTACTTTAAGTATATTTTGATGCCAATACTTTTGTACTTTTACTCAAGAACATTTTGAATACTGGACTTTTACGTGTCGCAGAGTATTTCTACATGGTGGAATACTTTTTCCACCACTGCGTGAAGATACATACCATAATAGTGTGTGTCAGACTTAATCTGTCCACAATCACAGGGCAACACCATGCATCTTGCTCCGTCAAAAATAGAAAAGGGCGAATGAGGGGAAACTATGCTGAGAACATATGGAAGCTAGCAGTGGTGGCAAAAGTACTGTACTACATTTTTTTACTTAAGTAAAAGTATCAATAATGCAATGTAGAAACACTCTGTTACAAGTAAGAGTCCAGTAATCAAAATTTACTGAGTAAAAGTACAAAGGTATTGGTATCAAAATATAGTTAAAGTACCAACAGTAAAAGTACTCATTATGCAGAATGTCCCGTTTCACAAGTTATCATTTGTCTGAAATTTATAAAAAAAATCTTTCTAAAATAGCAGATCTACAAGCACGCACATCTACAAGCTTGTAGATCGGATAATTTAAAATAGCCAAAGTTCAAATAGGGCTGAAGTTGTTAATGTACGTTTTGTAATAATAATCAAAATCTACAGTAACTAGTAACTAAAGTTTTCAAATAATTGCGGTGGAGTAAAAAGTAAAATATTTGGTGTAGTGGAGTAGAAGTAAAAGTATCGAAAATTGGAAATGCTCCAGTAAAGTTAAAGTACCTCAAAATTGTAACTTACAGTATAAGTACAGTACTTGAGTACTGTACTTATGGGGGGGGAGTCGAGAACATAATGGAAACTAGACTAATCTTGTGCGACAGAGTTTTGTTTTTGTGTACAACTTTGAATAATACTGAGAGATATTTATAAGGTGAAGAGAATCCTAGAATGAGACACAAACAACTTCCTTCTTCTTCGCTACAGTGTATCGTTTCTTTTGACTCCCCTGAGCTCTGACATCATCAGACAGGAAACCTGACATGCCTCCATTTAGATGACAAAAGAGGCGGGAAAATCAGTCTATAGTACCGAAGGCTGCCAGACAAAAGTAGATTAACCCATTCAGTCCGGGGACGCATCTCTGTCATTTTTTTTATTTCTTTGGCTATTCAAAAATAGCAGATATACAAGCTCATAGCGCGGCACAGAGTGCCGCGCTATGAGCTTATATATCTGCTATTTTTGAAAAATCTTGAACATTTGTGCAAATCTTTGAATATATATATTTTTTTAAAGTGAACATTTGCAACTCAAATCTTTGCTTCTGGGGAAGGTCCCTGGAACAAAAATATTTTACAAATGTTCGCTTTAAAAATATATATAGATTTGTACAATTTTTTTTACAATAAAAAAAGAATTGCAGATATACAAGCTTACGGTGAGCTTGTATATCTACTATTTTTGAATAGCCAAAGCAATCTAAAATGACAAGAGATACGTTCCCGGATTGAATGGGTTAAGTGGATTCACATTCACTGGTAAACGAGACTTTTCAGGCAAAGTTTACTGTACTTTTTCCCTGTATTTTTGGTTTTGAAGTGGCTTCAACCAAAAGCTTACAGTGTGAACAGTGAGGAGGAAATGTCAGTCATTTTGTATAACTAGAGGGAATGCGAGCAAAACTTCAGTCACACAAATGATATGACAAACTTGCCGGTAGGGATATATCAGGGACGATATGAAAATTACATGGCACGATTATTGTGGCAAAGATTATTGCGATCAACGATATTATCCCGATAATCAAAATTATGCTTAAAGGGATAGTTCACCCCCAAAATGCCTTTTTTTCTATTGATTAGTCACCCCATGGAGACTTCAATACATGGATATTTTTGTTTTTGTCGCATTCCTAAGCCAATAATTTGATGTCCGGCAGCGGTTCTGGTAGGAGACACAAAGAGTCTCCTATGTGTCTCCTACTGGAACCGCTGCCTACCGGTCCGCTGGTCATCAAATGATTGGCTTAGGAATGCGACAAAAACAAAAAAATATCCACAAATTCAAGTCTCCATGACTAATCGATAGAAAAAAATATTTTTTGGGGGTGAACTTTCCCTTTAAAACTTAAAATGCCACTTTTGTTTAACCACTTGAAGCCTCAGCATCCCTGTTCTGGGGGGAAACGTTTGCCAAAAATAGCCGATCTACAAGCTGTGAGCTTGTAGATCGGCTATTTTTGGTGCACGGCTCCAAAGATGATGTATGGATAGATAGTAGGGATGGGAGGATATTAAAATTACATGTCTAGATTATTGTGGCAAAAACATTATTGTGATTAACAATATTATTGTGATAAGCAAAATATGCTTAAAACTCAAAATGCCGCTTTTGTTAGCCACTGGAATCCCTCCCCAGCATCCTTATTCTGGGGGGAACGTTCAACAAAATTAGCTAATCTACAAGCTCACAACGCATTGTGAGCTTGTATATCAGCTATTTTTGGCGAATCAATTTGTATAGTGAAATAAGAGCGTACCAAATGCGCTCTTTACAGGTCCGTTTTATAAGTATAGAGGGTTTAAGTGGTACTGAATTTGCAGCTCAACAAAAGCTAATTTTATGATAGTGTATGATGGAGGAGAATTTCACGATACATTAAAATCTCTGTGATACAATCCCTGTGAGCGTTTTTTTCTATCACGATAAACGATAATAACGATTATCGTCCAATCCCTAATAGATAGATGGATAGATGGATAGAAAGTACTTACTGTACACGCACGCACGCTAGGGGTGTTGGAAATAATGTATAGAATCGTGATTCTTATTATCAAAGTTTTTCAAAATTTTTCACAATTTCAATATTTGTTTTTTTAAATATTATTTTTCTTTTTTTCTGGTTTAAGTTACAGGAGTTTTTACTCTGTGGTGTTTGTGATAAGAAATGTAAGCTTACCATAATCACAGTAAACATTATCATGCCTTCAATCATATTCAAGGGCTTTTTGTACAGTAAGCTAACTCCAGTCACTTTCAGTTCAGCACAGATGAGGTGTGCGTGTCACTGTCCAGCTGATACTCGTTAATGTTACTTGCACCAAAGCAATCATGCTGTGTTTCTGTATCAAATAGAACTGAACCTAATCTATGATTCTATCAAGCCAAGAATTTTTACACAACCCTCTCTGGTATTATATAATTGTTTATTTGAGCTGTTGGAAATAACTAGGCTACACTTGGTTGTTAAAGTCCAGATGAAAACAATATGACTGAAATAATTTAAACTGATTTTTTATCGAATCGTGACCCCAAGAATCGTAATCTAATCGTGAGATAGTAGAAGATTCACAGCCCTATCGCACGCACGCACACGCACACGCACACACACACACACACACACACACACACACACACACAGAGTCTCTACCAACAGTATTTACTCACTATATAATCATTTGATTGAACAACGTATACGTTCAACAGTAAAGGCCCTGTGTACTGTAAGTAGTACTGTAAGTACTGTACTTAAGTACAATTTTGAGGTACTTTTACTTTACTGAAATTTCCAATTTTCAATACTTTTAATCCACTACATCTGAGGAAAATACTGTACTTTTACTCCACTACAATTATTTGAAAACTTAAATTACTAGCTACTTTGCAGATATAAACTATTATATTATAAAACACACATTAACCACTTTAGCCCTATTCTATACATAGGCTATTTGAAAATAGCCGATCTACAAGCTTGCATCGTCGCATCGCGACGCGTTGTGAGCTTGTAGATCTGCTATTTTCAAACATTTTAGTACTTTTACTATTGGTACTTTAAGTATATTTTGATGCCAACACTTTTGTACTTTTACTCAAGTAATATTTCGAACACAGGCCTTTTACTTGTAACAGAGTATTTCTACATTGCAGTATTGACACTTTTACTTAAAGGGGAAATCCACCCATTTTCAATATTTAACTATGTCATTAATATAGCATAAAGGAGTTGTGTGGAAATAAGAAAAAAGTTCCCCCCTTTCTGTGTTGCCTTGAACTGGAGGATTGATTGTTGGTTTAACATTGCAAATTACAACGTGATGACTCATCATGTTGTAATTTGCAATGTTAAACCCACAATCAATCCTCCAGTTCAAGGCAACACAGAAAGGGGGGAACTTTTTTCTTATTTCCACACAACTCCTTTATGCTATATTAATGACATAGTTAAATATTGAAAATGGGTGGATTTCCCCTTTAAGTAAAAACATTTGAGTACTTTTACCACCACCGTGTGTAAGTACAGTAAGAGGATTAGCATGTCTGTAATCGTGTGTGTGTGGGTGGGGGGGGGGGGGGGGGGGGTAGAGGTCATCATCCTCCTCAGAACACCAAAGGAGGGGAGCAGCAGCAGCTATAGGCTGAACTGAACGTTCACATTCAGAGGCACTGGTGCGTTCTATACTTATTACACTCACAGAAAGAGCTATTGAGCTGTGATGCTGATAAGTGGTGCGTTGGCTAGGCTGGGACAGAGAGAGAGAGAGGAGAGAGAGAGAGAGAGAGAGAGAGGAGAGAGAGAGCGGCTCAACCAGCCAAGCCCCACCTCTGAGTCAAACTGTGAAGGTCAAACAGGATACAACCTGTTATGCTCCATTGCTCCATAGGGAGATCTTACAGTGTGTGTGTGTGTGTGTGTGTGTGTGTGTGTGTGTGTGTGTGGGTATGGGAGGGTGTAACTGTATGTGTGTACCTACCGCCACTGCTACTGCTACAGTATACGCGCCATTGTGTTTATGTGCGTGCGGCCGTGCGTGCGTGTGCAGGGGTGTAAAGTAACTAAGTACATTTACTCAAGTACAGTACTCAAGTACAATTTGGAGTTTTTTTGTTTTTTTTTACTTTACTGGAGTATTTCCAATTTTCAGTACTTTTACTTCTACTCCACTACATCTCAGAGGCAAATATTGTACTTTTACTCAACTGCAATTATTTGACAGCTTTAGTTACTACTGTAGCTACTTAGATCTACGTAGATTTTGATTATTATTACAAAACATACGGTTACCCCTTCAGCCCTGTGTACATTTCGGCCATTTGAAAATAGCTCACAATGCGTCCCATCATGACACATTGTGAGCTTGCAGATCTGCTATTTTCAAATGATTTTTTAAACATGTTACACATTTGAAAACTTGTGAAACAGGACCTTCTGCATAACGAGTACTTTCTACTTTTAGTACTTTAAGTACATTGTTATAACAATACATTTGTACTGGTACATTTTGAATTCCAGACATTTACTTTTAACAGAGTATTTCTACATTGCAGTATTGATACTTTTACATAAGTAAAAAATGAGAGTACTTTTTCCACCACGCTGCTACAGTATATGCACCATTGTGTGTGTGTGTGTGTGTGTGTGTGTGTGTGTGTGTGTGTGTGTGTGTGTGTGTGTGTGTGTGTGTGTGTGTGTGTGTGTGTGTGTGTGTGTGTGTGTGTGTGTGTGTGTGCATGCATGTGTCAGGTGCTGGAAAGTGCACATAAAATCATCACACAGCGCACCACTCAGACATTATATGGAGCTGTTCTCGCTCACAGTTTCCACCTTCGCTGCCTCCAACACTCACAAGCTCACCGCCATGAAAAATAACCTCCCTCTCTGAAGACCTTTTCAGCACCACTCACTCAAGCTAAATGCCAGCTCTCTCTCTCTGCCTCTCTCTCTCTGCCTCTCTCTCTTTTTCTCTCCCTCTCTCTCTCTCTGTTCTGACCCTAAATGCAGGTAATTGGATTTTTTCCAAAATCCAGCAGAGAGAAAAAAAAAAGAAAAAAATAGACGTCACAAACTGCTGCCATTCTCATCCATGTGCAATAACACTATCACTTAATTCACATAATAATAATTATTATTATCATTATTATTAACCCATTAAGACTTAAGGCTGATTCTAAAAATGCCTTCTAAATCAGTTCTCCAACTTTTTTGTAATTCAACACTTTCAAGATTTTTCAAAAAATATTAAATAGCAGATATGCAAGCTTGTATATCTGCTATTTTTTAATAGCCAACGCTAAAATCTGAAACAAAACAGATGCTTTCCCGGTTTTAATGGGTTAATGTCTTGGAATCAAGTAGAGCTTATTTTTTATTTGTATTATTATCTTAAATCTGTGTCAAGCTCAGTAATTAAAGAAGCAGCAGATAATGGAGATGTACAAACTATTCCATATCTACTGTAGGCTAATACACCCATTTATAATAAAATAATAGTGACAAAGAATTCAACTAAAAAAATTATATTATTTTCTTAAGTATGTAAAGGAGCGCATACCTGTACCTATGTTCCCTCAGCTCTACATTCTCTCAAAACTAACACTACTGTATCTCCAACCTTAAGCCTAATCCTAACCGCAAACCCCAAGCCTAACCCTGAACTGAGGGAACATATATATATATGCTATGCATGCTTTCTCTGAACACCAGTTATTCTCAAAATCATGTCAAATGTTGGGGGTAGGTGGGAACAACTTTCTTACAAAACTATAAGAATGCCATATTAAAGAGGTACTTTTCTTTCACGTTATTTAAATTTCAAGCATTTAAAATGATCTGTTGCCCTCTCTGTGAATTAAATATACAGTACTTGATCCATGGGATTTATTGCAGAGTTTAAATGTTAAAGCGGCGCTATGTAACCTTTTTTTAATGAATATAATGTCATTTTCTCCAAACTGTAGAGTATATTAATACAATTTAACTTGTACAATTGGGGGAAGTTGTATCTCGTGTCCTTGCTCTTCTATTGAGACATTTAGATCGTGTCAAAGGTCATCATGTCTCACCTAGACACAGGATCTGACACAAATTTTGACCTGATGGTCAAGATTCAATTTATTGCCTGAGCAAGCAGGCAGGCTCTATTTGCTCAATGGTAAAACATTCAGGACTAAAGGTAACCGGGTTCAAATCCGGGGTAGAAGAGGAATGTTATATGATGCAGCTTTAATTGTAATGTCCTCAAATGTTTCTCAATAAGTTCTGAGTTGAAAATTCAGGAGAGCCAGTTAAAGTTCTTGCACGGCTTAAACAGTATATTTTCCTCAGGTGTTTTAATGTCTTTGATTAAGATGGGATTTAATCAAATGTTTATTTCCACATCTTCCAGAGTATAATTTATCTAAATGATCAACCAAAAGCACTAATTTGTCTCGGTTTACCATTTTTTGTGTGGAAGCTATATGGCACGAGGGCTCCTTATCTCACCGAGGCATCCACACAGGACCACACCACCACAGCTGCAAAGCTAATTATGTGATTTATGTTTGTTTGGTCGCTTGCTAGCTTGCACATTTTTGAGGAAAGCGCAGTCATCTGTAAGTCATTGTCTTTGGTAAATAAGGAAGAAAAAAATGGACTTTTCAGTAAGCCTAACACTGGCGTACACTTTTGCCCGGTGGTCTAGTGTACAAAGCTGGCTTATTCTGCCTCATACGCTTGTGTAAGCTGCACTTAAGCTCGGCAATAAGCCTTGAGATTTCAGAGCGTTATCGTCATTTAATTTAAAAGTGATGAGCTCCAGAGGTTGTGAAATTCATTTTGGCTTTGGAATCACATTTGTTACTACCATGGATGGGGACATCATTGCTGTTTGCTGTACTGTTGATGATGATGATGATGATGATGATTATGAGGCTGGATACAGAAACAATGAAAACATAATTATAATCTGTTCAAGTTGTTGGTGATAAAAAAGGCATTGTTAACACCACCACCTACCCCTGCTGCTACCTTGGCACGTGGCGAACGTGAAATATTGCCCCTAAACTTTGTTAATGGCTTTTTAATAGTGCCCTAAACAGTTATTTGCGGTACACGTAGCTTGCAGCGGTATTGTGGAACTCAGGCAGAAAGGCCCGGCCCGGCCCTCCACCGCTTCGTGTTTGCTCTGTCTCCCTTTGGGCTCTGCACCGTACAGCCGGGGAGAGAGAGGTGGGGCTATTTAAGGCCGTGGCGCTTGCCATTTGGCTTGGGGGGTCCACACATGTGCCGGAGGTCCTCGTTTTGATTCTAAATCGCCCTGACACCAAAACAAACAAACTCTCCCCACTGCCCCCAAACAGGCCTGAAAAATTATGGGCACAGAGAGGGAGATGCAATTACAGCGGCTAATTTGCGGTCACCAAAAGCTATAGCCCCCCTTTTTTCCCCGTGTGCCCCCCAAGCCACCCTTGTTTTCAAATATTGGGGAGTAGAGTGCATGGGTGCATGTGCATGTATTTTTGGATGTTTATGCAGCCATGCATGGGGGGAGGGGTTACCACCGATAGCCCCCCCCCCCTCACAGCTGAGCTGTAGAGAAGGTCAGGCTGCACCAGGACGATTAGTTTTGCTCATCACGTGCAATTAGAGGTTAGCGCTCTGCGTGGAGGCATCTGCTGCTAATTGAGGCAGAATAGATATCGAGGAGGTCCATGCTTTCTCCATGCTGGAAAAAAAACAACAACAAACATGCATGCATGCACTCTTCTTCTTCCCCAAACTGGATGTAAATAGACTCTGGCTTGTGTGAAATTGGAACTTTTGAACCACCTGCACCATCCTGGAAATTAGAATATTCTATATCAGGAAGAAGGGGGTCGGTCGAGTGTATCTGCTTAGCATTATAGCTGGGTTTTATATGCACCAGCTAGAGCCAATACAATAATTGGTCGGGTAATTTTACGAATCACTTGCAAATTGGCTCCAACTGCGTTCGGCACACATACACACACACACACCCACACACACACACACACACACACACACACACACACACACACACACACACACACACACACACACACACACACAGTACACAAATACACATCCAGGCACGCAGAGGCAAACAAAGAGACTGTGGTTGTCTAGAGAGGGAAAGAGAGGGAGGGGAGGGGGGTGGGGGGTTGCTGTGAGGGCAGCAGGGTGAGTCTGAGCGTGAACCTCAGAGCGCTACCAGAGCCCGCCGTGACGGCGATTTGATGCGACGGAGCCGCGTGCCCACCGGCTAGCTAACATCAGCCCTGTGCCTCTCCCAACCGCCCGATACCTCCCGGCCCCTTCATGCCAAGGCTGGGTGCAAACAAAGAAAAACTGAAGCGCACACGCACACACGCACACGCACACGCACGCACGCAATGAAAAACACAGGCATACATAGAAAGCATGACATAAAACCGCAGGATGACGTTACAACATGAACACATGACAAACGGCCACAAACAGCTGTGCTTTCTCACACACACACACACACACACACACACACACACACACACACACACACACACACACACACACACACACACACAGTAGAGTGAACATAACAACAAATGCAACATTTTCACACACTCTCCGAATTAAATTAACCCATTCATACCGGGAAAGAATCTGTATAATTTTAGATTACAAAAAATTACAAAAATACAAAAACTCAAATCTTTGCTTCTGGGGGGTTATAATATGGCATAAGTACCAACAGTAAAACTACTCATTATGTAGAATGTCAAAGAAAATAGCAGATCTACAAGCTCACAATGCCTACGGCTGAAGTGGTAGTGTGTTTTGTAATAATAATCAAAATCTACAAAGTAACTAGTAACTAAAGTTTTCATATAATCATTTCCGCTGAGATGTAGTTGGGTAGAAGTAAAAGTATTGAAAATTGTAAATACTGAAGAAAGTAAGAAATAGCTCAAAATGTGACTTAAGTACAGTACTTGAGTACATGTAGCCTACTTAGTTACTTTACACCACTGCTCACAGTAGAATAATATGACGTGACACACATTTGACACAGAAGTGATCTTTTAGGAAAAAGGAGTGGAAGTGTGTAGCCCGGAGCCGCCGAGGAATCCATCATTGTCCCTGACAACTGCTTCTCAATTTGACACCGCATCGTTATGACAACCGCAGCATCATCGTCATGACAACCCATCCACAAAGAGCTGGTGTGTGCATCGAGCAGTGGTGGAAAAAGTACTCAAGATACTGCAATGTAGAAGTACTCTGTTAAGTAAAAGTCCAGAATTCTAAATTTACTTGAATAAAAGTAAAAAAGTATTGGTATCAAAATGTACTTAAAGAACCAAAAGTAAAAGTACAAAAAAATGTTTGAAAATAGCAGATCTACAAGCTCACAATCTGCAATTTTCAAATAGCCTATGTATAAAATAAGGCTGAAGTGTTTAATGTATGTTTTATAATATAATAATTTAAATCTGCAACGTAACTACTAACTAAAGATTTCAAATAATTGTAGTGGAGTAAAAGTACAATATTTGCCTCTGAGATGTAGTGGAGTAGAAGTAATAGTACTGAAATTTGGAAGTACTCCAGTAAACAAAAGATTGTACCTTTAAAAAAGTACAGTACTTGAGTAAATGTACTTAGTTACTTTACACCCCTGGCATCGAGTCTGTGACCGTAACCAGCTGAATAAGCGTTACCCTTGTGATAATTCATTTGTAGTACATTAACCACTTTCAAACTGGCGTCTCTATTTCGGGCATGTCATTATTATAGGCAAAAAATACAGTAGTTTCCAAAATGTCAGCAGTTTACCAAATAAATGTCTAAAAACAGTACCAGAAAATGTCAACGTTTTTTTTTTTGATAGCAGATCTATAGGCTTGTAAGTATGCTAGATGCTTTGAAAAACAATTTAACACATTGCCTGACAAGAACGCATATATGCGTCCTTTAAAAAGAAAATCATGTTTTCAGTGACTTCGCCAGAGCAGTATTGATTTTGCGACTAAAACTATGACCAAAAATGCTCGTCGACTACCTTTTTTCACTGACGAAAACTAAATAAAAACTAAGCTGTGATGACTAAAACTAAGACTAAATGAAGTGACAATTTCGTCAACAAATAAAAACTAGACTAAAATGTTAGTGAAGGGACTAGTGGAGAAGAGATCCAGTAGAACTAAAAGACAAGTAATTTTATGTTTGGTTGCACTTGAAAATAGCAGATCTACAAGCTCACAAAAAAAAATATCTCCTATACTCCGACAGCCACATGCGGGTAATGAGCCGATCTCCGTGGGGACAGTGGTCACGGAGAATATTCCATGAATTTTAAAAGGTACAGTAAAATTGCTCGTTTTGCTGGCAAGGGAACGAAAAACGATGTTTTAACTCTTGGCAGTCAATGTGTTAATAGGGCATAACTACCGTAGTTAAGTATAATACAAGTACAGCTCTGTTGTGTTCTTATAACACTTGTCTCAGGATTCGTCGTCCACACACAGTCGATGGGTTTCAACGGGTTTCCCGTTAAGAAGTGCTAAAGTCCGTTGGGGCTTAAATGAACCCCGCTCTCTCACACATGGCGATGACCCAGTTCTTTTTGGCCACCACAGCAAAACACCACATTGACCAACACTGGTCACAACCCCCCTCCCCGACCACCACGGACCACGGAAAATTCTCAGCGGTCCAAAGAGGTTTCCTCATTTCCATTATGATGCTACATGGCCAAAGCACTTTCTGTGTGTTTAGAAAAGGATGATTACGAGAATAAAGTTGGTGTCCAGAGAAAGCATCCCAACAGCCCAACATAAATTGTATATAGAGAGAGGGCTGTTTAGTTTTGAGTTGCTGTATAATGCACTAAGATCAGGGGGTTCACTTCCCAGGGTTCACTAGATCATGGGGGTCATCATCATCAGGGGGTCCTCAGAGTTACAACATGGGGACCGCCAAATCTTTGTGTGATAAGAACTTTTATTTTAATTACATTAACCACTTGAAGGGGAGAAGCAAGTAGTTAGTGTTAGTTTTGAGGGAATGTAGAGCTGAGGGAAAATAGCTTCACATACTTCAGAAAATAACATTATTTTCTGAATTTTGTGTCACTATTATTATACTAAAAAAGCTCCTTTACATACTTCAGAAAATAACATTTCTGAAGTATGTAATGCACTAGATATTGAGGGGGGAGAAGCAAGTATTTCTAAGTATTGAGGGTTTAAGTGGTTAAATGTCTGTAAATACATTTAACCACATTGTGTGGTTAAACCAGCATTGTGTGTAAAACTATGCTACACAATGATAGTGCTGTCAAACAAGTCTACTGTATGAAGCTATCTATGAAATCTACAAAAAAATGTTATAATCTGCAACACAATGTTATACAATATGTAGTGAGGGGGGTCCCAGCTTCATCTCTCTCTCAGCTAAGGGAGGGTCCTTGGTTTGATAAACATTGAAGACCCCTACATTAGAGTATCGTAGAATTTGTATCAAAAAAGGAAGTTATACTTTCGCGTCTCTAAACCAGTGGTTCTGGAAACCAGTATCCCTCTTGCGGCGAGAGATAGAGACTTTCCCGTCAGGACTCTTGTTTTCTGCCACATGGTTATCAGATATGTGTATCACATGTCTGAGCCAGAAGGAGGTGGTCAGCGAGCACATTACGTCGATATGCCAACGATAGCATTTAAGCTAGTAGCATTGCTGATCAGCTCCATGTGTTTGTGGGAACTCTGTGGCAATGAAAACTCATTGACCCAAAGGCTCAGTAAGCATTAATGTTCATTTCTTTGATATAATTATAATTTCAATTCAATTAAATCTTATTAAAGTGTCAAATCACCAAATTTCACAGTTCTCTCATTCACTGCAATGTATTTCATCGAACCTCCGGTGCGAGTTTGCCATCCATGAATGTCAATGGGGCATTATGCCCGGCGTCCAGCGCGTCCCTTCCTTCCTTAATTTACCTTCCTTGACTTGCCTACGTAATAGGTGACGTTTGGAAATCCTGCTCAAACAGGATGACAGCCAGACGGAGAAGTGAAGTAAAAAAAAAACGAGCGCCTCCGTCTGGATTCCAGGCCCAGGTTTGGGTTTGACCCCCATCTTGTCTCGCACGCATGTCTCTCCTCTCTCTCTCTCTCTCTGCCCTTGGTTTCCTGTCTCTCTATGCTGACCTGATCTGAAGTGGAGCATAAAAATGCCATAAATAAAGATCTTTAAAAAGAAAGGGAAAGATGGATAAAGAAAGATATTTTATAGCGTTGCTGTCAGGCAGAAACCTTGTATGTTTGACATTTCATCTTTTTTTCATAACGTAACGCCCTATTCTATACTTGTGTGTGAAGTGTCGTGAAAAAGTATCAAAAAATTGCCAATACAGGCTCACAACACAGAGCTCTGTGAGGTTATAGGTCTGCTACTTTCAAAACAAGAAGAAAAATACATTTATTTATTAAAATGTTTTGCCTGTAATAACATTCCCAAAATAGGGACACCAGGTTGAAATAGGTTAAGTCTGTGGGTATTTATTTGATTATATAATAACTACATTGCATCCATTGGAACACAGTTCCTTTTTTCCATGTCTTGGAAAGTATACGGTTGCGGCCGGCCGGGCCATACAAGGTTTCTGTCTGACAGCGCCGGTATCACTTACAGAGGCCTTGCTACAGTAAATGGAGCAACCTTTCTAACACTGTGTTCAGCAGTGGAAAAAGTACTCAAATGTTTTACCTAAGTAAAAGTATCAAGTCCGGAATTCAACATTTACTTTATTAAAAGAAACAGAAGTATTGGTATCAAAATGTACTTAAAGTACCAAAAGTAAAAGTACTAAAATGTTTGAAGATAGCAGATCTACAAGCAAAATTGTACTTAAGTAAAGTACTTGAGTAAATGTTACAATGTTACTTTACACCACTGCTTACAGAGGCCTTTGCTACAGTAAATGGAGCAGAGTTTCTAACACTAGTGTTCAGTCCCTGACCTTGCATGGTGTCATTTCTTCTCCTTTTCCAATCCGCATTCCCTCCCAGGAAGCTCTTATGTGCTTCCTGTGCTGGGAATGCTGCTGTTGCCACAGAGATGATGGGGCAGGAAAACATTTTCTCCTCTGACTCCGCAGAGTAGCGGACTAAACGCGCTAAAAGTCTGGTCCAACCAGAGCCAGGAGACTTCTCATGTTTAAAGCTTCTCACCATTTTGCTTTTTCCACACATTTCTCAAAACTCCTCTTCCTCTGTTTTTTCCCTCATCAAAATGAAAATTGCAGCAGTTTGAGGAATAATAACAAATATGTTTTTAGAAATCTGCTCCGTATCCCATTTCTTTCTTGTTAGTCACCGGCAAACAAGATGGGGGGATGAGAACTTAAATGCCCCAAACAGATGTTTAGAAAAAGATTTGTTATAAGCAAAAACGGCCCAGTTAACACCCCCCCCCCCCCCACACACACACACACATCGAGGGGAAGATAATCACGAACTCACGCGTGCCACTACGAGAGAGCTACAGTAAATGTTAATCTGAGTCTACCGCTCCAATGGAACATTAAATGAATTCCTCATGTCAGCGATGGGCCATAATATATTTCTAAATGTCCCCTTGAGTTCTGGCAATTGTGTGACTTGGTGTCTCTGCTCTAAAAATGTCAGTCACATTGAGGAGGTTAACCCCAGCCCCATGAGAGGGCCAATGGAATATTACACAAATACACAGGGTTTGTATCAGATCCACAGCTCAGCAGTGGTTTGTAAGGCCCAGCCCTATGTTCCATCTCTGCCTCTCTCTGTCACCTCATTAAAAAGCACAAAGAGGTCTAAAGAAGGGCTGGTAATAAGCAATCTGGCGTTAAAGCTGCCCCAGTGAATGCAGCCGGGGACGCTACTGTCACTTACGGCTGTTTCATGTGAAAAGACACATTAAGAGTGGGATTTAGTAATCTAGGCTTGCCCATGCTGGTCTGCAATGATGTCATTATGCTAAACTGACCTTTACAGCCAGATTAGGAATGGTTGGGAATGAGGGGGGGAAAGGGAATTAGCAAGCAATGAAAAATGGTGTATTTGGCATATGTGAGATGAAGCATTCAGCCAGCACTTCCAACCTAAGTGCCATCGACCACAAATCAAAAGGAGAGTGACAAAGTGCTTCTCTAAGGTTTAATCATCTCACCAAGGCCACGACCACCGCCTTAAATTAACGCGGTTCGTTCAGGTAATACCCGGGTCTCGATCTAGCCTCAGCAATTGGTGCCCGGGCGGGCACAGCAAACTGGCACACATTACAAAAAAAAACAACAACAACTGGATCGTTCTAAATCTGCTGTTCCCTATCGTGAGCTTTGGGCCTGTCCCACTAAAAGGTTCTTAGATTCATCAAAGTCTCACTACCGCACTCCCCAGATAATGAAAGTACTCTACTCGTTCTACATTTTGGACAGCATCTATCAATATGAGGTGACCGTCCTGCCGCATGATACTAACCCTTTTAGACCGGGGAACGTATCTGTGTCATTTTTACATTTATCTGGCTATTCAAAAATAGCAGATATACAAGCTCATAGTGCAGCACCGAGTGCCACGCCATGAGCTTGTAGATCTACTAGTTTTGAAAAATCTTGAAAATGTGTGCAAATCTTTGAATATATATGTTTTAAAGCGAACATTTTTAACACCGATCTGTCCCTGGAACAACACATTAAGAGATGGGGGTCCGCGGCCAAATACATATCATTTTGGGGGTCCTTGACATGACAAAGTTGGAGCACCACTGATATAGCAACATAAGTTTTTTTCAAAAAACTGTTTGAAGAATATATATATTCAAAGATTTGCACAAATTTTCACAATTTCCAAATGCAGATCTATAAGCTCATAGTGCGGCACTCAGTGCCGCGCTATGAGCTTGTAGATCTGCTATTTTTGAATAGCCAAAGAAATCTTAAAGTGACACAGATGCGTTCCTGGATTGAATGGGCTAAACTGAGGCTGGGTGGTACATTCCTCACACTTCTCTCTCTCTCTCTCCCAGGAAGCTGGTGAAACGGAATAGGTCCCTCCTCCCCGCGATGCAGGTCTCCCATATTTTTTTCACTAAATCACATCAGACAGATATAAAGGTGGCAAGAGGAGGTGGTGGGGGGCTGGGGGGGGGGGGGGGGGGGGGGGAGAGAGAGAACGCTGGGTTTCTAAGGATTAATAAATCCAGACTTAATCTCAAAGTTGTGGGTCGAATTGATCATCTTGCGGCCACCGGAGTTAAGAGTTCTCTGAGGTCTCTCTGCTCCCGGAGAAGATGGATAGACCTATCGTCTACAATCACTGCTCCAGTCCTTCTCTCCATCACTCCCAATTCCCAACTTTACCTTTAACACATCCCGGCCACTTAGTATGAGTTCAGAGAGAGAGAGAGAGAGAGAGAGAGAGAGAGAGAGAGAGAGAGAGAGAGAGAGAGAGAGAGAGAGAGAGAGAGAGAGAGAGAGAGAGAAAGAGAGAGAGACAGAGAGAGGAGTAAAGACATAGGAGATGGAAGAAGAGAGAAAAATAAATGAAAGATGAGAGACAGAAAGACAGATGTAGTGTGCGTGTGTGTGTGTGCGTGCGTGTGCGTGTGCGTGTGCGGGTGTGTGTGTGTGTCTGTGTGTCTGTGTGTGTGTGTGTGTGTGTGTGTGTGTGTGTGTGTGTGTGTGTGTGTGAGAGAGAGAGAGATGGAGACAAAGAGAGAGAAAGGAATAAAAGAGTGGGCTGGTTATTGACATGAAAGTGTTCTGGCCTCGGCTGAGCTTGGTGGATGTGGTTGTATTGAATTACTGTGCTGGTGATCCTACAGCGAGCGTTCAATTGGCACGGCAAGGTTTTTCCCCTTTTCCTTCCTTCCTCCCAGTGGCTAAAGACTGGAGCTCTCTCTCTCTCTCTCTCTCTCTCTCTCTCTCTCTGATGGAACTGTCTGTTAGGTGCAGAGGGAAGAAAAATAGTTCTTTCGCTGAACGTTAACACATCGACACCGGCATCAGTCAAACAGCCCTGAGGTAGTGTTGCTGAGGTAAAGACAAGGGGAGGGGAGGTGTTCCATATACTGGAGACAGGGGAGTATGGGATTAAATACACCCTTATGCATTTTTACAGGAAATACATAGATTAAGCGCTATAGCAAGTCAACAGTTCCTGTGTGAAGCCCGACATTGAAAATGATGCTCTTTGAAAGCTTGACAGACAGTCTGAAACAAAACGCATGTTGGCGGGTGGAAGATGAAACACACTTATTGAAATGGCTACGTCTCAGATTAACAACTGGACCAATTTGTAACAACCTTTTGATCTTTTTTTTGCCACCTGATGCGAGCATTCAATTACACAACTAGAAAGGTGCGCTATGCGTATAGTGCATATATACGCTATAGGCCAGGACAGGTGGCCTATACCCATGGGTTGTGTAAGTTGTGGGTTGCAGCCAGCAAAAAAAACAAACAAAACATGGAAACTGATTTTGATGTGATTTATACTTTGTCGTATGATGGTTTTGCTCGGCAAAAATAGCAAGCTCACAGCACGTCCATACAATATGTTGTGAGCTTGTATATCTTCTATTTTCAGTGATGTTTGTAGATCTGCAATTTCCCCCCGATGTCTGAATACACAAATCCGATGGGAAAATCACTTGAAAATAACATTGTCCTAAAGATCTACCTGATTTAGATTTACCTGCTTTCTGAACAAAGTACCCTAAAGACATCTGCATATTTCTCATAGGATATAGTACAGTATAACTGTGATTGATTAACGGCTTTCAACTTTCTGCTTATGTTAAAAGATGCTCCGACCCCCTGTTGGACTGGACATTGATTTGATTTGCAGTGTGAAAAAACTTTCGGGCATGCAAAGTAATCTCCCAACCCAGCTACTGTATGAGTGAGTGTGCCTCTGCATGCACGCGGGCGGGCGGGCATGTGTGAGTGTGTGCGTGCATGTGCGTGTGTGGAAATGGATTTTATTTAGGGACTGTTAATCAGCAAGGCCTGTCGGAGTCGGCCTGGCCTCTCTAGCTCTTAAATCCAGCCTTGTAATAACCTTCTCTAATTAGGACGGAGGCACACTAACAAGGGACGGCATCATCATCATCACTCAGCCACCTCATCACCAGCATCATCATCATCATCACCATCATCACCCTTCTCATTATCAAGGCAGGGATCAGATTCCATGCCTGGCTGGCAGATAGTGAGGACTCCTGGTATACACCTGATGTATGGCATGTCATTACGCTGTTATTATTGCAGTGCCACGGGGAGTCAAACATGGATGGAGGTGTTGCTGCTTCTGTGTAAGGCTTGATTTATACCTTGTTTTTGCGCGCAGTGGTGGAAAGTAACTAAGTACATTTACTCAAGTACTGTACTTAAGTACAATGTTGAGGTATTTGTACTTTACTTAAGTGTTTCCAATTTCCAAATAGTTTTACCTCTACTCCACTACATCTCGGATCCAAATATTGTACTTTTACTTCACTACAATTATTTGAAAACCTTCGTTACTAGTTACTTTGTAGATTTAGATTATTATCACAAAACATTAATCACTTAAGCCTTATAAAAAATAGCCGATCTACAAGCTCACAATGCGTCGAGTACTTTTGGTACTCTCTGATTCTGGACTTTTACTTGTAACAGAGTATTTCTACATTGCAGTATCGATACTTTTACCTAAGTAAATAAATGTACTACTTTTTCCACCACTGGTTGCGCGTGGGGTCGCACACCCCAAAATAACAGATCGGCTCATTTCCGATGCGCGACACCATTGCACACCTAAGTATAAATTGGGCTTTAATATTCCTACAGTATGTGGGCCAAGCTGGCAGGAACAGCCCACATGGCATTCTCCCTCTAATGACAACAATATATCGAGGGAAGAGGACACAACAGTATCTCTCTCTATCTCTCTCTCTCTGTATCACAGTTCTCTCTCTCTCTGTCTTCCTATTTGTCTCTCTCCATTTCTCCATTCTCATACAAATGCGTCCGGGCTCCTTTTGTCCCTTGATCCACATGGTATTGACGCCCGCAGATAAAATCAATCCCCTTGCCGATAGCCGCCCCCGTTTTAATCTGTCTCAATTAACATGTCTGAAAATGTGCATAGCCAAGAACAATTGATGAACAGAAATGAATGACACATGAGACCAACAGGTCAGCCAGGTTTTCTGACAAATACGGATAGGAATGGATAGGAAATAGATAGCTTGGGCGTATAGTATACATATACTGTAGTATATGTCATATAATGTGTATTTAAAAAATGGTCATATGCATGTATACCATTGGTCCTAGAGGTCCTCGGGGGGGGTACCAGGGGGTCCCCAGCAAAATTAGTTAATAAAGCGTCACATACATTTTAACCCCATTATACATATTTTATACTTTGGCTATTCAAAAATAGCAGATATACAAGCTCATAGCGCGGCACCTGATGAGCTTGTATATCTGCTATTTTTGAAAAATCTTGAAAATGTGTGCAAATCTTCAAATCTTGTTTTTGTTTTAAAGGCGAACATCTTTAACACAAATCTTTGCTTCTGGGGGTCCCTTGCACAACATATTTTCAGGTGGGGGTCCACGGCCACATACATATCAATTTGGGGGTTCTTGGCATGCATTTTTTTGAGAACCACTGATGTATACTGTCAGCCAGAACTGGCCACATGCACGTGCATATTATTCCATTTTTGTTTTACTTTGGCCAAACCTCTCCACACATACTGTAGCCTTTTTGTCTGTCGGGTCTTTGGCTGCCGTCTCAGGCCTGCTGGGCAAGCGGCTGCTAAGGAGGCAGCTGGCCATGATGATCGATATCTTCATCCCAGTCTCCCTGATTCCTCCACTTGTGCCGAGAGAACGCTTAATGTAACAGGCCCACAGAGGAACGCCTTGATTAGCCTGTGAGAGGACCTGAGCCACAGGGAGCCACTTATGGGAGAAGCTTTCCATGCAGGAGTCATTACCAGCGCAAAGCACACACGCGATCACACACAGACACACACACGCGCGCCTACCCACTCGCTTCTCGCGCTCGCACGCTCACACGCACAGGCCCAACAAGTCAAATCACTCTCTGCATCACACAAGCTCCATAGAAAATACACCCATACCACAACAACACACACACCACTCCGATACCGATATCCGATATACGGAAAACTGCCTGAAATGCTGGTGTGAGTATCGGCGAGTATGACAGTCTATGCCAATCCGATACCACATCATTTATCACATGATGATATTTCATAATAGTAATATAATTTTGAATGCTTCAGTTGATGTTGCACAACGGTTTTATACTCTTACTGTTCTATTTACATTATTATTTTACTAACTTTATTCCTAGATAAGTGGTTCTCAAACGTGTTTTAAGCCCCATAACTCTGCGAGTGTACAAATGGAACCAAAATGGACCTGTGAGGGTCCATTTGGAACCCCCCTCAAGAAACATTGAGGGACCCCAGGCCCCACTTTGAGAACCACTGGCCTAGATTGTTTTTAAATTACACGCTGGTATCGGACAGGTACACGGAATCGGTATCGGGACAGGGAGGAAAAAATGGTATGGGCACATCTCTCTCTACACACCACCTAGACTTGGTTTGAACAGCCCATGTACAGTATGCCCATGTTGACAGTGCTGCTGGGATCGAGTGCTACGAGGATTTACTGTATCTCTGTAGGCCACGAGTCCATCAAAGCTTTATCCCTCCCCGAGGTACCAGTAAGAAATCTTTCCAATAAATAACCTGCCCTTAATTCTGATTTCTTAATGCAACCCCTGCAGAGAGTTCTCATCAGTGTGAGTGAGACCCATAGTTTAGCTTCTTCATGTACAGTTTTGTACATTACACCCATTTGTTTCTCTGTGAACTATACGGCTATGAGCTAAAAGAAAAAAAAACGATTGCACTCCTTTGTCTTGAAGGCCTCATGGAAGAAAACGCCGCATCATCATTGTGACCGTGCGCCTGTCACACAACGTGCACATCTCACTCGCACGCACACACACACACACACACACACACACACACACACACACGCACACACGCACACCAACAACAAATGCACAAACAAATACAGAGGCACAAACACTCGCGGCACCTCTTCCCAAAACCTCCACCAACATCTGCTTGTTCTTCCTCTGATTAAAAAAATCCTCTGTGTTTCATTATCGCTGATTTGCATAGTAATAGCGTGCATATTAAGCAGCTACTTCAGAGGGTGGGCGGTCTAATGAATGCCGCAGTCTCCTCTGTTTTAACTCAATTTTTCCTCATCCATATTCAGACGTGTGCCCCCTCCTGGCTCCCTCGTGACCCCCCTCCCCCTGTCCCCCCCCCCACGTCCCACCCCCATCCCACCCCCCCCGCCCTCAGGGACGGCAATTCTGTTTCCGCTGAAATGCTCCCTTCAGCCTCTCCCCAAATCCCAGAACCCTCTCCATTAATCCAATTAATTAGAGCCATTGATATGCAGCCCGCTTAGACCAAGCAGCTGTTTGCCTGCCAATTGCCTGGCTATGGGGAAGGGTGTGGGGGGTGTAAATGGCGGGGGGGGGAGGTGATGGTGAGTCGAATCACCCGTGGCACGCGCTGCTACAACGTTTAGGCTAGTGTTGCTCACCACCCATGGTGAGGGCACCCAGCTGCCACCCCACTTAAGCTGTAAAAGGACCATGTTCAGAACACGGACCATCTCAATGTTCAGACCATGGACTGTTTTAATGTTCACACCGCAGGCCTTCTTAACGTTCAGACCATGGACCATCTCAATGTTCACAACACAGACCTTCTTTATGTTCAGACCATGGACCATCTCAATGTTCACAACACAGACCTTCTTTATGTTCAGACCATGGACTGTCTCAATGTTCACAACACAGACCTTCTTTATGTTCAGACCATGGACTGTCTCAATGTTCACAACACAGACCTTCTTAGCGTTCAGACCATGGACTGTCTCAATGTTCACAACACAGACCTTCTTTATGTTCAGACCATGGACTGTCTCAATGTTCACAACACAGACCTTCTTTATGTTCAGACCATGGACTGTCTCAATGTTCACAACACAGACCTTCTTTATGTTCAGACCATGGACTGTCTCAATGTTCACAACACAGACCTTCTTAGCATTCAGACCATGGACTGTCTCAATGTTCACAACACAGACCTTCTTAGCATTCAGACCATGGACTGTCTCAATGTTCACAACACAGACCTTCTTAGCGTTCAGACCATGGACTGTCTCAATGTTCAGAACATGGACCTCCTCAATGTTGAGACCATGTACTATTTTTTAACGTTCAGACCATGTACTGATTTAACTCTTTGACTGCCATGGACGCGTTAACGCGTCGAATTCTGCCAGGGCTCACCCTGCCAACGACGAGTTTGGACGAGTTTTCGTTCTTTAATTGTTTTATAAAAGAGAGTGCTGCTCTCCGTCACCCGAGTGATCAGGTTCAGTTTCCACTCACCCGGATCCGGAAATCCGACCATGCCTGACGGAATTCTCGAGAGACCTTTCTCTCTGGTGACTTCACCAAAAGCACTTTCACGGATTCACACCATCAACCAAAGGTGGTTGTTGTTGGTTGAGCTACTGTATTTGGAATCTTGCCATTGTTTTGACTCACCTAGTCCGTATGGAGCACTGAGCCTTGGCAAATAAAAATAAAAAATGCAAACAAATTGCCCTGCTATCATCACCTTTGGAGCAGAAAAACGGTAACTAACATTCAGATCCGTTTTATTCACACTTACACTGTTTTATTACCCTTGAGCATAAGTTCCTGGGGAAACAGGCGGAGACGGCAGCATAGATGAGAAATGGAAATACTTATGCCCTTTTTATTCAATCAGCCACTACATATTCCTCTGTGGTTTGGAGAGAGGCAACTAAATATACATCAATGGATGATAATTCTCCCAATAAAACACCCAAAATAGAAAATGTTGAGGAGAGGTGTCCCCCGGTGCCCGGGATAAGGGCCGCACTCCGGAATTACCATACAGAAATGAATAGCGGCGCCGGCGTCTAATGTTATGTGACACAGCACGAACGTGTGCTCCCCGGTCCAATCCTGGAGCTGAAGCAGCTCATCGGAGATATTAAATTAAGAAGTGCCAGAGTGGAAGGGTAATTCACTTTTCTGCTTCACTGGCCATCGCTGCCGAGCAAAGGGACGCTGGTGGTAAACTATCCCTGTCTCTCGATCTCATCTCTACCTCCCCTCTCTCTCTCTCTCTCTCTCTCTCTCTCATTCTACCTTTACCGCTCTCTCTCCATCATCCTATCTCTCTATCTCTAGCCCCCTCTTTCTTTCTCCTAGTCTGTCCTGTGTTTATGCTTGTACTAGGGATGCAAATTATCGATTAATTTGTTAATTGATAGTTGATAACCATATCGATCGATATATTGATTCATTGATAAGCGGCGTTTTTTTTTATGCTGACCAAAAGGAACATTCTTGACGGAAACCGAAAATGAGTGCAGAAACATTATTGCCTTGATCTATATAACATTAACGAGCGTCAACAAGCATCAGCTGGTCACAGACACACACACCTCCCCTCTGCAGTGCTCTATGGAGTGTCTCATTTCTCTCCAAAAGCCCTTGAATATTATGGAATATGATTAAGGATTAATGTGATTTTGGTAATCTCACATTTCATATCACATACAGCATACCTTTAACTTTCACTACCCCCCCCCCCCCCACCCCCAAACAACTTTTGAAAAGAAAACGGCAATTCATCGATTATAGATGAATTGTTAACTAGCTAGTTTGTACACATCTTCAGTCCATAACAGGGGTTTATAATACTTGTACATTTTTTTTTAATCAAGGAAAACTGGGACATGAAACTTGTTTGAGTGAATTTCAAGCACATTGTTTTCTTTGGCATGGTTAATCAAATGAATGTGTGGGCAAAACATATTTCAGATGTGGAGACATTGTGAACTGGTGAAACATATCCAGATACTGTAGATTTTGGTATAATTTCCAGAGATTTGGAGAAGTCACTGAAGATGAAAGCTTTGTGTATAACAGACGTTATCACGTAAATCAATATCATGAGAATTGTTATTTTTGATCAACGTTTGCGTGTCATCTCTCCTTGTGATACCACATCAATACAGCATGGAATTGTGGACAAAATCGTATCCAACGATAACAAAATATTCTAAGGTTTGGGTCCGACAGCCTAAATCTCATCAAACGGTGGTCCGTGGCTTAAATGCCAAATAAATAATGGACCTTGATATGAAAAGGGTTGAAAACCACTGTTCTACAGACTGAGCCAACACATCTGTGTTGAAAGACTTAAGCCCCATTTATAATTTCTCGTACAATGGCGTTGTGCGACAAAACTAGCCGATCCACAGCTTACAAGGCACAACGTATTGTGAGCTTGAAAAATCTGCTCTTTTAAGTGCGTAACACCGTCGTATGACAAAGTAAAAATGAAGACTAAGGTGATGGTAGACGTCTCCAATCCAATTCCAAATCATGAACATGAAAAAAAAAAACATGAATTGCCCTTTTAAGCAAACAATCAACTTATAGACGTTCAACAGTATCGTGTTCTTGTTTCAACATGAAAGAGCCACATCATATCAGAAACATTCAGACTGCGTCAGTCAATCAGTGAGTCCCACAAATGTATGTTGGATGTAAACTTCCAGATGCTCTTCTGTGATTGACGGAGCCGACCAGCAGGCTGTGTTGTGTCCTATAGTATCAGTGGTGGTCAAAGTACTCATATATTTCACTTAAATAAAAGTATGAATGCTGCAACGTAGAAATACTCAGTGAATCATACTAAGTAAAAGTCCAGTATTCAAGATTTACTTGAGTAAAAGAACAAAAGTATTGGCATCAAAATATACGTAAAGTACCAAAAGTAAAAGCACTCATTATGCAGAAGGAATCATATGTATAAAATGTATTACAATCTTTTGAAAATAGCAGATCTTCAAGCTCAAAACGTGTTGCGATGCGACGCGTTCAAACAGCCAAGGTTTAAATAGGGCAGAAGCGGTTAATTCATGTTTTGTAATAATAATAAGAATCAACAAAGTAACTAGTAACTACAGTTTTCAAATCATTGTAGTGGAGTAAAAAGTACAATAATTGCCTCTGAGATGTAGTGGAGTAGAAGTAAAAGTGTTGAAAATGTAAAATATACTCAAGTGAAGTAAAACTACCTCAAAATTGTACTTGAGTAAATGCACTTATAGTTACTTTCCACCACTGCCTTCAGTATGATGTGGCAAACCCCTAGCCGTCCGTCGACTAAGTAAGCTAAAACAAAAATACTAAAACGTAAACACTAAGAGTTTGACCCTCGTCTCATGCACAGCAATCAGCCAGATGTGTGAACATAGGGCCAGCTCGCCCACAAACTCTGAAACGTTCTCGTCTCAGAGAGTTCACGCATCGCTCTGTTAGTGTTCGTAGTGAAGCTGAAACCAAAGACAAATCAGGACCAGCTTTTTGAACTAGGAAAGCATAATGCGATGAAGGTGAAATCAGACGAGAGGAAAGAACCGCGTGTTTATCCGCCGCGCGAGTGTTGATGTTTGAGGCCTTTTGTCTCAGGAATATACAAATCAGTCTGTTTAAGATACTCTAGTACTTCTCGTTTGGGACAGACAAGAAAGCACTGGCTAGAACACAAGCATGTCGGGGGGATAAAGAGTGCGGGGCATTTCATTGTTTCAATTACCAACTCGGGGTCTGTGTTGCACTCTTCCAGTGTGCACGGCACACCAACGACGGTACAATTCAAAATTGATTACAGCACAATTATACGCTGACGGTTTAGCTGTGGACATTATTTCATTTTATTGGTCACAACATGACCTCAAGCAGAAGGGAGAAAGACCCCAAGAAAGAGAAATAATGAGAGAAAAAAGAAGGGGATATAAATGTTTCCCTCCACTGTTTGCCCAGAATCATAATGTAATAACATTGTTATTTAAGGGGTTTAGATACTCTTTCAGTCTACTTTAGTTATATTGACGTTGTCTGAGTCCTGTGAATCCTTACTCTCCTTCAAAACGTCTCTAAAAGGGCACTTACAGGTGGCTGCAATTCAGAACTGGCCCTTGTAAAAAGTCAAAGCCTAGCCCCCCCCCCCCCCCCCAAATGTTTACTGTAAAGCTTTATTTTACACTTTGGCTATTCAAAAATAGCAGATATACAAGCTCATAGCGCGGCACCGAGTGCCGCGCTACGAGCTTGTAGATCTGCTATTTTTGAAAATTTGTGAAAATGTGTGCAAATCTTTGAATATATACATTTTTAAAGCGAACATTTTTAACTCAAATCTTTGCTTCTGGGGGTCCCTGGAAAAAAATATATTTTGATGGGGGTCCGCGGCCAAATTCATATAATTTTGGGGGTCCTTGACATGAAAAAGATTGAGCACCACTGATATAGAAACATACGTTTTTCAGAAAACTGTTGGGATTTAGGAGACATGTAGAATCGGCTTCAGGTCTCAATGGGTTAAATGTTTCGATGAATTGAGTACAAAGGACCCAAATGGAAACATGCCATAGTGCTTAATCCTCTTAACAGACCTTGTATTGAACTGTACTTCCCTGTGCTTGTCTTTGCAAACTGTTAATAAAGAATTCAATCAATCGATCAATCAAGTCTCTTCTGATGCTGAAAATAAAAAAGGCAGAAAGACTTGACGACAAACCTGGAAGGTATATATATACACGCAGACTCTGTCTCAACTGCATCAGAACCCCTCGATACCAAACACAGAAGAAGAAGAAGAAGAAGGGGAATAGAGAGAAGAAAATGAGAGAAAGAGGGAATGTGTGTGTGTGAGAGAGAGAGAGAGAGAGAGAGAGAGAGAGATGGAGAAATGTACAGAGAGAGAACGGTCGAGATAGAGAGACAGATACGAAGACAGACAGACAGAGCGAGCGAGTGAGAGAGAGAGAGAGAGAGAGATATGGGTGTCTATTTATCTAGGTGAGGAAGTGCCTCTCTGCCCCGGCCAGTTCTCCTCCTGTCTTGTGAGGCAGGGAGCTGTGACTGAAACACACCACTGCACCTCCTCCTCCTTGCCGGTGGATGAGCTGCTAGCTCCACATGACGGAGGAGAGGAAGAGGAGGACAGACACTAGGGCTGCATGCATGGAGGAGGCAGCTAGAGGAACGGAGAGTGAGGAGGGTGAAGAGGAGGGCTCCTTAACTCATAGAGACCGGGAACGCATCTGTGTGTCATTTTTAGATTTCTTTGGCTCTTCAAAAATAGCAGATATACAATGAAAATGTGTGCAAATCTTTGAATATATATATACATTTTTAACTCAAATGTTTGCTTCTGCATGGGTGTCCCTGGGACAAAATATTTTGAGATCTGTGGCCAAATACATATCATTTTGGGGGTAATTGACATGAAAAAAGTTTGAGAACCACTGATATTATAGCAACATGCGTTTTTTCAAAAAACACTGTTAGGATTTAGAAGACATTTGTAGAATCCCCCAGAAGCAAAGATTTGAGTTACAAATGCTCGCTTTATAAATATATATATTCAAAGATTTGCCCCCAAAAAATCAAAAAAATAGCAGATCTACAAGCTCATAGCGCGGCACTCGGTGCCGCGCTATGAGCTTGTGTATCTGCTATTTTTTTAATAGCCAAAGAAATCTTAAAATGACACCGGATTTTCCGGATTGAATGGGTTAAAAAGGCTTGTCAAAATAATGAAAACAAATGGCGCCCTGACTAGTCTCCGGAGACGGAGAGGAGAACTTCATTTGTGAAGCGTCTCTCCAGCAAGAAATGTGCCACGGCAGCTAGCGCAGCGAGTCCCTCCATTTAGAGATGAGGAGATCCCCCTCTCTCTCTCTCTCTCTCTCTCCCTACGCTACGGCTGGGGAGGCCGAGGAGGAGAAAGGGAAGAAAAATGAGTGCACTCATTGTAATAATTGTTCAGGGTCAATTATTCCCACGTTGATGCAATTGTGTGCTGATACGCGTCAGCAATGTGCCGGGAGCCAGCTCAGGCATAGGCAGCGGCGGAGCTGTGAAAATGTATAGCATTAGCATGGAAGGTCTCTTCTCCAGTGGTGTTGTTGTCTGGGCGTAAATAGGAAGCAATTTGCATCCATTTAAAATGGACGGTTTAATGGTGATCCGGGGACTCGAACATGGACAGTTTTAGGGATAATGAATAAATGTGTGGACAGATAAGCTGTTTGACTCAAACAAAAGATTGACTTCCTGTATAGCCTCCACTATTACAGTATACACAGTAAGAACAGCGTATGGTACCCGAATAGACCAATAGTACTCCATTTTAGAGTTAAACTAAAGGAGTGATTACTTATTTTCTTTGCTTTGGCCTTGAATTCATGGAGATTGTCTTGTTTTTGTCGCATTCCTGAGGCAATAATTCGATGACCGGGTATCTGCTCAGCAGGAGACTCAATTGACCTGCATTTGAGTCTCCGGTCATCAAATTATTTACTTAGTAATGCAACAAAAACTAAAAATGGGGCCTCATGGGGTGTATAATTGATAGAAACTAAGTAATTTTGGGGTGAACTACTCCTTTAAGACCGGGTGCGGTGTGAAGCCTGGTTAATGTCGAAAGCAGCTCATTGTCATAACTGATCACAGACTTTTCCCCCAAAATATACTGTTATTTCTATTGTGGGCAGAGACAATTACAATTTTTGTCAAAAACTGCTAATCATGTTTGATGGAGGTGATGAGAACATGAGCAAAAAAACAAACAAAAAAACCCAGCAGTATTAAACAGCATTTCTCCATTTCACCTCTTGCTCATTTTCCACCATCTATTCAGACAGAAGAACTTTCACTGCACCTCCCCCCCTCCCCACCCCCCACCCCCCTTCCAACTTCTATCCCCTCAATTCCTCTCCTTATCTCTCTTTCCTCCCTTTCATCCTCCCTCCCTCCCTCCCTCTCTTTCTCTGGCAGCTAACATCTTCCTTCTCTTATCACCACCTTCCTTCTTCTCCCCCCCCCCCCCCCGACTTTGACTTCATCTTTCAGGTGCAGCAGCATCAGCATCAAGACTCTCCTCCCCCATCCTCATCCTCAGTGGTGGAAGAAGAGGTACTCAGATATTTTACTTAAGTAAAAGTAGCAATACCACAATATAAAAATACTCTGTTACGAGTAAAAGGCCTGTGTTCAATCAAAATCTTACTTGGGCGAAAGTACTAAGGTATTGGCATTAACAATTTTGCAGAATGTCCCATTTCACAAGTTTCCGAATGTGTAAAAATTCTTTGAAAATAGCAGATCTACAAGCTCACAACGCGTCGCTTTGCGTAAAAGTACAATATTTGCCTCTGAGATGTAGTGGATTACAAGTAAAAATACGGAAAATCGGCAATACTCCAGTAAAGTAAAAACTCCTCAAAAGTGTACTTAAGTATAGGTACAGTACTTGAGTAAATGTACTTAGTTACTTTACACCAACTGGCAGCAGCAGCAGCATCAAGCCTATCCCTCCCCCATCCTCATCCTCTCCACAACACACCGCGGTCCATACGGCCGCGTTCGTCTGCATTCCCGTCACGCGCTCCACCAAAGGTTATATGGCCCACTTTCTTATCAGCTGCATTGTGGGATATCTCGGCTCTCAGGCCTGTCTTCTGGAGAGCTATCTCTAGCCCCCCTCCCCCCCCCCCCCACACACACACACCCCCACCACCCCCCCCCCCTCTGTTGACTGCTGGGAGGACAACCTTTGCCGACCTTGTTTTTTTTCCGGCTCCCTCCCTCTGTTTTTTTGTGTGCCTTTTACAGAATAAAAATGAAAGAGGGATACCAATGCAACGGTGAGAGAGAGAGAGGAAAAGAAAAGAGGGAGAAGTGAGAGAGAGAGAGAGAGAGAGAGAGAGAGAGAGATAGCGAGAGAGAGAGAGAAAGAGAAAGAGAAAGAGAGAGAGAAAAAAGGCAGTTTAAATCCCCTGAGAGAGTGTGTGATGAGATTGGGCGAGAGTTAGCCTTGTAAGAAAAGCGCCGTTGGGCCTCTCTCCCTCCCCCCCCTCTCTCCCCCTCTCTCCCCCTCTCTCTCTCTCTCTCTCTCAGTACAGTAGACACTGAATCAATATCGCCCCCCCCACCCCTTACAACCATTCTGCCCCCTGCGCGTGCCGTCGTCCACCTGTCTGCCCGTCTAGGGGGGGCCGGGGGAGACGGGGGAGAGGAGGGGGAGGGGGGTGTACTGTAGATGGAGGTGTACGTATATATGTTTGACAGAGCCGTCATGTACAAATTCATTTTTGGATCCCAGGCAGCCTCTTGCTCTAACCCATTAAGACCGGGAACGCTTCTGTGTCATTTTTTAGATTTCTTTGGGCTATTCAAAAATAGCACCGAGTGCCGTGCTACGAGCTTGTAGATCTACTATTTTTGAAACATCTTGAAAGTTTGTGCAAATCTTTGAATATATATATTTGTAAAGCAAACATCTTTGCTTCTGGGGATTCTACAAATGTCTTCTAAATCCTACAGTTTTTTGAAAAACGTATGTTTCTATATCAGTGGTTCTCCAACTTCTTCATGTCAAGGACCCCCGAAATGATATGTATTTGGTCGTGGACCCCCATCTCAAAATATTTTGTAATAGGGACCCCCCCACAAGCAAAGATTTGAGTAGAACATTTTCCCTTAAAAATATATATATATATATTTTCAAATATTTCCAAAAATGTTCACGATTAAGAAAGAAATAACAGATATACAAGCTCATAGCCTGGCACTCGGTGCCGCGCTATGAGCTTGTATATCTGTTATTTTTGAATAGCCCAAAAGAAATCTAAAAATGACAGAGATAGATAGCGTTCCCGGCTTGAATGGGCTAATGGGCGCACACGCTCAAGGTCTTTGCGGTCATGTTGAGACCGTCAGGCAGGTATATACGCTTCCCTTTGCTGAGGCCTCTCTCTCTCTCAGACAGGAGGCGGGGTGGTGTAGGGTAGGCCTGATTTTATAGTGCATCTCTCAAAACACAATGCCTGGACTTTGCTGCAGGGACATGCTGGGCATGCTGTGATTTTCAATCACAATCAAGAGAAAGCAGACACACACAGAGAGCTTCAGTAGACAGTTCAGGCAGTATTGCCAGTTAAAACATCGTCTATAGCTGCGGCTGCCCTTGCCAGCGATTTTGAGCGTTTTAACTAACCCTTGAAAATGGCGATCGTCTCAAAAGACGTAGGGAGGGTCTCGGAGAGTCGGGAGGGGAAAAAGCGTGCCGTCGCGATAATCCATGCAATAGTTATGGGCCGTTGAAGGTGGCTTGTTTTCACCAAACAGAAAACAAGAGAACATTTTGTTTTTTATAAATCCTATAATACTAAACCAGCTTCATTTTGTTGTGATCACGTGATTTCTGGGTGTACTCTTCATCATCATCATCATCATCATCATCATCATTCACAGGCTGCGGAAGAGCGCCCTCTATCGTAAACCACTGAAAACACCACATGGCGAGAATCTCGTCATTGGCGGTCTGAGCCTTGGAGTGAAATGACAACAACACAGAATGACAGTCAAAGTACAAACACAGACATACAGATCACAGTGCAATAGGACATTGTAGCACATACATTCAGACCGTTACTAAACTAGACACCAGACATAAAAAGTCATGGCTGTAAGTGTAGGTCAGTGTTTATCAACCTTTTTGGTGCCAAGTCACACCTGGCATAGCCAAAATATCCCAGGGCACACCTAGAATTTAGCGGCTGGCCCTGGGTGCATCTCTTCTTTGCTGGTGGAGCTCTCATCATCTTGTAGTAATAATACTGAGTGCCAAAGCATGTACCCTTTTCCCCCATATATACAGTACCAGGTAGGACAACATATTTGCATTCCTATGGGTGATGGTCGCTACACTGAATGGCCGTATCGATTGACGGACAATCACCGCTATTGTTCTCGAGGGGCTGGGTTCACACTTTCTTCAAACGTCGCGGCACACCTCAGCAGTACTCGCGGCCCAAAATTGGGCCCTTTGCCAGGGTTGATAAACACTGGTGTAGGTAACAGGTGACATTAATACAACGTATTAGGCTAGGGCGGTATCAAGGTATACCAGGATATTTAGAAATCCTGAAGGTATGATTTTAAATAAACCGTCAAAAGTACAGATGGCTCCTAGATTGACGAATCGTGAATCTAGATTCATTTTTGGTGAATCTAGATTCACAACAAAATAGGAGAGAAGAAGATTGAAGATTGAAGATTTAGAAAAACATAATCTCAAACTAAGGTAGGCTATGATTAAAAAAATACAGGCGCTCGTAGACTCACGAATCATGAAAATAAATATCTCCACAACTTTATCTTGAGATGACTTCTTCCACCTACATAAAGCAGTTTATTAGCCCACATGCATTTTATTCAACTTGCCAGTCTGTCACCACCAACCCGCACATCATCTCCGTTCAGACGGACCAACGATGTGTCGGTATCGCCACGGCAACAAGTGTCATCGGGTCCTCTCCAACAAGGTACTCTATGATGACTCTATGGGAGTAAGGGTGCTTACAGTATATCCTACCTATGCATTATTCTATGGGGTTTTAAACCCAGCAGGACTTGGGCCTGACACTCAGCCTGAATTTTCATTTGGTTTCACTTCATTATTCAGTCTGAAAGTCCTCTCAGTGCAGCCGTTTTCAGAGATGGGGCCAAAGTGGCCAAAGTGGCTCTCCTTAACAATTGGTTCATACTGGATTATCCCGATCGGGCTGGGCCACCGGTTAGATTTTCAACAGAGAAAACCCCGCCTTCTACAATGTCACCAGACCCAGAATATGAGCCTAGCGATTCAAAGGCTGGAGCCAGGCTTGCCAGGTTGAAAGTGGTTAAACTGTTCCAGAAAAACTGCAATCATGGACTCAAGGGTTTTTTATCCCAGCCCTCCTTAACTGTACTGTAACTGTACCTCCCCTGTGTTTGTGATTGTCTAGTCTAGTAGGTAACAACGTTAACTACAGCGCTTCCACTGTGAAAACATGCCATCCCTGGCCACTCGTCTCATGTCACACATTATTCCCAGAGGTGAACAGCCTCTCACAGATTGGGCCTGAATGAATAATCTCCTGCGTTATGGGTGTGTGTCGTCTAGTGCTTTGTCGTCCTGTGGTTTCAAATACATCGTTTCGTTGGCACCGGAATGCATTGCATAATGGAGCTCCGTAATGACAACAACCCTTTGCTATGGATAACAGTGGCAGGTAACGGCTTTAACAAATAGAATTACCCTCTCTACAACGGCATCAGGGCTTTAACAGGAGCAAGCATGCCTGTGGATATACAGAGGT
>NC_139941.1:43486840-43596840 GCF_963454915.1 Gymnoscopelus microlampas
AAATGTTCCGTCCGGGGGGCCCCCGTGGGACATTTATTAGAGTGATGAAGAGCAGAGCGGGGCCGCCATGAATCACACTCCGCTGTCCGCGGCGGTGTGCGATGCATATAAGGGACAGACACTCATGGCCACAATCTCTTCCCCAGCTGACTGCAGGGATGCCAGCTTTATAAGAGGAAGCCCAATGGCCATGAGAGAGATGCCACTGAGAGAGAGTCAGATAAAGAACAAAAACACCATGGGTCTGTGGTGGTGGAGGCTGCACGCTATGGCCTTACGTCTGATGGTTATAGACCTGTGGTTCTCAACCAGAGGACTGAGGAGCACCGGTGGTCCCCAGACCAAATGATGGAGAGATGGTAAACAAATGGGCCCTTATAGATGTTTAACTCTCGAGAGTGTAAAATGAAACCAAATGGACCCTTATAGATCTTTAACTCTTGAGAGTGTAAAATGAAACCAAATGGACCCTTATAGATCTTTAACTCTTGAGAGTGTAAAATGAAACCAAATGGACCCTTATAGATCTTTAACTCTTTGAGTGTAAAATGAAACCAAATGGACCCTTATAGATCTTTAACTCTTGAGTGTAAAATGAAAACAAATGGACCCTTATAGATCTTTAACTCTTGAGAGTGTAAAATGAAAACAAATGGACCCTTATAGATCTTTAACTCTTCAGAGTGTAAAATGAAACCAAATGGTCCCTTATAGATCTTTACTGTAACTCTTGAGAGAGTAAAATGAAACCAAATGCATTTGGTTTCATTTTACGCTCTCAAGAGAATTATTGTTAAACATCTGCATTACTTTAATTAAAGAATTGTTATTTTGATCAATGTTTGCTTGTTATCTGTCCTATGGCACCACATATATACAGAATTGTGGACAAAATCGTATCCAACCATAACAAAAATATTCAAAGTTTTGGGTCTGAGAGGCTAAATCTCATCAAATGGTGGTCCATGACTCAACTGCCGAATAAATAATGGACCTCGATATGAAAAGGGTTGAAAACCACTGATATAGAGTACGTAGTGTTGTCATCGATTGCCGAGGGGATCACATGGCGCGAGTGTTTGGCCTCGCTCCCATAGCGCTGAACCTTTTTAACCCCGTCCACCCCAGTCTGAACCAGGCTGTGCAGAGCCCAAGCAAGCTAGGCTAAGGCTACACAAGCCTTATGCCTCATTTCCCTTTATGAGAATGAGGGAAGTCCCAGACACTGATTATCCTACGTATAGGCAGTTGTAATCATAGCCCTGTGGAGTGTGTGTGTGTGTGTGTGTGTGTGTGTGTGTGTGTGTGTGTGTGTGTGTGTGTGTGTGTGTGTGTGTGTGTGGTGGGGGGGTACTGTATCAATGAATTATACATGGGGAACTCATCTCCATGAATGGTCTAGACACTATTCACCGAGGAAAGCTATTTTCATCACTAGAGAATGTATAATTCTGCTTCTGAGGGCTTGTGTCCTTCTTTATGTTGTCTGTAATCGCCGTATTAGATCAAGTTCATAGTGGGAACGAACGAATCTCGAAGACCACAGAACAGTAAATAATAGTAGATTTTTTTAATGATAAATAGGGCTACTATTCAAATACAGCCTTGTGTTGTGCGGAACATACGTATGTTTTTTCCAGGAGGGTTTAATGCTCGGGATGCTCGTCATGTGCCTCAGCATGACGCTTTTACAGAGAGATTTTTAAGTTCTCAAGGTCCTCCCGCAAATATATGATCGTTATTTCCGCACATATGAGTGAGCTGTCAGGATATTTCCTCCATCCACCTCCTCCTATACCCCCACCTCTCCATCTCTCCCTCACCCTCTCTCTCTCTGTCACCCCCACCCATCTCTTTCTCTCTCTCTCCTCTCTCTCCCTGACACCTCCCTCTCCTCAACGTAATACACACCAGCAAGCGATCGATATATACTCAGCCGGGAGCCAGGAGGAATTGTGGCAGTGTAGGCACCACACATTACAGGGTGGCCACAGCCAATAAGCTGTGGAGAAGGAGGGGAGAAGAGAGACGGAGGTGAAGGAAAGGGAGCTCCAGCTAAATAACAACAGCTACAACGCAACAAACAGCCTTCTTCTTCTTCTTCCACTATAGATTGGAACCTCCCTACTGCAAGCCTACAGTATAGCGATGAGATTTAAACATTACAGAACTGATCGATTGATGGTTTCATTAGATTTTTTTTTGGAACACATTATGCGATGTGTTTGATTGAACTGATAACCGAGTGGTGTAACTAAGTACATTTATTCAAGTACTGTGCAATTGTGAGGTATTTTTACTTTACTGGAGTATTTCCAGTTTACAGTACTTTTTCTTCGACACATACATTAACCATTTCAACCCTATATACATTTCACCCATTTGAAAATAGCCGATCTACAAGCTCACAATGCGTCGCGATGCAACGCATTGTGAGCTTGTAGATCTGCTATTTTCTGAAGATTTTTATACAATTTATTATACATTTGAAAATGTGTGAAACGGGACATTCTGCATAATACTAGTACATAGTACTTTATACTTTTCGGACTTTAAGTACATTTTGATACCAATACTTCTCAAGTACATTTTTAATTCCGGACTTTTACTCGTAAAAGTCCGGAATGTATTTCTACATTGCAGTATTGATACTTTTACTTAAGTAAAACATGCAAGTACATTTTTCCACCACTGACGATATGCGATTGGTTTGATTGACCCGATAACCATTAAGGGTCTTCCTGAATCCTTCAGTTATAGTTTCTCTCTCAGTTGACAATACGGTCCTTATTGCTGAAAGTACAAGTGAGGGGAAAGGAAAACGCACGTATGCAACATACACGCCTGTCGCCGGGGACGTTTCCATGGTAACATATCACACTGCCACCGCTGCATCATAAACTTAAATGACAGACGCAGCCCATTAAGACTGCTAAGATATATGAACACTGCCTGTTTGCATACAAGCCAGAGTGTTAGTACGTCAACCAACATGTATATCTCTATCTTTCTCCCCACTGTTCTCTCTCTCTCTCTCTCCCTCTCTCTCTCTTTAAGCACGTGTGCATGCATGCTTCTAGCTCCACTTTGGTTGCTAAGTAGCTGCACTTTATAGGTGCCTAAGCAAGGGAATACAACTTTAACCCATTCAATCCGGGAACGCAAACGTGTCATTTTAGATTTCTTTGGGCTATTCAAAAATAGCAGATATACATGCTCATAGCACGGCACTATGAGCTCGTAGATCTGCTATTCCTTTTGAAAAATCCTGAACATTTTGTGCAAATCTTTGAATATATATTTTCAAAAGACCTGAGGTCGATTCTACAAATGATCTTCTAAATCCTAACAGTTTCCTGAAACACTTTATGTTGCTAAAATATCAGTGGTTCATGTCATTGTGAAGGACCCCCAAAATTATATGTATTTGACCGCAGACCCCCATTTCAAAATATTTAGTTCCAGGGACCCCCAGAAGCAAAGATTTTTTGTTACAAATATTCACTTAAATATATATATGTATTCAATACATATCAAAATGTTCAGGATTTTTCAAAAATAGCAGATCTACAAGCTCATAGCGCGGCACTCAGTGCCGCGCTATGAGCTTGTATGTCTGCTATTTTTGAATAGCCAAAGTATAAAATAATGGTTAAAGTGGTTAAAATCTAAAATGACAGATGCTTTCCCGGTCTAAATGGGTTAATTGAATCATTGACAACTATTCTTAGACGGTATTTATGAATATTATGCACGAGCATGTTGCAACGCTAGACAGCGGGGAATGTAGAATCACATATAGGTTCAGTGTCAATGAGAATACATACAGCGATGACCTTCTCTATACTGACAAAGGAACGGGAGCTAAGCTTCATGGACTTTATACTTTGTATGTTGTACAACACATACAAATGAGCTATATAGGTGTCTTGCAATATACGGTAGGAGGAGGTTCTATGAACATTAGTCAAAGAAAAACAGACTGTATAGGTCTGCACAATTAATCCAAAGTAATTGAAACAAAGTGATTTTATGTTTTGTTGAAACTGAGCACTTTATTCAAACTATCTTATTTGGTCAGCTGTTGCACCTCAGCCATGTCTGCTCACCATCGCAACAAGGGGTTAATATAACCAAGAATATTGTACAACACATTTCCCTCGTCCATCAGGCCCCCATAGAATTACAATACAATAACAGAGGCCATTACAGACCGTTGACCAAGGAAATAGCACAGATAAAAACAATCTTCAAATGCAAGAAAAAGATTTAATGGGAATACAACAACGTTTCGATCTGTTAGACCTTCCTCAGGTTATCTTAAGGATAACAATGCCATTTTTAAAACATGATGTTTTGCTTTAAATCATCATAATCAATTAATTCGGATTCACAATTCTTATCAATATTAAGCAAAACAATCAGGATTAATCTCTTAGCCATAATCGTGCAGCCCTAAGACAGCAGGCCTATAGTAAGTGGTCAACAGTGAATGGTTATAACTAGATTAACAATAAATCTAAATGGTTGGTAAGAATAATAACTGTGGTGTTATTAGTTATAATAACCAGAGAATTTGTCTCTCAGTTGCTGATAAAATAGCCCTGTAAGGGCCTTTTCCATTCTCACTGGAAGAGTAAAGCTGTTAGATATCGCAAAGTAGGGGGCGCTCGGGTGGCGCAGTGGTAAAGTCCCTGCCCACCACCACGGAGGTTGTGGGTTCGAATCTACCGTGGTGCAACCGGCTTTGTCGGGCGTCTATGCGATTGCGAACACAATTGGCCCGTGTACGGGGGAGGGAAGACAGGCGGGGGAGGGTGATATTTGTCACTGCACATGTTCCTACGGGTTGGGGCGGCACTTGTCAGCGGGGAGTGTTGGGCGGGAGGAGTAGGACGAAGACTCTGTGTCCCCCCGGTGGGGGCTCTTCACTGGCAGGTGAGTCGGCAGGATAACAACAGCAGTGACAACACAGAAATGTGTGTGGGGAGGAGTCAATGACTGAATAGGGGAGAAAAAGGGGGTAAAGAAATAATTGGCTACTCAAAATCTTGAAAGGATTTTGACAGCACTGGAATAATTAACATTTTCTTTAGCCATACATATGTTGTTGAGTGATGTTTTTTAACTTGTTGTGCCTTTTGTCTTCCATTGAGAATGTGGGTCTTGAACAGGTGCCGGACAGGCGCGGGGCCGGGCCTGCGTATAAAACCCATGTGAACTGGTTTAGATCATTGTACAATCAACACCCTCACACTAAACATTGAATTAATGAACAGCGTCGGCAGAGATGCCTTCCGATGTTACAGCTCAATTCACTCGGAAATCCTCATATCTTTAACGACAGAGTCCTCTCTTCTCTGCATGTGGCCTTGTGATCCAAATTGCTTGTTAAATTCCAGCGAGTGACTCATCAGGAAGACCACAGCCATTGTTCACAGGGACTCGTCATTTTTTGTTGAGGCTGTGATGCAGCTTTTTGGCCCGGGCAGCAGCGGGCCCACACCCGGCCCGGAGCCGCTAACTGCCACGGGGCAGACCACCGTGATGTGTGTGTGCTTTGTTGTGGAGGTGGTAGTCCAAGAGACTGAGCGATATCAAAGCCTGAAGAGAGACCACAACCCACACAGGCAGCGCATGGACATGTGCTGAGCACGCACGCACGCACACACACACACGCGCACACACACACACACACACACACGTACATGCAAAACCATGAAAGATTGTGCATGTACTCTGATTGCCTCTCAGCACCAGTGTTGATTTTGACAGCAAATTTTGATTCAGTTTTAGTCAATAGTCTTTTGAATAAAATTCCATTTTGTTTTAGTCAAATTTTAGTCATCTGAAATGTTTTAGTGTTTATCTAGTTTATAGATTATAAAGATTATAGTCGACTAAATGTAAAGTTGTTTTAGTTGACTGAAATGTATTTCGGCGGTGCCTTGATGGCGTCGTAATGGCTGATTTTGCACTTGGTTGCATGCTGAAAATAGCCGATCTACAAGCTCACAACGTGTAGCGCTGCAACGCGTTGTGACGCGTTGTGAGCTTGTAGATCTGCGATTTTCAGAGCGCAACCAAACATAAAATGACTTGTCTTTTAGTTCAACTGGATCTCTTCTCCACTAGTCCCTCCCTAACATTTTAGTCAATTAGACTATTCACCTGTTTCCTAGGCTGTGTGTTTTCCACTTCCTGTCGATTTGATCCAATGAAATCCAATGAAACTGGTCAGATGACCAATGATATCCAATGAAATCGACATGAAGTGGAAAACACACAGCCTAGGAAAAAGGTGAATAGACTATCTATTCGTTTTCATTTGTTAACAAAATTGTCAATATATTTAGTCTTAGTTTTAGTCATCGTGGCCTAGTTTTTATTTAGTTTTCATTTCGTTTTCGTCAGTGAAAAATGTTAGTCGACGAACATTTTTCGCCATAGTTTTAGTCAACGACAACACTGCTCAGCACAGAGAACTATAGCATATCAAAGCATATCTGCTTTCCAAAAATCATTATTGATGATATGCTCTACTACCTACGTAAACAATGAAATATTTTCTTTTCCAAAAGACAAATGTATTCATATATTTCATATGCAGGTGTTTTTCTTTGCTTAATGATATTCTATTAACCACCTCCACTTATTATTCTATCTTTCCTCTCAAGTCTCAGTTCACCATCTGGCATGGCATCCTCTCCCTTTCTCTCCATTTCATCCACCTCTCTCCATTTTCTAACCCCCACCTTCTCCCAGTGGTGGAGGAAGTACTCACATATTTTACTTAAGTAAAAGTAGCAATACCACAATGTAAAAATACTCTGTTACAAGTAAAAGGCCTGTGTTCAAAATGTTACTCGAGCACAAGTATTGGCATCAAAATATACTTAAAGTATTAAAAGTAAAAGTACTAAAATGTTTGAAAATAGCAGATCTACAAGCTCAAATGTACTTAGATAATTTACACCACTGCCTTCTCCTCCCTCAGCTCACCCCCCCCACCCCCCAACTCCTTCCCCTCACCCCTCTTTGGCCCTTCCCCTTCCTAGATTGACTCTCCCCAATTACACCAGGCACTTTCTTCAATCACATCGGAACGAATTACCTGACAAATTAAAAAACACTGGTTCTGTTCCTTGGCCTTCGCGCGGGTCTCTCCCCGTCTCGGCCCTATAATGAAATTTGCAAAGCCATACATCAGTCGTCCGTTTGTCAGCCCACCGCACAGCTCTTCCAATCTTCTCTCCCCCCCCCTGTTGTTTTAACACATATTGTACAGATAATTATTTCCATATCAAAATGTCTTTCTTTCATGTTACCATTAGAATTATGGGTCATATTCAGTGTTCCTCTTTTAATAATGACTAGGATAAAAGAGAGACAATGCGGGTTTCTAACTCGACTACATTGACCGCTACGTTGTTCCAGTTACGGCAATAACATGTAAATGAAATTTCCGTGATTAAAGGCCGTTACACAATCAGAGTCAAACTCAGTGTTCTCTAATGAAAAACATGCCAGCCGTCAGCGTTACTGCCGAGCACTGCTGTAAGTGGATTCCGTGTTTTCTCCTCTCCTGGAATTGAATGTTTTTTAATGTTAGCAAGATCATTAATTATCTTCTTTTTTTTCTTCTTTCCTATAGCTGTTGAAGAATTCATCACCACGGAGGAAAATTTACTTGAAAGAGGATTTTCCTGTGCGACTCTGAGGGCTGAGATTAAATGATTCAGTGTGCAGACAAGTACGTATGCACTTACCAAGATCCATATTTCAGCTGTAGCTTCTTGCTCATTTTTAACGCAGTCTATTCAATCCACTATATTCTGCTTCAAGTGGAGTTACAGAAGTAATATTTTACTTTGTATAGTATAATTTGTATACACACTGTATATGAGAAGGTGTTTTTGTCTACAAGTGAGTGAGTGAGTGAGTGAGTGAGTGAGTGAGTGAGTGGGTGAGTGGTCTGTCTGTCTGTCTGTCTGTCTGTCTTTAAAAATAGCAAAAAGTAGCACAGATGTTTAGGGATAATGGCTAAGGCACCGGCGAAAATAGGGCCCTGCATTTATATAGCACTTTTCTCCAAAGCCCTTTTCAATGTACTTCACATTCACCCATTCACACACACATTCACACACCGACGGCTACAGTTAGGGGTTCAGTGTCTTGCTCAAGGACATTTAGACACCAACTCTGGGGGGAGCCCAGGTTCAAACTGGGAAGCTTCCGTTTCCCAAGCTGCCGCTCTACCTCCTGAGCCACCGCCGCTCAGGAGTAGTTGGGAATGCTTGCTCCATGCAGTTATGCAATAACTGATGTACCTGTTGTCGCAGGTAATAAAAACAGATAACAGGTAACAGTTACCAGAGTAACAGTCTGATCGTGATGGGATTGGGATCATGTAATCACTTAGTTTCTACTACGTGTCTCCTCCTGCCTCTGATTGCGAGTGTCAGGGCATGGGCCATCACCACAATAATCACCACTCCTACAGAGTGATACCCTGGAGGACACCTGCGAGGATCTCAAACTCTTTAGTCTCTCCATCGTGGGTCTGAAACTTGGCTAGAGTCTGACTATAGCTTGCCGTCTGCACCATCTTCTCAGGAACACCATAGGCCCGAAGAATGTCCATACAGTAGTTTACCTTGTGTGATGTCAGATGCTTTGTGTCAATGAAGGTGATCAGCTTCTAACACCTTCCAGTATCCTCCTCAGAGCCACTATCTACCACTATCGGTCGGATTGCCGTTCTCTAACAGACTTCCGACAGACATCATACCGGGCACCGCACTCCCTCGAGTTTTAAGTCGATCGGTCGGACGGTTCTCAACACACTGACATAAACGCACAGACATTTTGCGAATTTATGGAATCATTATTATTTGATTAAATAAAAATCTTTAACCTTTAAAAAAAAACACAAAGGCCTCCACCAATGCAATCGTTTTCTTCTCCCACTTCCAGTTATTTTCCTTTACAAACATCTGCTTCCTGAAGTCCTCTTCCATAAGTGTCCTTTCCTATGCCCAAAGCATCAATATGTTTCTACATTAATCCCTGATGGAGATCAGCTGGGTCTAGATGTTTCTCTTCTTAGAGGTCTTCTCCATTGTAGCCATGCCTGCCCTGATGCAGTTCAGTTGGTAGTAGTTATCTATTCTCCTGTTTGATGCCGTTTAGCTCCTGATAGGTTTCACTGAGCACATTCCTGTGATTCTTTCCCAGGGAGGATTTTTAAAGGCAATGATCTTGTCTGTCCCTTTCTTCTGTTCCTTAGCCTTTTCTCTGAACCTTTTCTCTGCCATTGTCACCTGTTGTGTCTTTTGGGGGCTCGCTTGCAACAAGTCTGTTGCTAGTCATGGTAACAAGTTCCCACCTGATATTGTGTGGAAGTCCTGACCGCTCCAGACCATACTGAATAACTTCTAGCTTGCATAACGTCTTCAGACTAGGACTTAGGTCTACGATATACAGATCAGATACCTCTGCATCGTCGTCTTCACGATCATCGACATTCATCGGAAAGGTTGTGTATCTATATCCTCCGAAGAAGAAGATACGATCTCCCACCATGCAACAGCACATCCTGGACATCGATGAACATGGAACTTCCCCCTTGGGCTCAACCTTCTTCCAGGTGAAGGTCTCGGAATTGAATTTCCACATGTCACTGAAGGTCCAGTCCAGACAAATGCTGTGGCCACTATATATGTACAGCTCTCTATCGTAGACAAAGACTGAATGACCTCCACGTCCATCTGGAAGAAGCTGTGGATCAGAAGGAGGGCTCAGCCAGCAGTTGGTCTCTGTGTCAAACACTCTGATGTTGTTGTCGTAGTCAAACTGGGGCCCGCGTCCCCCGAATACAAACATCTTTCTCCCGATGATGGTGGCCGAGTGATATAATGAAGAAGGTGCTGGAGTGCCTCCGGTGTCAATTAAAGACCATACCATCGTGGCGGTGTCCAACTTGTGGATGTCATTAGCGCATTCAGTCAGGTGGTTGAAACCTCCTCCAAAGATATACACGACTTTCATGAAGACACAGGCCGAGTGGCCAAACCTCGCCTTTGGAACGGTCCCAGAAACCCCGGGCTTGAACCACGTGTGAGTGTTGACGTCAAAAGCATAGAGCACGTCGCAGTACTCCCTCGTGTGCTTAATCCCGCCCCAGATGTAGACGATATCTTCTATCAGCACGACTATGTGGCCGTCACGCATGGGGGGAACCTCGAGGGGATGTTTCTCTTTTTCAGTTGTCAACGGGAGCAACTGCCTCCAGCACAAAGACACTGTGTTTAAGACGTGCACATCAATCTGATACGATCTGACGGAAGTCCCCCGTGAACAGTACCCTCCAAACGAGTACACCTTGTTCCCCACTGCCACAGCAGCGTGGAGGTGTCTCCCCGGGCCTTTCAGATGCGCCGTCCAGCGCAACATTTCCAAATGCAGCAGCACTAGCCTGGATCACGGTGGTTTCATCGAGTCCTTTGCTCTAAATTGTGGAGTTAGGCCATGCTATCACATATATTGGTTAGAGTGACACAGATATCACACGAAGCTTGGACAATAGATGAAGCCAATTGGTTGAGTTGGCCAATCAGGGAATAGGGTTTTAACGATTCCGGTTCCTCAACGATTTCCTCTAAACGGTCCTATTCCTTAACGGTTCCCTTTAACGATTCCTATAGGGGGGTTCCAAATGGACCCTAAAAAAGGTCTGTAACTCTGAGAGTGTACATTTGTACACTCTCAGAGTTATGATGGTCCTTGGAATTAAAAGGTTTGAGAACCACTGGTATTGTAATTGTATAGTCCACATACCAGCTCTGACAGTGTGATAAAAAAAACGTCTCAAGAAACGGTTCCAAATGTGATAGAACCGATTCTGGTTCCTCAATATTGGATCCGGTTCCTCCGATTCCAGATCCCAACCCTATCAGGGAAGCCAATGCCTTGTACCCAGGGGGCAAAGGGGGGTGTGCTGCATTTGCCCTGCCATCAAAGGTTGGCCACCAGAAATAATATCTATGACCCAGTAGGATCACAACCTATATGGACAACCCGGTCAATTTTTTGCTGGAAATCCAATATGGCCGCCTCAATATTGGCCCCTATCAGAAAATAGCTTTGGCGATAACTTTTGAACCAGATGGGCTAGAAATGCAAACTTGGTGTCTATTTCATGGTTTCAGAGCATGAGAAACTCAATGGAATACTTATTTTTATGATTAGGTGTGTCTGGACCTTTACTTTGCATATTTCCAAGATGGACGCCACCCGAAAATGAGTTTTACTATGACCTTTACAGTGACAGCTAACTGTTATGGCAAAAAGTCTGCTTTTTAAGCAATATGAACACATTTGGTCAGTATGAGCTTTCATTTCTATGTTGTCAATATGGCTGCAGTCATAAATAATGTATGGTATTACATTTTTGCTCAGATTCTATCTATAGTTGTGGGGATGATTGCAGTGAAAAATCTGAGAAAAAGGCCACAATGTATCTTATGTATCATTTTAATAAACTAACTACAATAAAAAACAGACATATGCACACTCCAGGACTTGCCAAAAACTTCAACTTTAGGGCTATACAAATTAACATAGTGGTATGCATTCAAGTAACATAACAAAATATAGACTACTTAGTGACAAACAGAGTAAAAGCGGATTTGAGGTTGCCTACAAAAGGTTCATTTTGACCTCTATGGTGCTGTCTTGCCTGCTTCTAAAGCCAATGATACTATGGTACAATGCTATTCACCGTCACTGTTGTCACGTGTTGCACTGATCCTGCTGCATCGTGTCTCCAGTCCCTGGCAACGGCCTCCTAAGTAGCATGGAATTTCCTTCTTTGCACAGGAACAGTTTTTCTGGCAGCCTTTGATACAGCTGCATGATATTGCCTTGTTCATTGACACAGGCCAGGCTGGCTCGGTAGATGCAAGGGGGACTGCATTGCTGTATAGGTGAGGCGTCCAGAGATGGCAGTCCTAGGAGAGCAGCTGCTGCTTTTTCAGGAATCATTGAATGGGCAACCAACTGCAGTCCTCTGGGCAACCTTCCTGGAGATGTCAGATATTCTCCAAAGGTTTATCTACTACGATCGGGAAGGTGACTGGACAGGACATCTCTGTGAATCAGCAAGAATGCTACCCTACCTCACTGCAGCAGGCCACTACAAGTACGGGCAGCAATCTTTACCTCTGTATTTGGCTGAGATGAAGAAACTACCAGAAACAGCTTCAGAGGTACATGAAGCACTGATGGCAGGTGTATTTGTTGGCAGACGAGCAGATGGCAGCCACAACAGTGTTGCTTTTGACATGCTACTGGAGCAGACCTATAATGCTGATGCCAAGGAAGCAAGCGGTCTGGATGGCATTACACTCAGCCCTGCTGCCCGGACAAAATGGGTCTACACAAAAACACTCACTGCAGCTGTCTCTGCAGAGCTCAAGTCTATGCTCCACCTCCACTCCTCCAACCCACACCATGAGTCTGGTCAGAGTCGTGTAACCCGGGATGCAGAGATGGTAGTCAAGGTCATGGCAGCAGTGGAGACTAACCCATTTACAGTGAGCACATCATCCATGATCAACATATCTACAGGACAGTGTGCTGATTCCACAGTCAAGGACGACTTGATGAGTGTGAACAAACTGGGTCTGAAGGCACTGTGTGAATCACTGTCCAGTGATCAGAAGAAGACAAGCATAATGAAGCTTAACACTTTCCATACTCAAAACACAAAATCCAAAGAATCGAAGGGGAAAACCTCAGCACCTGGCAAGAGCAATGAAATTACTGCCCTCCTGCGCATGACCCAAATCATAGCCAGTGGTGGAGAACTCAACCTTGTTGACTTTATAGGCAACCACGAGTGGAGTGACTTCCCCCCCTTCCCTCTTCCAGGAAGATGGCAGGATGAGAACAGGTACCAAGGCAAGCCTTGTGAAGGTCCTGAAAGAGGAGACCAAAGTTGCATGCATCCCTGACCTGCCTACAGAAGACAGAAAAACAGCAGTAGTTATTGATGCCATGTATGCCATACGCCATTGGTCGTTCCTGAAAGGTGAAGCATTTGGAACAATCGCTGAACGATACCAACGTCTGCTGTTGAATGATGTGCCTGCTGGCACAGAGATCATTCACTTCTGTTGTGACCGGTACAGTGGACCTAGTCTTAAGACAGCTGAGCAAGAACACAGATATGCTCAACCAAAACCTTCCAAAGAATATGAAGTCAGTATGCATTACACAGCTCCAGATCCTCGGGAGTTTTTTGCTGTGTCAGCTAACAAGGCAAACCTATTGAGTTTCCTCTGTGACGAATGGTGTGAAAATGAGAAACTTAAGTCGGCCCTTGGTCCAACACATCTTTACCTGGGTGGGGGGTTTAAAGAAGAGACAATGAGTGTGGTGATCAAGGAGGGGTCTATTGAAGATGTCCCTGCACTAGAATCCACACAACAGGAGGCTGATACAAGAATAATACTCCACACCCTGTACAGTGTCCAGAATGACAAAGTTGACAGAGTTGTCATCCATGCCAATGACACAGACATCATCATCATCATGTGCCTTTACTACTGTATAAAGCAACCCATCTCAGATGCCTTCCAGAGCTGTGGGTGAGAACAGAGCAAAATTCATACCTTCCTATCCATCAAATGGTATCAGCACTGGGGCTCGCACGGTGTCGTGCCCTGCCCTTTATCCATAGTTTAAGTGGCAGAGATACCACCAGCTATCCCTTCTTCACTGGGAAGAAGGCATGGTTCAAGGCCAGCATGTGTCTGGATCTCCCTGCACTTGAGGAGTTTGGTGAAAACTCTTCTGATTCCCTCTCAGATGACGTCATCAATCAAGCACAAGACCTCACAATTGCTGTATATACATCCAAAGCGGACCACCCGGAGGATTTTGACCTGAGTAAGCTTAGAGTGTACAAGTTCCTCAATAATAGATCAACCCTCTTAAAGCTGCTGCCCCCGACAGAGAATGCCTTTGACCTGCACCTGAGAAGAGCTGCTCTAGCAACCATAATAGATAAATATGCACACATCGCCAAGCCGGATATTCCCTCTTTCGCAGAGTATGGATGGTCTCTCAGTGCTAGCAATGCAGTCCCCCTTGCATCTACCATAGAAATGAAAGCTCAAACTGACCAAATATGTTCATATTGCTTAAAAAGCAGACTTTTTTGCCATAACAGTTAGCTGTCACTGTAAAAGTCATAGTAAAACTCATTTACGGGTGGCGTCCATCTTGGAAATATGCAAAGTAAAGGTCCAGACACACCTAATCATAAAAATAAGTATTCCATTGAGTTTCTCATGCTCTGAAACCATGAAATAGACACCAAGTTTGCATTTCTAGCCCATCTGGTTCAAAAGTTATCGCCAAAGCTATTTTCTGATAGGGGCCAATATTGAGGCGGCCATATTGGATTTCCAGCAAAAAATTGACCGGGTTGTCCATATAGGTTGTGATCCTACTGGGTCATAGATATTATTTCTGGTGGCCAACCTTTGATGGCAGGGCAAATGCAGGTTTCCAAAAAAAGGGGGGGTTTGCCCCCTGGGTATTGGTATCCCTAATGTGGCAAACTGATCGAATTCAACCACAGTCCAGGCACAATATGGAACTCTGCCATGCTAAGCAGTACCCCTGCAGGGATTTCCCCCAGGGATCTGTACTTGGCCCCCTCTTTTTCTCCCTGTACACTAAATCTCAAGCTGAACCCAGACAAGACAGAGCTTCTCTTCTTCCCAGTCAAGTCCAACTGGCTCAATTGGCTACTTCCAGTCCATAGCCCCGCGGAACATGCATCCCATAGCCTGGAGGGACAGTTACTCTGAGTGTATTCATTTACAAAAAATAACAGACGTCTTTGACCGATTTGAAAAATCGAGGTCCTTGGCCTTCTGTTAACATACGCAAGAAATATGACGCTAATTGGCCAAATAGTTTAACTGCGAGATTAGCTGCAGACACACACACGAGCAATCGCAATATCTCCCGCCTGTGCATGGAGATAATGACACGCCGGTCTACATATCAATACCTGGCAAGCTGATGTAAATAAATATTGAGCTTACTGTAGCTAGTGTCTGACATGACAGAAAACATTTAAAATGCGTGCACTATATCATGATAACAACACATTGTATCGAGTTATATTTTGTCATCACTCCAGGCTGTATGCTGTTTTCATTGCAGCATTTGCTCTAATTCTCTTCCTTAAGCTGCCAGTATCCCGTACACTGTAGCTGAAAAAGCGTGAGAAGTGAGCTTTCTGCGGTATATACTGTATAGGTCGGTGCAAGAGGTCCTGTCATCATTACGAACAGCTTGCTAGAGTTTCAGGGCCTGTTCGCCACCTGAGTACCAAAAACGGAGGGGTTTATAGGAATCCATTTTCCCGTGAAAGAAAGAGAACATTCCATCCAGAGGAGGGACGTTGTTGGACCGTCTGTCTGGCTGTTGGACCTGCCTTCTTCAGCCTCAGGACAAGGGGAAAGCAGATGCAAGGCGTTGGGACTCGGCCAAAACATTTTTGCAGGCAGGAGAGGAGACCCAGGGAACCAGGACGGTGTACGCATGAGGAGAGAGAGAGAGGGAGAGAAATGTTTGCTTTTTAAAGAGGCGAGTTTCAAATGAGGGGGAGAACTATAAAAAGCACACGGGCAGAACTGGAAAACTGTAGAATCATCCGAGGTGGTGTGTGTGTGTGTGTGTGTGTGTGTGTGTGTGTGTGTGTGGGGGGGGGGGGGGGGTGGGGGGGGGGGGGTGGTAGGTTAGGCACTACACCTGAAGCACTGTGCTGGGCTCTTACTACTACTACAGGTCCTCTTCATAGGGGCTGTATTCATTTAGCAATCATTTTCCTTCTACTTCCGTAAGGCAGAAGTTCTGAAACCTTTTCATGCTAAGGACCCCCAAATTGATGTACAAGCTCGCAGTGCGGCACGAAGTGACGCGCTGTGAGCTTGTACATCTGCTATTTTTGAATAGCCAACGCAAAAAAAAATTAAAGTGATAAAAAGATAAAGTGGTTAAAATGATTGTGATGCTGTATTAACACATTTTGCTAGGGACCCCCTGGAACCCCCTCAAGGACAACCTTTGGTTCAATTCGAGAACCAATGCCGTAAGGTCTGTAACCGAGCGAGACTAATGCCTGATATTTGGGTCTGATGCCGAGCCCGATTTTTGGTCAGTCCTAGTCGACCACCTGATGTTTTGACCGATATTTTGTGAATAAATTTGAAAAACTTAGATTTGATTGCAGTTTGTATTGGAGAACATAAGCATATAACATTTTGATTGATACAAAATAACACACACAGAACTGAACTTTCATTTCATTTAACCACATTGAGCCCCATTAAAAATCGAATATCAAATATAGCCGATTGGCAAGCTCACAATGTGTGAGCTTGTAGATTGGCTATTGTTGAACACACAGAGACTTTTTTTAAAGGCATATCCAACTCTATCTGCTGAGAGGCAGAAGATACCGTGTTAGAAGAACCACATGTACAAGTTAAAAGAGTAGTCCACCCAAAATATTACTTCTATCAATTACACACCCCTTGAAGCCTTGAATTCATGGAGATTTTTTTGTTTTTGTCGCATTCCTAAGTCAATAATTTGATGGCCGTGTGTATTTCCAGTAGGACCTTTGTGTCTGATGGTAATCAAATTATTGGCTTAGGAATGCGGAAAAAAAAAATCCATGATTTCAAGGCCTTCATGGGGTGTGTATTTGATAGAAAATAGGTATTTTTTTGGGTGAACTACTCCTTTAAGCTCGAGTTGAAAGTGGACGGCCTTTAACCTTACCCCTCCCTCCCCTTCCTCAGTCTCTAGGGGGTTATCGATGGGGTCCAACACCTCATGCTGCTCCGCCATAAATCTCGGGGAAATGGTTCCCTGTCCATGCAGCCTGCTGGAGGCCCAGACAAACTCACCTCCTCAAAAAAAAAAAGCCTGGTCGACAAGTTTAAGTTAAGCCAGCCAACCAGCCTCTGCAGCAGGGATCTTCAACAGGGGGTCCTCAGAGTTACTACAGAGGGGGGCCACCAAATCTTTGTCTGATAGGATATACTGTATAGCCAAAAATATAGAGGTTTGGTGTAGAGGGGGGAAAAAGCAGACTAAGTACAGAGTGAAAGGTCAAGTTTACAAAGTATTGACGGTTTAAGTGTTTAAATGTCTGAAAATACACATTAGCATGAATCCAACCTAAACACTGGTCAAACAAGTCTATGATATCTTTGAAAAAGTTTAATCTGACTGCAACACAATTTCATACAAAATGTAGTGAGGGGTCCCTGCTTCATCTCTCTCTCTCTCTCTCTCTCTCTCAGATAGGGGGTCCTTAGTCTGACAAACGTTGAAGACCCCGGCTCTACAGCTTCAAGTCATCAGGCTCAAATCCAGGGGAATCCAGCCAGTGTTCACGGTAAAAAAAATAGTTTTATGATGAGCAGGTAGTGTGTAAACGTACTGAAAAAACATGTACTTTGGTATATCTTCCGACAACCTTTCCTCTGGGATGTTGTTATCTGGGCTCTCCTCTCATTCTGTCCATTGTATTGACTTAACCTTTAATTAACCAGGAAGCAGGGCTAGTCTAATGACTTTGATGCCTTAGGTCATGGTCAATGCAGGAAGCAGAGCAGCCTTTAACACTGTGGTGGCATGGCTCTGCTCTTGTGATAATAGAGATGACATTTCCGACAAAGCGGTATTAGGAAACTGTGCATAACCCTTCTCTGAGTTTGTAAATAAAGTATCTGCGTGTGTGCGTGCGTGTGTGTGTGTGTGTGTGCGTGGTTTGCGGTGGGGTGTGGTCATGTGCACACAGCAGTGATGGGAAAAGTACTCAATTTTTTTACTTTAGTAAAAGTATCAATACTGCAATCTAGAAATGCACTACTGTTACAAGTAAAAGTCCGGAATTCAAAATGTCCTTGGGTAAAGGTACAAGAGTAGAATGTACTTAAAGTACGAAGTACCCATTATACAAAATGTCCCATTTCACAAGTTTCCAAATGTATAAAAATCTTTAGAAAATAGCATATCTACAAGCTCACAATGCGTCGCATCGCGACTCATTGTAGATCTGCCATTTTCACCCTGTGATAGGTTTGCATGTTCTCCCCGTGTCCCCTATGGTAGGTACCTTCACAAAAACATGCAGTAATCCTAGTCTCTATACTGCCTCCCCCTGGTCCGCCGGGGCGCCTGATGGAAACTCCCCCCTGTCAGGTGATAAGAAGCGGCCTGCTCACTCCTCATGCATTGAAGGAAGCATGAGCTCAGTTTGCGGCTCTCCCCAGGCTGGCAGAGGGAGAGTAGTGCCCAGGATTACAGCTTAGGCAATTGGCACTGGGTGAAAAAATGGGTTACAAAAATTGTGGGATAAAATTTAAAAACAAAATATATATATAACAAATAATAATAATAATAATATAACAAATGTCACAAAATCCCAAAGGCACACCTGCACTTGTCTGACAGCACATCAGTGTGCCTCGACCCCACGTTAGGGAACCACTGTCATACACACAACAGCAGGAGGGCTTCAGCTACGCTGCTAACGTTAGCACACCACACCACTGCAATCTGCTAATAAGAGATCCATTTCATGGGAATACAAACTCCTTGAACTTTTTGGAAGGGTGGGTCATATGAGCCAGATGTCTCATTCCCTAGTTCCAGAAGAGGAGGAAATTCATGGAGTGGTATCAAGTTTACAGCCGGCTTGAATACAGCAGCCCTGCAATGGATTTCGGCAATTATAGCCAGTGGTGTAAAGTAACTAATTACAGTCATTCAAGTACTGTACTTAAGTCAAATTTTGAGGTGCTTTTACTTTACTTGAGTATTTACAATTGTCAATACTTTTACTTCTACTCCACTACATCTCAGAGGCAAATATTGTACTTTTACTCCACTGTAATTATTTGAAAACTTTTGTTACTAGTTTTGTAGATTTCGATTATTACAAAACATACATTAACCACTTCAACCCTACAGTATGTACATTTCGACCGTTTGAAAATAGCTGATCTACAAGCTTGCGATGCCAAGCATTGTGACCTTGTAATCTGCTATTTTCAAAATATTTGTATACATTTTATACATTTGAAAAGCTATTTCCCGCGAAGATATTTAGTGTAGCCCATGGGAACACGCTCAACTAACTATAGGGCCCATAAGAATAATAGTCAACCAAGGGGTTTAAGTGATGGTATAACTGCCCAAAGGAAAATGACCACGTTTAACCAGCGGCTGGCATTCTTCAAGAACTCAAAGCTTGTGCCAGTAGCTTTGCTAACATGAATGTTAGGATTATAAATTACTGTTTTCCTGACAGTACATAATGAGCACTGAGACAGTGCAAGAAATGTTCCATGGCTGCACTGTCTGTCTGAAGACCTACAGTACTTACAGTACACCGTCTGTCCACCTGCATACAGTCATTGTTGTGGTCATGATGTCATTAGGGTTACCACCAGGGTTGCCAGATCTGCTTATTATAATTTCCCCGCAAGGTTTTATTTGAAAATAGCCGATCTACAAGCTCACAACGCGTCGCATCGCGACGCGTTGTGAGCTTGTAGATCTGCTTTGTATATATATATATAGCTGATGTACATGTTAAAGTGCTTATGTGGCCCATAGTCGCTTCTTTTGGGCTGGTTTTCCTAGACCTGGTTGCTTGTTTCTCTCACAGAATCTGGCAACGCTGGTTACCACCCGTCGCGTAAAATACGGAATCGTCCCGTATTTGGAAACTAAAAGACGTGTCCCGTAATGAACTGATACGGGATGCACTTTGTTCCGTATTTTAAGGTCGGGGAATCAATATGAATGAATGACTGGGCGATTTATTTAAGACATTTGCGGTAATTCTGCTGTCCTGCTCTCTACTTCCTGCCCCCCTCTTCTTGCTGTGTAACCTGCCCCAGCGCATCTGAAATCTGGTCTAGAGGGGCGGATTCAAAATCTCCGGAGAAAAACAGCCGGTGTCTCCTATTGGTTCACCAATCTGTGCGCCCGCCCCTACTCCTCCCCAATGTGCAATCTGTTTACATTCTCTGTGAATGAAACAAGTGTTGTGATTGGTCAAAACATATAGTTTCCGGGGGAAATACGTCCAGTGGAAGTCCAGCCCTATAGACAGTCTCTGCATTAGGTCGTGACCAGGCTTTTCTCTTCGCAACGAGGCTAGGCTTTGGGTTAAAAAAATGTTATGTCCTCACAAGTAATGTGCATGTGTGCGTGCGCACATGTGTGTGTGCAATTAAGCGCCCTTCAGCACGCACACAGTGGAGCAGTGAGTGAGTTAACTCCTTTAGTGTGGAGTAGGATTGTCTGTAGTGGAGTACAGTAAAAGTCAAAATGCACAGAGGGCCCACAGGAGAATCCTTAACAGAGATTTCCCAGCCAGGAGAAAAGCAGTAAAACGTTATGTGTTCTCTGGGAGCTCTCAGAAGGAACGGAAGAACCTCAACATGACACGATGCTGGGGCTCCCCTCCATCCGTCAGAGTGAGACACGCCGTCCGTAGGGGGAGGGGGGAGACTTCTGGCCGTCCGTTAGGGGGGGCGGCAGGAGGGGAGGAGGGAACTCCTGTCTTTCATCGCCGTTCTGTACCGCGGGGCAGTCATGTTACACCACGCCATTGGTTGTTTTGAAACACATTTGGTAAAACGTTCATTTCTAAATGAGTTTGGAGGGTCAAAGGCTGGGTCTCGAGTTATAAGGTAAATGTTGTGCGTGCGTGTGCGTGCGTGTGTGTGTGAGAGAGCGAGAGAGAGAGAGAGAGACAAATTAGGTGCTTTATTCAGAACGCTCTCTCATTTAGATTTCTGCAACAAACACTTTCCTCAAGCTAAAAGCACATTTTCAGTTCATTTAAATTGATAAGAGGAAGAGGGGGAAAAAAACATGAACATAAATAGCGACAGATTCATTTAACCCATTCAATCCGGGAACGCATCTCTGTCATTTTTAGATTTCTTTGGGCTATTAAAAAATAGCAGATCTACAAGCTCATAGCGTGGCGCCGCGCTATGAGCTTGTAGATCTGCTATTTTTTTGAAAAATCGTGAAAAGGAATGCAAATCTTTGAATATATATTTTAAAGCAAACATTTGTAACTCAAATCTTTGCTTCAGGGGGGGTCCCTGGAACTAAATATTTTACAAATGTTCGCTTTAAAAAAATATATATTTAAGATTTGCACACATTTTCAAGATTTTTTTGCAGATCTACAAGTACATAGCAGGGCACCGTGAGCTTGTATATCTGCTATTTTTAATAGCCAAAGAAATCTAAAATGACACAGATGCGTCCCTGTCCCTGTATTGAATGGGTTAAAGCGAAGTAGTTCTTCAGACCAGAGGATGTTGTTGTTAGTTGCGTACGTCGTGCCCTCACAGGCATACTCCCATGCAGGAGGAAGGAAGAAAAACAAAGAGGAACAAATGAAATTAAAGCAAAAAAACAATTAAAATGCTAATTGTTTTGTACGGTTGCTATGTGTGAGGAAGGGGGAGAGTCTGCAGGCCTTCATCAGGACATCTCATCTGCTATTCCTCTGTGTGTGTGTGTGTGTGTGTGTGTGTGTGTGTGTGTGTGTGTGTGTGTGTGTGTGTGTGTGTGTGTGTGTGTGTGTGTGTGTGTGCGCGCGCGTGCGTGCGTGCGTGCGTGCGTGCGTGTGTGCCGTGCATGTGTTGCAATTCAGTGGAGGAAAACCAGGAGCTAAGCACAGGCCTGCTTGGGAGCTTTATAAATTAAACCTGATGGTTGTGTTCTCTTAACCAGTGGTTCTCAAACTTCCAAGGATATTGATATGTATTTGGCCGCAGACCCCCATCTGAAAAAGTTTCGTGCTATGGACCCCCAGAAGAGAAGATTAAAAGATGTATGTCAATTGTTTTGATATTTCAAAAATAGCAGATGCTCAAGCTCCACACGAAGCCAACATTTAAATGGATTAACTGGTTAAAATGATTGTGATGCAATATTGACTGCTTTTGCTGGGGACCCCCTGGAAACCCTGGGGTTACCCACCTTGGGAACCACTGCTCTTAACCACTTATACACATAATAAATATTAAAAATACCACAAACATTTTCTGAAGAATTTGTGGCCAAACTAGAGACGGCAGGTTGAAAGTGGTTTAGTCGTTAACTACAGTTTTTTTTCTGTTTGGTGAAGCATCCTCCTTTGTTTATACTGCATCTACGAACTAGTATCGAACGCAGTATCTGGTTCATAGCAACAACAGCCGTTTGACTGACAGCTCATCAGAATAGCGTATAGGCCTGATGTGAGGGACGTGTGACCCTCAGCAGTAAAGCATTCCTATGGCGGCGCGCAACGGGCCCACACTAGTGCTGAGTAAACACAAAATGTAAACGTTGGTTATTTAACAAGCCTCCACCTCTCTGTCCCTGTACCCCCCTCCACCCCCCCACACACACACCCCCTGCCCTCACCCTGCACCCCTAGCCCCAGCATCCCCGCCTCTTTACACATTAAGTATGCATTGATTCAGCCTTCCCCTGTGTTATAAATACAGCATCGATCGGCCCCGCGATCAATAGACTCATTCGCATGCATAGAGCCACTTTGATAACTCTCCTACTCTGTGAGCCCCCTCTCAATAGCGTCTCTCTCTCTCTCTCCCTCCCTCTCTCTCTCTGTGTTTCTCTCCCTCTCTGGATACCGTGGAAAACCATTTATCTCTGTGCGTGACACTGCACTGTTATATTATTTTCATAAATACATATGTAAAGACACTTACTTACGACGCTGAGCTGAAACAAATCCCTTCGGATGGCAGATAATAATATACACCATTCATTAATGTATCTGTATTACTTCATGCTATATAGAAGCTATACCTGAAGAGTGAACAAGGCGCCCCTGTGCAGCAGCACACATAGCTTCCATTCTCAATTACACTGTCAATATCGATTTTACTTATCTCGGGAAAAAAATTACTCTGGACTGAAGACTGAAGACCACAACAGACAGCGAGAGAGAGAGAGAGACAGAGTGACAGAAGAGAGAGAGAGAGAGAGAGAGAACACCACAATAGAGAGAGATGGGGGTGCGGTGAATAATGGCTGATTGTGAAAAGCACTTTTTGCCGTCCAGACTTGGCTGCTATACCTGTAGTTAAGCGCGGGACTGATTGGGGCGACACTGTTTCAGTGGTTATTCACGTGAAAAGAGCCATAAAACAACCTGGATGTTATCTACGGCAGAAATATTCCTCAGCAGCACTAACTTCATTATTAAACCGCCGGTATAGAGAAAGGAGTTGTGCTTGCCCTGCCCGGCTGGTATACCTGCATCTCCTAATTCCACAGCAGTGGATTTATAATACTCGCAATGCTTTCAGTGACAGGCTCCCTCTGGATGGAAAATCTTAAGCCTGATTTATGCTTAGATGACACACCAGTGTCGCACACTGAAGCTTATTGCAGGTCTACAAACTCACAACACGTCCACAGCGCATCGCCTTGTGAGCTTGTAGATCTGAGTTTTTTGGGGGGGTTTTCAGTGCGTGACACGATATGGAACCGAGAATAAATCAGGCATTATGTATAGCGGCTGAACCAGAAAACACTGACTGCACTGCCAATGAAGGTAAACAAGTCCCAAGTTACAAGTCGGTCCACAAACAAGCAAGATGGAAACCATGGACTCTCTAGCAGCAATTTTAATCGGGTGGTATGTGTGTCTGTCTTTAGAAAACATATAGGTGTTATTATCTGGTGATGCCCAGTGAGTCAACATGCCGAGTCCTTCCTATCTTAGTTTCTTGTTATTTATCTATATTCCTATAAATCCAAATAATGCCTTGTGATTCATCCTAACAATGACTTGTTAGGATTGTCTAACGGTATAGGAATACACATATGTGCACACACACACACACACAGAGGCGCGCGCACACACAGGATGCAACAATCTCAGTCACTGTCTGTCTGTCTGTCTGTCTGTCTCTATCCCCCTCCCTCTCTTTCCCCCTCTCCCTCTCTCTCTGTCTGTCTGTCTGTCTGTCTGTCTGTCTGTCTGTCTGTCTGTCTGTCTGTCTGTATGTCTCTCTCTCTCTCTCTCTCTCTCTCTGTCTCTCTCTCTCTCTCAGGGAAGTATTTGATGATCTTTACAGAGGCCTGTCGTCCCTGTTGTGCACTTAAGTGTCTCCTCATTGCTTTTACGGTGACTCACTAAAAGGTGTCTTGTAAAAAGCAGTGTAGGAACGGGGGGAACGGGGGGGACGGGGAGGTGCAACACATTCATAAAAGACACAGAAGGCTGCAGAGAGAAAGGACGCAGGGAGAAGAAAATCAATGCCCATTTCTTCACCTCCTATGAATTTTATTGACACGCAGAGCACTATCTGTCCGTTGCTAAATTTGCCACTTTTAGATTAAAGTTAACACGGACAGTTGATTCAGACCCTTCTTGAACCAATACGAGAGTTCATCATATCTTTTTTTTACACAGGCAGTTCGTGTTTAGGGGACAAAGTATTTGACATGAACTTTAGATCATTTAAGTATCAATTTTACTTGAGATTGATTTTCAGACACAAGTTGGACTTAATTCGTACCATCTCATAATGTGTATAAACACTCTTGGAAACAAATGAACAGAGGATTTTGTAGCAGCTATGCTAATGCATTCCCATACATCCTTATTCTTGTGATCATCACTTAGAAGACATTTGCCATTTCTACATAGTACACGACGCGTACTGTATACAGCAAAGTAGAGCTAACATTTAGAATGAGACCCGAGGAAATCTTGGTGAAACGGGTCTCTGCGACGCACAGCAGCACATTTAAAACGACTCGTCTTTAATGTCAGAACCTCACTTTACATTAGCCGGGGTGTAAGAACAAGCAGACAGATAATGTCATTTTGTCGCTGATGTGGGGGAGGGGGGGGGGCTCTGCCTGGCACTGTCTCTCATCCCAAAGATCAGCCTTAATTGTTGCCAGTGTGCAGGAACACCCCATCATCTTCGGCAGGCCCTCTAATTGGTCTAAACTTAACTTAACCTTTCCTCAGCTTCCTCGCGCGAGCGCCAGTCGAAAAGAGATCATAAATGGACCCTTTTATGAGGCTACACAATAGGAAGAACCCGTCACACGCTGCCCTCCATTACCGCAACGCTGGTGTGTGTGTGCGTGTTTGTGTGCGTGCATATGTGCGTGTGCGTGAATACTCTTTCACGGTACGCCATGTAGAAAGGCATGTACACTACAATGGCGTACGGTGTTAGTCGAGAAAATTTGAATTACATTTTCAGTCATCTCAGACGAGGTATTTTCACTGAGAATTCATTACTGCGACCATTTCACCATCCATCAATACGCTGCAATCAGTGGAGGTTCTTACTGTACTTCTCGGGGTTAAAAAGGTGCTGCGCTTTTATTCTTCAAAGACATGCAAATTATCCTCTCTCTCGCCCTCTCTCCCCCTTTCCAATAAACTAGGCTTATTAAATACATTTAGGAAAATCAAAGCTGAGGTGTGCCTGAAGTGTCTTCAGAGAGGGTGCTGACTGGAGGTAGCTCAGGGGGGGTAGAAGATTGAGCCCCGGTGTGTGTCCGTCCCTCCCTGGTCCCATTACAGAACACTAGTATATACGCAGTTAAATCCTCAGTGTTAATTTAACCCATTTAGACCGGGAAAGCATCTTGTGTCATTTTTTTAATTTCTTTGGCTATTCAAAAAGTAGCAGATATACAAGCTCGATATACATATACTTGTATATCTGCAATTTTTGGGGGGAAATCGTGAAAATGTGTGTTTTAAAGCGAACATTTTTAACTCCGATCTGTGCTTCTGGGGGTCCCTAGAACAACGTGTTTTGAGATGGGGGTCCGCGGCCAAATACATATCATTTTAGGGGTCCTTGACATGGAAAAGTTGGGAGCACCACTGATATAGCAACATACTGTTGGGATTTAGAAAAAACATTTTCTGTTTCATATTCTGTTGATATGTATGTGGCCGCGGACCCCCCATCTCAAAACGATTTTTTTCAAGAACCCCCCCAGAAGCAATGATTTGAGTTACACATCTTCGCATAAAAAAATATACATACTCGAAGATTTGGACACATTTTCACGATTTCTCAAAAATAGCAGATCTACAAGCTCATAGCGCGGCACTCGGTGCCGCGCTATGAGCTTGTATATCTGCTATTTTTGAATAGCCAAAGAAATCTAAACGCGTTCCCGGTCTTAATGGGTTAACTCTCTCAGAGAGTGCACAAAAACGTTAACCGAATTCCACTTGGTCCATTTGCTTACATTTGTACACATGGATAAATTAACACCGAGGATTTTACTGTGTATTTCATTTAGCACCAATTACATTTTCAGACCCCTCTTCTTTGGCTGCTAATGCTCAGGCTTGCAGGGGCCCATGCTAAATTAAGCACTAGATCTTCATTGCGGGCAGTAAACCAATTGATTTCACCCCTTAATCAATTTATTTCATTAGTTATACATTCCTCTTTTTCCCCCTCCCTCCCTCCCTGCCTCCCTCCCTGCCTCTCGCCCCCCCCCCCCCCCCCCCGCCCCTCTCTCCTCCTGTCTCGTCTCGGGAGCCCGGGCGCGAGGAGAGTGACCTATCCCGGAGTGTGACACGGGAGGAGAGTGATTTGAATGATAACCAAATAGCGAGCGCTGGCCTCGGCGGTGTTTAAAGATCATATGTAAATCAAATGTCTGGGGGGGGGGGGGGGGAGGAGGGGTAGGGGGGCGTGTGGCGTGGCGTGGGGAGGGGGGGAGGGGGGGTTGGGCAGAATTGCTTGGTGGGGTTCTGTCAGAAAACAATTTAGTGATCGTTAAAAGGGATGCCTCACCGCCGCGCAAACCTCCGCAAATTAAATCAATGCCGCCACCGCTCTCTGGCCTCTTTCACTTCTATCAAGACACGCACACGCACACACACACACACACACACACACACACACACACACACACAGTGTCTCTCTCTCTCTTTGTATCCCCCCCAATCTTTCACTCTGTATCTCCCTCTCCCTTCTCTGTCTCCCTCTCTCATCTTATCACTGTCTGTGTGTCTGTCTGTCTGGCTCTCCATTTCTCTCTGTCTGTCTCACTCTCTCATCTCAGCTCTGTCTTTGCTTCCGTCCTCAAACATGCACGCACACGCACACACGCGCACACACACGCACGCACACACACACGCGCGCACGCACGCGCACACGTCCACTAGATAGACTTTTGCCACTAGATAGACGTGATTGCGTGTGCAGTGCATGCACATCCATGCACATACAGAGACGCATGTGCACGCATGCACACACTGACATATACGCACAGCATGTCATACACACACACACACACACACACACGTACGTACATCTACAGTAAACAAGACTGAAAGTCAGATAACATTTTTTTGTATTAAACGAAGGACAGGTGGACTCAACCCGAACGTCTTCAGATAATGACGGCAAGAGTTTTTCGACGTCAATTCGAGATCTGTAGAATGAATCGAGCAGAGGGGACGTGGCGCGTCACAAACATGATGACAGGTGTGATAATGTAACATGCGATAGGGGGGTGGGTGGGGGGGGGGGGGGGGGGGGAATCAGCCCCACCCAGGGATGATGATCTCACCGTTTATCCTAACGAGACACGTTACCATGGCAGCCAGACGGCTGTGCACTGTGCACTGCACTATACGATCATTAGTTATGGAGAAAAACAAAAAGACATCTCGCCGTAATAAACGAATCCGCCACTGTCATCGTCAACCACCCCAATCAACAGAGAAAAGCCAGCCAGTCTGGTGTGACTCTGTTAGGGGTTAGGATTAGGCATTTAGAGGTTAGGTTTATGGGGTTATGGCTGTAAATTATGCCAATTTACACTCTGCAGGCTGTTGTCACGCGACGAAAATAGCACAGATCTAGAACCTCACGATGCGTCACACGTCGCTGTGACACATCGCAAGCTTATTTCGGTATGTGACACCATAGACATATAAAGGTATAGACGCCTCCTCCGGCTCTGAGGTTTCTGTATCTCGGCCGCCATTTCGGAGAAGGCAAGCTTCCTGACTACTGGCCAATCACAGCGCGTCTTTTCCGGGACTTGGCAAAATCTAGTTGTATTCAAAATGGCGGCCGAGATACAGGTCGCTCTAATGAACTGCAGAGGCCAATGAGGTATCTAGGTTTCTATATCTATGTGTGACACCGGCGCGCAACTACGGAAAGTATAACTCAGGCTCGAAGGGTTAAGAGCTACAAATGTCCAAAAACAATGTAAAAATGGCATTTACAGAATTGTTGCCCTAAAGTCTTTATTAGGGATGGGATAGAGCCATATGAAATCCGTGTTAACGGAATCGCGGAAATGACCAATAAAAATGGAATTGGAATAAAACACGGAATATTGCAGAATTTGGAAAATAAAAAAAAATCGCGGTAAAATATTTTTTTTTACCGCAAATTTTTACAAATCCACGGGACACCACCATTTTGCATGGCCACATCCTACTTTATAAACAGTAAAATCCACGTAGAAATAGTCTTAGAAAGACGATAGAAACAATAATACATGGGCGACGCCATTTTGCGCATGCTCAGACCGAATTAGACCGAATTATTTTGGGAACATTTTTGCGTATAACACAACAAGGGCCATGTATGGACTGTTATATCTTGAACATTTATTCATTTCCACTTACCAGACACTTTTTTTATGGTAAAAATGAGCATAAAAAGCAAAATACAGAATTCAGAAATATTAAAATGGAAAAAACAGAATTTGGGAAAAAATAAAACGGAATTGGGAAAAAAATAAAACGGATTTCATATGGCTCTAGGATGGGACGATAATCGGTATTATCGTTTATCGTGATAAGAGAACGTTCACAATAATCCTATCACAGAGATTTTTGTTTATCGTGAGAATTGTCCTCCCTCATACACTGCACCTGTAAAGAACGTACTTGATTCAGTCTTTTTTTCACTCTCTAAATCCCCTTATAAGCTCACAACGCGTCACGTTGTGAAATTGTAGATCTGGTATTTTTGGCAAATGTTCCACCCCAGACTATACGCGATGCTGGGGTTCAAGTGGTTGAAAATACGCATATTTCAATTATAATAATAACTAGAAAAAGTGCTCCTCGGAGCACAAGTCTCCGCCAGCAGACTTGTGTTGGGAATGTTGGGAATGTTCTAATTCTTATGTTCTAATTAGAACATGTTACTGTGTCATAGTAACATGACACAAGTGTCCTATCCGTGTCCTATCCGTGTCCTATCCGTCTGTTTTATCCAAACCTTAGTTGGATAAAACTGGTATCCCCACCTGGAGTTACTGTATAACTGTCCTATCCGTCCTGTCTGTATAAGTGTCCTATCCGTCCTGTCTGTATAAGTGTCCTATCCGTCCTGTCTATGTAAGTGTCCTGTCTGTGTAAGTGTCCTATCCAATTGTTACAGTATCCGCCATTTCTCAGCCATTTCGTGATTATTCCTGTCTTACCTCACTTTGAAAGAGGCAAAGACTCTTTCAAAGTGACACATGTATTTATAGCCCGTTATATGTCACTAGCCAATCAGATCACACTATTTCAGAATTTCACCGTATTGTCAAGTGTCACGTGAGGCTCGACCAATGTTTGCTTGGCTGACGGAAAGTGAAAACAAACTCTCCTGGCGGAGACAATAATATCGTAGTAAATCGCAATTATTTCGGTCACAATAATCGTGGCATGAAAATGTCATATCGTCCCATTCCCAGTCTTTATGTCCTCACAAGTGTAGTAATACAAACATACACGTGTGTGTGTGTGTGTGTGTGTGTGTGTGTGTGTGTGTGTGTGTGTGTGTGTGTGTGTGTGTGTGTGTCAATCACTGTCCCCGGGGAGACGCTGTGTGTCGCTTCAGAGCAGCCTAAAGAAATCCAAAACATGTTGTGGTAAAAAGCTCCAGCGTGGCACACAGTAGGATGGAGGCGACATCCCTCACAGCGGCTCACATTCACATGCTAACGTCTCAGATGCTAACGGAGGCTACAGATGTGTGGGTTGTTTGCAGCTTGACGGGAGAATATCTATTTTTCTCCTCTTCCTCTCTCTCTCTCTCTCTCTCTCTAGGTCCTTTGAAAAGGACTGACGCGCCGGCAGGAAGGCAGGCACTGGTGGAAAGTAACTAAATACATTTACTCAAGTGCTGTACTTGTGTAAAATTTTGAGGTACTTTTACTTTACTGGAGTATTTCAATATTCTTACTTTGACTTTTACTTTTACTTCCACTCCACTACGTCTCAGAGGAACATATTGTACTTTTACTACACTACAAGTATATGAAAACTTAAGTTACTAGTTACTTTGTAGATTTGTATTATTACTACAAAACTCACTAACCACTTCAGCCCTATATATATTTCGGCCATTTGAAAATAGCAGATCTACAAGCTCGCGATGCAAAGCATTGTGACCAGGTAGATCGGTTATTTTCGGGGGGAAAAAATAATACATTTTGAACTTAAAGTATATTTTGATGCCGATACTTTTGTACTTTTACTCAAGTACATTTTGAATTCCGGACTTGTACTTGTAACAGAGTATATCTACATTGCAGTACTGATAAAATGTGAGTACTTTTTCCACCACTGAAGGCAGGTGGGCGGGCGGGCGGGCGGGCGCGCTGTATGCGTGCACGCTCCCGTGCACGTTTGTGTGGCAGTGTCTGTTGGGTGTGTAACCGGCGTACGCGGTTGTCGCCGTGAACACACACACTGTGAAAGAAGACTTGTGTTGTTGTGTTGTGCCCGTGAGTTGTCTCTCCGTGGCATCTTAGTTATACTGCAGCCTTGCTTAGAAAAAGCACGGGTGTACATGCACACACACACACACACACACACACACACACACACACACACACACACACACACACACACACACACACATCTCATGCACACATACGTGCATACAATATACACACATACTGTAGTGTATAACCGCTCATGCATACACACACATGCAGACTCACACCACTCATCCACACATATAGGCCACACACACACACACACACACACACACACACACACACACACACACACACACACACACACACAGAGTTGTGTGTAGAGACTGCGGTACACACACACACACTCATTGTGTCTAGCTCGTCAAAACGGCACCTGATATCCGCCGGTGTCTGGGAATCAAATTAAGAGAGCGCGCCATGGTTGCCTTCGCCACAACCACACCACAAGACCTCCTTCTCTCTCTCCTCATCTGCCATCCGTGGGCATAATTAATTTTATCATCAGCGTCATTATTATTGTTAAATTGTTTTTCATATTTCTTCATCCCCCCTCAACCCCCCACCCCCCCCCCCCCTCCCTCCCTCTCACCCTCCACCCTCTCCGCCTTGCATGGAATACCAAGCGTATGCTAATGTGTTTAGAGATTGCCAGCGCGCACACACAGAGATGGAAAGAGAGAGAGAGAGAGAGAGATGGGGTGAGAGGAGGGGGCAGAGACAAGGGATGAGAGGAAGGGGAGGGGCGGTGGTGGAAAGTAACCAAGTACATTTACTCAAGTACAGTACTTAAAGTACGATTCTTAGGTATTTTTTACTTTACTGGAGTATTTCCAGTTTTCAGTTTACACATAGGCTATTTGAAAATAGCCGATCAGCAAGCTCGTCGTTAGCTTGTAGATCAGCTATTTTCTCAAATATTTTAGTACTTGGTGCTTTAAGTATATTTTGATGCCGATACTTTCGTATTTTTACTCAAGTAACATTTTGAATACAGGCCTTTTACGTAACCGAGTATTTTTATATTGTGGTATTGCTACTTTTACTTAAGTAAAATATCAGAGTACTTCTACTTCCACTACTGGGGAGGGGATATATAGGTGAGAGAGAGAGAGAGAGAGAGAGAGAGGAGAAGAGCAGCAGAGAGAGGGGTGGGAGGTATACGTTGTGGAGGAGATGGGGGGGGGGGACATTACGTATTCTGCCGGCGTACTTGGAACCCAATTAATCAAGCTGGAGGAGAGGAGAGATGCAGAAAGGATGAGATCGCCCTTCACGTTGATGAGGCCTGGCCGGGGCAAACGCTCAACCACCTGAGCTCCTAACAGCCATGCCGACACACAGGAATTATGGCAACACCTCTGTCTCTCTCTGTCTGTCTGTCTGTCTGTCTGTCTGTCTATCTCTCTGTCTGTCTGTCTTCTCCTTGTGTGTAAATGTATATGTCCAACCTCAACTTCTGACGATAGTCTCTTCTATATGGACTGAAATGTTAGCCTTAACTACTACTCTGTAAAGCCCTGGATCTTTTAAAGACTTTTATACGCAACCAAGACCTGCAGTATAGTCTTTACTCATGTGGGCGAGTCCTTCTCTGCTCTTATGCAACCTCAACTTCTCCACATCCATTTTGACTTACGTTAACTATCTTTGCCATTTATTTTATGTTTATCAGATGGTAACAAAGTTCTATCTATCTATATTTATCGAGTGGGCATGGAGGTAACCACATTAACCCCCGGCATCCCTATGTTGTGAATGTTTTCATAAAAACTAAATAGTATAATAATAAAAATGTATTGGTCTGGACCGCTAGCATAGTGGTCCAGGCACCTATAGGCTCCAAAGTAGCCTGACAGCGTGTCGCGGGTTCAAGTCCCGATCCCGACGGCCTTTGCTGCATGTCACTCCCCATCTCTCTCCCCATTTCCTGTCAGACTACTATCCTATCAATAAAGGCATACAAGCCAAAAAATAAATAAATGGTGCAACGTTGTACCATGTAATATTATAAATAATAAAAAAGTATTATCATTATTATATAAATACTATACTATGGCTATGCCTATCATGTACTTATTCTTCATTTAGTTTCTGCATCAAATGAAACCCAGCTTCACGTGATTACAAATTAACGTAATCAAACGTATGTGGTACTGTATAATGTTAATACTTGGAGGTGGGGTGCTGTGTACTCAGCCAATACATAACTACTTTCACTCATTCCTGCAATACCACCAACACCCCCCTCCCTCCTGTGCCCCACAGAGGGTTTTAGGGTCAAGCCCGTGGCTGCCGGCCACCAGGCAGCCGATCGTTGTGAAATTGACCGTCTCGATAGGAGAAAGAAGGAGAGCGAGAGAAAAACTCCAGTCCCTGGTCGACTTAATTTGATTCCCCTCCCTAGAACGCCATGCAGGCCAATAGATCCTGTATCTACATAGTGCTCTGCACAGGGTCTATAAATATTGACCCTCCATTTCCTGTGTGTGGCGTTAATGAAGCATTTAGTATACCCACCGCATTATGTGAGACCTATGTAAAGCCACCTCTCCCTCCGTCAATGCCATCCACCAACCCACACACACGCACACACCTACCTCTCTGTCACACACAAACACACACACACACACACACACACACACACACAGTAGATGGACTGAGGTGCCAAGAGACCTGGGACTGAGGATGTGTAACATTGCACACAACTTAAGAGCAGTGGTGGAAAAAGTACTCACATTTATTACTTAAGTAAAAGTATCAATACTGTTTCTGTTTCATAAGTTATCATTATGTATAAAAATCTTTTGAAAGTAGCAGATCTACAAGCTCACAACACGTTGCATCGCTACGCGTTGTGAAGTAACTAAAGTTTCAAAATAATTGTAGTAGAGTGAAAGTACAATATTTACCTCTGAAATGTAGTGTAAGTAAAAGTACAGAAAATTGAAAATACTTGAGTAAATGTACTTAGTTACTTTACACCACTGCATTGCACACAACTTGAGAGGGCACAGAGTTAACCACATTAACCGTGGCGACGCTATTTTGGGCACGTCATATAGGCGAACCTTTTCAAACATAATAGGAGATCTAAAACACGTTGCATCGCGATGCGTTGTGAGCTTATATATATGCTATTTTTGTACATCCGCAGTAAAATACAGCTTAACAAGACACTCATCATATAAAAGCACTGCTCCAAAACGACGAAGAACACGCTTTATCATACTACAAGCATAGAATTAGTAGAAGGTCATCTGCACAAGGCCTCCTCCTCCGTTAGGCCCAAACGTCTCTTCCATCGTTGTACTCTCCGCAGCAAGCTATAATACGCCTTTGGTGACTTCAGTGACTACTATGGTCATCATTTAGTGACAGCACACTGTTGTCATTTATCAATGCATTGGTGTGTGAAAGTAATAGAGGGAAGAGTTGATGAACTATAAAAGTGGAGGAGGCAGGTGAGGATTTGACCCCCCCCACACACACACACACACACACACACACACACACACACACACACACACACACAGTTTTGTTTGGACCAGAAGGTGCACCGGGCCAGGCTTTGATGTCATGTGTGAAGGGCAGTTTCCCAAAACATGCTCTTGGGAGTGAGTGTGTTCCCCACCACCCCCCCCCCCCCCCCCCCTATACCCCATCTCCCTGTACCATTTTCCCATGGTGAACCCCACTTCTCACCTGTCAACATCCCCCCCCAACAACGAAACACCCTTCACCCTTCTTTTTCCCCCTTTTCTCTCTTTTGGGGGGGGGGTTGTGTGTGAAAAAAAATGAAATAATTTTGTTGTGGGGTCCCCGGGCGGTTTTGTAATTTCATGCCTGTGTATGATAATTTTATGCTGTCCTGCGTCGCGTAACTCAGGGCTGCCAAACGCTGACAGGTGATAAATACGATCTTTTCCGCCCCGTGTGCAACAGACCTGAAAAAAAGGGAGAAAAAAAAGAGAGAGCGAGAGACAGGAGGAGGGGGGGGGGGGTCTGGGGTTTGGGAGCTGAGGGCTGCTGCTGGTGGAGGTATAGTGGATGTGGAGCGGCGGGTGGGGGTGGGGGTGGGGTGTGTGTGTGTGTGTGTGTGTGTGTGTGTGTGTGTGTGTGTGTGTGTGTGGGGGGGGGGGGGGGGGGGGGTACCAATTTCAGGAGAGGCCTTGGTGGAGGTGGTGTGCACAGCGGTGTCGTCTCTGTTGGAGCAATTTCACGGCCTGCCCACCCAACCCCACCTCCACCCCACCCTGCCCAGCCCCCCAACGCTCTCTCTCTCTCCACATCTCTCTCTCTCCTCTAACCCACGCACTCTCTTTCGCTCACTCACGACCCGTTTCACTGGATCTCCCTTATCTCTCTCTCTCTCTCTCCCCCCATCTGTCTCTCACCCTCTCTCACTGACCTGCTTCCCAACATCTCCTTTACCTCACACACTGTCTCCGTTTCACTCTCTCTCTCTCTCCCCCCCTGTCCCTCTTCACACTCGCTCCAGGTCCCTCTTCTCTCTCTCTCTCTCCTTGTCCACTTGCACCCAGGAGACAGAGTGATAGGTGGAGGACCATCAGACGCCCTTGAGGAACAGGGATAATGTTTTGGTGCAGTTTTGTTCAGTTCAGTGGAATCACAGCCAAAAAAACACAAGTTTGAGGAGGATGCCCTGCCAAGCAGACATTTATGTGATATAGAGGAGAGGAGAGGGAGAGAGAGGAAAGAGGAGAGAGGAGAGAGAGAGAGAGAGAGAGACAGACATAGAGAGATAGAGAGACATAGAGAGATAGGAGAGTATAGGACATAGAGAGAGAGAAAGGGAGAGATACAGAGAGAGACAGAGGAGAGTATAGGACATAGAGAGAGAGAGAGAGAGAGAGACAGAGAGAGACAGAGGAGAGTATAGGACATAGGGAGTGACCCAAGCGTGGAGGAACTGATGGTTTTCTGAGTGACGTAATTACTCGCCTCCTTGCATCGTGCGTCTAGCATGACATAATGACACCCAGCAAAGGGCGGGATAGGCCACGCCCTCCCCCCCATACACACACACACACACACACACACACACACACACACACACAAACACACACTCTGACCTTCACATTACATGTACATACACTTCTTACATTACTGTTACATCTCGTATGTTATAACCATATGGGGGTAGTATAGCATCCTACACTGACTGACCAAAATAGTCAAGTACATCCTGAATGTGTCCATGAATGTATTTATTCTGTCAACGTTTGGGGGTAAATTGTTTGCGGTGAGAAGTAAATTAGATAAGATATGACTGCTCTCTGATTTGTGCAATATATGATACATCACTGATCACTCATAGAATCACGTCCAATACTGTCCATATTGCTCATACTTGGTCTGACCCAATACCCAATTACTTTTAGAATTATATACACTTTTTTATATCTTACTCTGATATTTTATACTTTTATTCTCTTACAGCAATACACCAAGTAAATATCCTCATACAGTATGTGAACATAAGGCCAATGAACATTCTGGTTCTGGTTCCGTTTCTGATCCCAGATGATGGTAGGGCATGTTACAGGCTTTTGTTTCAGCCAAGAGAGAAAAAAAGAAAAAAGTGGAGTGGCTGAAGAATGTATAGCCCTGTAGCCCAGATAGCATTCAGCAGTGGTGGAAAAAGTACAAAAAGTATCAATACCACAATGTAGGAATACTCGTGTTACTAGTAAAAGTCCGGTATTCAAGAATTACTTGAGTAAAGGTACAAAAGTAATGGTATCAAAATGTACTTAAAGTACCATAAGTGGAAAGCACTCCTTATGCAGAAGGTCCCATTTCACAAGTTTTAAAATGTATACAAATATTTTTTTCAAATTGCCAAAGTATATATATATATAGGTCTCCTAATAATAATCAAAATCTACAAAGTAACTAGTAACTAAAGTTTTCAAATAATCATAGTGGAGTAAAAGTACAACATTTGCCGAGTAGAAGTAAAAGTATAGAAAAAAAATGCAGTGAAGTAAAAATTCCTCAAATTTGTACTCAAGTACATTACTTGAGTACATGCACTTAAGCTACTTTCCACCACTGGGAACAGGCTTTTGTTTCAGCCAAAAGAGGGGGAAAAAAGGAGAAAAAAAGAACGTATAGCGCAGATAGCATTCAGTATGATCACGCTTCACATCATCATGCCCATGGAATCCAGCACCACGTTCCAAGAAAGGAAAAAAAAATCCACTCAATCAATCCTGCATGCGATGTGGGCGAGGGGAGGGGCGTCTGCTCCGCGACGGTTCCAAGTCATTAAGCAGGCAGAAATTAATTGACTTCACGGTGCTTATGTGGCTGAGCGCTGGTTTAACCCAGGCAGAGGGCCCCTCTATTAGCATTGTACTGAATGTTCCTGAAGCAGAGGAATTTGAAGGACCAGCTCACCCCCGGATTCAGCCCTGCGTTCTGTTTATTGCATGTCCTATAGTGCAGGGCTAATATAGGGATAATGCAGTGATTAAGTCTACTGAACCATTTGACTCGATGATACATTGTAAATGTGTGCTTGACGATATACATATATATATATATATATATATATATATATATATACACACACACACACATACATGCATAGGAATGAGGGATGATTAGGTTGTTAAGTACCACATAGGGTAGCTTGCCAAATCATTCCGATGAGCGTCTTCGTTTTCTTTAAAAGGTTCAAAGTTCAACGTTTCAAGGTGTTCACTGTCACATACACACACAATTCAGCCGGTAGCAGCATTAACCACCTATAAGCGCTCGAAAATAGACGTTCTAGTTCGCGATGCGTTGCGATGCGACGCTTGTAGCTTGCAGATCTGCTATTTTTTTTTAAGATTTTTATGCATTTTATACATTTAAACACTTTGTGAAATGGGACATTCTGCATAATGAGTACTTTCTACTTTCGGTACTTTAAGTACATTTTGATACCAATACTTTTACTCAAGTACATCTTAAATTCCGTACTTTTTACACTACTGGCTTTTTCCTACCCGGGTTGCAGATGAATTGACCAAAGCCTTGAGGCAGTACATTGTGCACGCACGCTCACGCACTCAGCACGAGCATGCACGTGTGCCGGCCATACAAGCATAATACACACACGAAAACGCACACAACACACACACACACACGTGCTAATGCAGACACGCGCAGGCATGTCGTACGTACTACGTACGCACACACACACACACACACACACACACACACGCCTGTGCACGCTCTCTCTCTCTCTCTCTCTCTCTCTCTCAGATCAGGAGCGTCCTCGAGGCTCGCTTTGACCTCTATGTTCGATCTCTCTTTCAGAATCCAATCAGGCTGAAGTCTCCAGAGGGAGAAGGGAATGGAGGGAGGAGGGAGAAACGCACATACTACAGCAGGAGTTCTCAACCTTTTCTGAACCCCTTCTGTCTCAAAGGTTCAATTGAAGTACGCTCTATGATTTCGAAATGTTCTCAATAGGAATACATGTTTTTAATTTGTAGTTTTAAAAAAGGTAGGCTGAACATGTAGTGAACAATTACAACTCTCCCTTTACTATAGACTCGGTCTCACACTTTTATAACAATTATAAGACATTGCGACCACATTTTATGTACAGAATATAAAAACAAACAAAATAATCCTATTTTTCCTCACAATTTTGCAGTACTGACAAGTGCCCCTAGGGGTTTGCGAACCCCTGATTGAGAAGCTGTACTACAGTGTAGCCGGGTTTGATTTGCAGGGGGAGGGAGGGTCCATGCCATGCCTCTGCTTTTGATATCCCGGAACCCTGTGGCCATGCATGTGTGTTTAGAGGTGCTTATTGTGGGTGGTGGGTGCTCATCATGGCGTGCTTGTTGTACTGTATATACCAGCAGGATTAACACACTTCAGTGGAATGGGGGAGGGGTGTGTGGTGAACTTGTCTCTATTTGGATCACATGTGTTTGTGGTACAGGAAGAACGACCATTTATCATTAAGGAGGATGGATGGATGGATGGATAAGTGGATGGAGGGATGGATGGATAAGTGGATGGAGGGATAGATGGATGAATGGAGGAGATCATGGGCAGACCGGCTAAACGAATGAACTGGAAAAACACAGGCGGAACAAGGCATGGTACGGTTATAACAGACATGGTCAACAAAGTGACTATTTTTTCCCTATCCATTGATATATTAATCATACAAGCTGTAAGACAGGGGGGGTCTTCAACAGGGGGCCTAGGGGGGGTCCTCAGAGTTACTACAGGGGGGTCTTTATTTTACATTAACCACTTGCAACCCTAGCATCTCTTTTCTGAGGAGAACTTTAGCCAAAAAATAGCCGATCTACAAGCTCACAACACCTCACAGCAAAATAAAATGGCAAAGCGGTATAGGTGCAGAGAGAAAAAAAGAGCAGAGAGAAAAAAAGAGCAGACCAAGAAGAACATTTTTTTTTAAATTTGAAACACAATTTTATACAACATTAGAGGGGGTCCTTGCTTCATCTCTCTCTCAGCTAAGGGGTCCTTGGCCTGAAAAACGTTGAAGACCCCTACTGTAAGATATCATAAACTGATGACTCATGCTAGTAGAGATTGAAAAACAACATGTTTTCTTCTGCTTTTGTATAACTTTTCCAAATCAGTCCATAATGTCAGTCGATGATGTCTTCCTCAACAGGGGATGGACAAACAGACAGGAAGGTGAAGAGAGAAGAGAAGAGAAAAGAGAAGAGAAGAGGTACACCACAGTACTTTATGAGCCTCCTGGAGCAAGGCATTCCACTTGTGAGGATGACTTTTACAGTCAGAAATCCAATACCACCACAGCTGCTGTACAATGTGTATTTTGTTGACTTTTCAATCTTTTCACCGGCGGGGTCAACGTTGTTGTCCAACGTGCAGACAAGAGAAAACTCCAGCTGTAAAAAAGCCTAGCCCTGTTAGCGTCATACTCACAGCTTAAGGTCGGATGGGGTTCTCAGGAAGTATCGAACGCCACGGAGAGAAAGAGGATATTTTTACAGATTTTGTGCGTTCAGTTTAGACAAGGGAGGGCTTCTAGGTTCAAGCTCCTTTTTTTTCTTGACATTCATCAACAAAAATGTTGTGCTTGTGTTCTAGACTCCCTACGAATGCACTGCTACAAGGGGGACAGAGTGCCACCTATTGGTGTTCAAACGCTAGCAAAATACTAAGACTTATTATACTCACAACAACATTGTGATCTTGTACATCTGCTATTTGTTGGTGCGTGACACCAGTTAGAAACCAGGCCTTTTTTACAGTACATGCACCAGGCTCCTGATAATGCATTTATTCAGGTTGAAAACGCAAACTTGCCATGAAAGGTGGAGAAAAAAAAGAAATGTGCTTTATTTCAAGGCAAAGCCTTGCAGGCTCTAATAATTTACAATTGCAGACAATGATGCATTGAATCTTTTATCAGCTGAATATCTGCCCATTTTCTTGTGTGAACTTTTTTTTAGGCCAGACATGTTGTGGGTGCGTTGAGTCAAATATGAACAAAAGAATAATGACACCCGGTGAATAAATATATATATATATATTCAAAAATCCATATGACATCCAGTCAAGAGAAAAGAACGTCAATAACTGTAGAAACACAATGAATATATGAAAATTACACTGGTGTGATTTTTACCCATGCAGCAGCATAGCGGACGTAATGATGGAACCAGTGTGCCGGACAAATCATTAAAACGATGTCAGTAGGGGTGTGCCGATATATCGTCCCGCGATATATCGCGATACGTTTTCGCGACGATATGTATCGTTTTGGAAAAAAAAAATATCGTTTTTGAAAAAAAAAAAAAATTTTTTTTTTTTTTTTTTTTTTTTTTTACAATCATAATAATCAGGCATGCAAACGGCCCCGAAGTGAAAAGAGTGACAACATGTTTTTTTTTCGGGTCAGGTGTCATACTATTTGGATTCAAAATGGCTATTGTAGCTGAAAAGCTACAAGTTTGCATGTCTGAATAATGCAAAAACAAAATTATTTGTTTGCATTTTCTTTTTTTCTCCTCCATATATTTTCATAATAAAAAAAGTGCGTATCGTATCGTATCGAAATCGTATCGAAGTTGTGAGCCAAATATCGTATCGTATCGTTTCGTGAAATTAGTGTATCGGCACACCCCTAGATGTCAGGGAAAAATCCCAGAGAGCTTAATAAAACAGTATGATTAAAATTCAAGGGAGGGAGGCAGCCGCAGCCGCGCACGCACACACACACACACACACACACACACACACACACACACAATGGCTGGCTGCTTAATATACAACACTACTATTCAGGCAGTGCGTCTCTTTGTCCCAGGCCTCAGCGCAAGTAGCGAGCAAGGTCTTTTTAAATGTGTGTGTGTGTGTGTGTGTGTGTGTGTGTGTGTGTGTGTGAGAGAGAGAGAGAGAGACAACATGCTGCTCACACATGCGTGTTCCACCATACTGGGGGGGGGGGGTTGGTGGTCTGGACAGAGACTCCCTTCACCTCTGACCTCCAACAGGTGGCTGTCCGCAGTGCACCACCTTCATACATTATCGTGTGTGTGTGTGTGTGTGTGTGTGTGTGTGTGTGTGTGTGTGTGTGTGTGTGTGTGTGTGTGTGTTTGTGTGTGTGTGTGTGTGTGTGTTTGTGATCGTACGCGTGTGATCACGCGTGTGTGTGTAATCGCGTGCGTGTGATCGCACGTGCATGTGTGATCACGCGCGGGTGTGTGAGATCGTGTGTGTGAGATCGCGAGCGCCTGTGTGTGATCGTGTGCGTGTTTGTGATCGTGCACGAGCGTGCGTGGACCCCACTTTTGGAACCAATGTTGCAGGCTACTAGATGTGAGGGCCTAGGTTACTAGGCCTAGGCTCTAGTACTGTACATTACTGTTGTACACCACCATCATAGACCTTCAAATACACCACCTTCATAGACCATCAGACACCACCATCATATCCGTTCATACACCACCGCATCATACTCCTTCATACATGAACATGTACCTTCATACAACCATCATCATCCTACATTACCTTCACACATCACCACCTTCATACATTAGCCATCATATGTACAGAACCATCATATAGCCAATCAGACTCACTTTTTCTTTCTTTCATTCCTTCCAGACTCCTCTCTCACCCTCCCTCTCTCTCTCCATCCTCCTCTCTCTCTATATCTCTCTGCCTCCTCCCTCTCTCTCTCAGACCTCCTCTCTTTCTCTCCAGCCCCCTCTCGCTCTTACCCTCCCTCTTTACAGCCTCATCCCGCTCTCTCTTTATAGCCTCCCCTCTTTCTCCCTTTCTCTCTCTCTCTCTCTCTCTCTCTCCCCCCTCTCTAGCCTCGACCCCCCCCCCCTCTATATCTAAAGGTTCACTCTGTCGCTGCGGTTTCCCTCTCCTCTCTATGTTTGGGTCCCACTGGCTGAGTTTCACCTTCTGAAAACAACAGAAAGTCAAGCAGGGCTGAATGTCAAGGAGACGCATCTCCTCGCTTCACATTATGATGCTGTTCTCTTTTTTTCTCTTTTGTTTCAATAAATAAGTAACAGACCTGTTAGACAGCCTGTGACTCCATGGTTCACTGTCAGATGTAACTGTATAAAGTACCCACAGCCAGAGATGAGACACCAGTTTACCACAGTAAAGTAAAAAATACCTCAAAATCGTACTTAATTAAGTACAGCACTTGAGTAAAAGTACTTATTTACTTTCCACCACTGATGTGTGTGTGTGCGCGTGCATGTGTGCGTGCGTCCGTCTGTACCGTTGCGTCAGCACAGAAGCAGGGGGGAAATCCTAAACGGGCCCGGGTCACTGCTGATCACATGACAGAGATAATGGCCCAAACAACCTTGACGAGAGTGGAAAGAGGTCTCTCTATTTAATTAGAAACTTTAATATTTCATCCTCTGCTATGCCTCATTAGACCCCTTCCATCACACCCTCCCAGACCCCATACACACTATATCCCTCTCTCAATCTCTCTCTCTCTCTCTCTCCGTCTCAAAGGATTGTCATCCGCTAGAATTTCGATGCCAAGCTCAAGAAAGTACTTTTCTTTTTCTTGTCGGTGTGTGTGTGTGTGTGTGTGTGTGTGTGTGTGTGTGTGTGTCTCTCAGTGTGCATTTATTTCACAAGTTTTACACAAAATTGATTTCGGAGGCTGTTGTACACAGAGTGAGTTACAACCACAGCGAGAAGAGCTGTCATCGCACTATGGAGCACCATATAGTCAAGGTTTGCAGTAGTTGTCAGAAAATAATTGCTGTTGAAAATAAGGTCCAAGCAGTGTGGAATGATAGACAATGCATTTTTCGCTGTAACTGTTGATGAGTGGTAAATTTATATATACAGTAGTGGCTCCAGTAGTTAATGCACTGACCACACAACCACATTGGCTTACTGTCAATGTTCCTTGTCTCTGCACCAACCCTTTTTTAGCCCTGTTAGCGATGTGGCGAGAAGAGTTGTCAGCTGGTCGGCTGATCTATCCAACATTTTTAGTCACAAATAAGCTATTACGAAAAAGTGCTGCATGGCTAGATTGCCACGGAATTTGCAAATTCCCCAGATGATGAACCTGGCTGATTTTGGTGACCTCTATGGCCTTTCCTCTCAAGGCTCAAGGTTTCAATGTCGTTACATCTTGTGTACAGGTAAATAAGAGGAAAATTATAGCACCACCATTAAGCAAAAATGTCCACTTATTCTTGATGAGCCCTGATCAGGAGAGAAACGCAATGCAGTGCACTGTTTCTCTCCTGGGATTCCAAGAATTTAGTTCTAAACAAGAGCACAGAACTACCGCTCAAAAACAAAATGCTTCAACGGTCCGACCCGGCTCGTGTAGTCTTGAATAGAGCCTAATTGCTTCTGCAACTAGCAGGGGTGAAACAGCGGTGAAACATCAAGACTACAGACCATTCATATGAACTGTCACACTTCCTATATAGCCTCAATTTATAAGCCGGATGCTAGCCCCTTGGTCTCAGACAGTCAGACCCCCGTTTGGGAAACCCTGGGTCTAAAAGCTACACCATGGGACCCACTTCATAAATTCCTTTTTTTCTCTTTCTTTTTATCTGTCATGTGGCGTCATGGCGGTTGTTCGAGCCCCGTTAGCCAAGAGATGGCTTTGTCCTATCACCTTCCTGCGTCCCACAGGCCCCTCTACCCCTGGTAATGGGAGGCAGGAATGTGATGACAAGACACTTTAAGGGGTGATTCTGTTCAAGGGCACGTCAGTCTGTCACTGACAACACTTTAATCCTGATCAAGGTGGTGTCTGTCTGGCCACAGCATTCTCTCCCTCTCTCTCTTCATCCCTCTCTCTCTCTCTCTCTTTTGTCTGTCTTTCTTTCTTTCTCTCTAGCTTTATCATAACGCTCACCTTCTATTTTGGAGCATGTCATGCTTCCCCAGAGGATTAAGCAAAGTGTCCCTGACTTTGCTTCTACTTAAAATATGGTTCTTATCTTATGGAGCCCTGCACCAACTATTGTAAAAAATAAAATAAAAAGACGACACACACACACACGCACACACACACACACACACACACACACACACACACACACACACACACACACACACACACACACACACACACACACACACACACACACACACACACACACACACACACACACACACACACACACACAGAGTATGTGTGTTGGTGTCCCTGAGCAAAGCTCTTAACTGCTTCCTGAGGCTCTGAGCAATTTATAATTACTATAATAATTACATTATCCCATATTACAATAAAAAACTAAAACGAAACCTTTAAAAAAATAAAAAAAAATAAACTAGCAAACCCGCTTAAAAAAAGTTTTTAAAAAAGTTTTTAAAAAAGTGAAGATTTTAGGAAAAAATGCAGATCTACAATCTCACAATGCAAAAATTGCAGATTTACAATCTCCCAACGCAACTATTTTCAATATCCGTCGTGTGCCAAAGTAATAGCTTATAACTGGTTATAAGAACAGATCCACCAAAAAACTTTGGAAGTCCATTTAAACGTATCCTTTAAACTATTTCCTTAAACTAACGTTCCTTAAACTATTACAATATCAGTTTACTTCTCTTGGCATCAAAATATTCATTAGCAAAAACCCTTTGGGGAAACCTTTAGACCGCAATGTCTAAATTCCACCGTCACTGTTGATATATATTTAACTTTAACTCAATGTTAAAATCTCCATCCAATAATGTCACCCTGATCGGGTTTGATCCCTCCAATACCACGATGATAATGGTGATGACGATGATGATGGTCTGGACGGTCCGGATGCTGTGTTTGTGCATGGCATCCTGCGGTGGGACGGCATCCGTGGGACGCTGGGGGGGGGGGGGGTGGGGGAGTGGGGGGGGGTGGGGGAGTGGGGGGGGGTGAACAAAGGTCTGGACCGGGAGGACTGGGCACCAGAGAAGGGAAATGGAAAGCAGCTTTAGCCCATTAAAACCGGGAACGCATCTGTGTGTGTAACCACTTTAACCATTATTTTTTATACTTTGGCTATTCAAAAATTCTGGGGGTTCCCGGAACAAAATATTTTGAGATGGGGGGCCGCAGCCAAATACATTTTGGGGGCCCTTGACATGAAAAAGTTTGAGAACCACTGATATTATAGCAACATTTTCAAAATAATAGGATTTAGAAGACATTGGTAGAATCCCCAGAAGCAAAGATTTGAGTTACAAATGTTCGCTTTAAAAAATACATATTCAAAGATTTGCACACATTTTCACGATTTTTCAGAAAAAGCAGACCTAGCAGACCTACAAGCTCATAGCGCGGCACCGAGTACCGCGCTATGAGCTTGTATATCTGCTATTTTTTGAATAGCCTAAAGAAATCTTAAAAATGACAAGAGATGTGTTCCCGTATTGAACGGGTTAGAGGAAAGGAAGGCATGCACACACGTGCGCTGCCTGTTTACATTGGGCCCGGGACGCTACATGCTGATGCATTCCAGCTCTCACGGTGGGCTCCACCAGAACCGGATCCGTGTTTTCACGCTTGACTTTTCGCCGCCTAAGTGAGTGTGTGGGTGTGTTTCTGTGTGTGAGTGAGTCTTTGTGTGCGTGCACGACGTCGGCGGTGCTGCCGCACAGAAACCTCGTATCTCCATCAAGTGTTGATTTCGTCGACTAAAACTATGACACTAATACGCTATACACTAATAATATGACAGTAACACAAATAAATAAAAACTAATCTATGATGACTAAAACTAAATTGACAATTTCATCAACAGATAAAAACTAGACTAAAATGTTAGTGAGGGACTAGTGGAGATCCAGTAGAACTAAAAGACAAGTCATTTTATGTTGTGTTGCGCTCTGAAAATAGCAGATCTACAAGAACACAACGCGTCGCATTGCGACACGTTGTGAGCTTGTAGATCGGCTATTTTCAGCATGCAAGCAAGTGTAAAATCAGTCATTGCGACGCCATCAAGGCATCACCAAAATACATTTTAGTTGACTAAATCAACTGAAGATTTAGTTGACTATAATGTTATTATGTTTAGTCAAAAAACACTAGACTTTAGTCAGTAAACCATTTCAGATGACTAAAATATGACTAAAACCTAATGGAATTTGATTCAAAAGACTGGCTGAAACGGACAAAATTTGCTGTCAAAATCAACACTAATCTCTAATCACTAATAATTCAATGTTGTATGTTTTCATCAAAAAATGTATGCTTCACTTTGTCGTACAAGAGTGTCATGCAAAAGGTAGTGAAAGTAGCCTATCTACAAGCTTTGCAACGCGTCGCATCGTGACCCCGTTGTGAGCTTGTAGATATGCTATTTTTACTATTTTGGACAACATTTTTAAAGTGAAAGTGGTACAAGATCTACGCGTGGGTTTTATAAATATGTGTCTTAATGAAAATTATTGAAATTATTGAGCTTGTGCCTAAAATAATAACTACATTGGGTTCATGGTCACACAGGTTCTCTTTTTTTCTTATTCCCTGAAAAGTAAACAGTTTTGGACAAACAAGGTTTCCACCGCGACAGCGACGATATATACTGTATATATGTACATAACATATACAGTATATATATATAGCTCCCGTTACAACGTGCAGCAATTTGTGCACTAAACAATGTGGCCCCGGCCTTCTCACTGAAGTGGAGTTATGCCCTCATCTGCTAGCATTTCCCTGACTGTACCTGCTCTCTAGTCTCTACTCAGGCTTGGCATTCCTGTGCCTGCTGCGCTGTAATTGTGTCTCTAAGACCACAAGTGTGTCATCGTGGTCTGATAGCTCTGGCGGTTTGGCATGTGTTTAAGATCCAGTGTGGTCACACATGTGCTCCACAGTCCATCCTGTTCCTCTCTCTCTCTGAACCACTATACTCTCATCCTCGCTCGTCACGGCACGGAAAGGGTTCTGCCGGCTTTTTTTTTTACTGCAATCAAAATTCACAAGAAAATGGAATCCTTTATATGCAAAACAAACAATGGGGAGGAAATAAAACATTCAGGCGAAGCTGTCAGGTCCTTTCAAGAATCAATACGGGGCCTTTCATCTGCGTCCCAACCTCTTCCTGGTAATTATCCTGCATATTTTATATCCCCAACCCCCACCAACCCTACCACCACCATCACCAGCCTTTCTGCTGCATGCCTACTTACACACAAACATATACCACACACATGCAATCAAACAACATATACACACACCACACGCGCACACACACACACACACACACACACACACACACACACACACACACACACACACACTCTGGTGGAAAAAGTACAAATGTCTTTTACTTACTGTAAGTAAAAGTATCAATACTGCAATGTAGAAATACTCTGTTACAAGTAAAAGTCCGGAATTCAAAATGTACTTGAGTAAAAGTAAAAAAGTATTGGTATGAAAATATATAATACATATATATTTATGAAAAGATATAATACATAGTAAGTAATACATTATGCAAGTTGTCAAATAAAAGCCTATAAAATGTATAAGGATCTTTTGAAAATAGCAGATCTACAAGCTCACATTGCGTCGCGATGCGACGCAATGTGAGCTTGTAGATCTGCTATTTTCAAATGGCCGAAATGTATATCGGGCTGAAGTGGGTAATGTATGTTTTGTAATAATAATCAAAATGTACAAAGTAACTAGTACTGTAACTAGTTTTCAAATAATTGTAGTGGAGTAAAAGTACAATATTTGGATCCGAGGTGTAATGGAGAAGAAGTAAAAAAAAAAGTATTGGAAATTGGACATACTCAAGTAAAGTACTCAATATTGTACTTAAGCAGAGTACTTAAGTAAATGTACTTTCCACCACTGCGCACACACACACACGCACAGGCATGCACACGCAGGCATACACTAGCCAACCATTTAAAAAAAAACACGCAAACTTCGTATAAAAAAAGTAAGTTGTAAAGAAATTAAATAATTTTTTTATGGCATTTTCTTTTTTTTAATTCTAATTGATTAATCATTGTTCACTTGCCCTTCTAAGTAATATTTCACTTTCATGGTTCTCATCTCAGCATTTTTAGTATGCAAATCTCGCTTTCAGTTCATTAACGGTGACATTCCATCATCAGTCTCTAGTCACTACCACACTAACCCTCAACTTCCATTATCAATAATTACACTGACAAAGGACATTCTTGACACTTTTTATCAATGAAATTAATAAATAAATATATAGATAAATAAATGAATGCGTGTGCGTGTGCGTGTGTGTGTGTGTGTGTGTGTGTGTGAGTAAATAGTTGCTCCATTGGTTAGAAATTGATCATTTTAAATGTGCTTCTAATGTGATTAGTGTGACCCCCCCCCCCCCCCCCCCACCAACCAAAAAGTGACCCTTTGGTACCTACCAAAAAGATACATTTTGGTCCAAAACATGACCTTTCAGATGACCAGGTTCAGGCCTGGATTTACACAGTTCCCCCCCCCCCCACCTACCTCAACCAGAAAAAAAGTTAACTTTTGGTACCTACCAAAAAGTGACTTTTGGGACCTACCAAACAGTGTCCTTTTGGTACCTACCAAAAAGTGACCTTTCAAATGACCAGGTCTTTTGGACCTTTTCAAATGACCATGTCCAGGCCTGGATTTGCAGAGGCCTATGTCTAAACCAGAAGTGACAAGTCATATTATACCAGGTGCTTCTCTCTGTGAGCGTGTGTGTGTGTGTGTGTGTGTGTGTGTGTGTGTGTGTGTGTGTGTGTGTGTGTGTGTGTGTGTGTGTGTGTGTGTGTATACGTTTGTTGTTAGCACTCATTAGCATGCCCAGTAGCAACGAAACAGGGCTCGACTATTATGGAAACAGTCTCAATGCAATGTAAATACGCCGGATTTAGCAAGAATGCAAAAAAGAATGCAAGAATGTACTTGGTCTGCTCTTTTTTCCCCTCTACACTTAACATCTTTGCAGAAAATAGACGATCTACAAGCTCACAACGCCTCGCAGCACGAGCCGTTGTGAGAGAGAGAGAGAGAGAGAGAGAGAGAGAGAGAGAGAGAGAGAGGGAGGGAGAGGGGGAGAGAGAAAGTACTATTAGACCGATGTGGTCCGATTTTTTTATCATCATTAATGTAGCCTACCCTACCTACACTTGCATTTTAGAACGTTCAAACTACCATTTTACTAGAACTACCCAGTAGAACAAGTGAATTGCACAACAGCTGTCTGTCTCATTGATTGTCAGTGCTGGCAGCGCATGCATGTGCCCATCAAAATCACACTACAAAGCCCCACATTTGATCAACAACAAAATATAGATTAATAGACAACATACAGCCAACATCCCAAAATGGAGTCTTATAATATCCAGCAAGTAGCCTAATATAAATTAATAACTGCAAACAAATGACAAGTTTAGGCTATCAAATCAATATCCTACAAAAGTAGAGATAAACTGTGACCTCACCGGCGCTCTGATGGACAATAAATAAATAATCATTTTGCAAATTCTCTTGTCAATAATGATACAAATGGAACGTTTATTTCAGCAGCTAGAGTTTGACATTGCTTGAGTGCGTTTTGAGCGCAGCTCCCCGTTTAAGTTAATTGTCTTCACCCGCTGCTGCGCAACAGGGCAGATCTCCGCCAGGGCAGGGCACTATAGGCTTTATATTTATATATTGTATTTATATGATTTTTAAAAATCAACTTAAGTCATTATTAGTGCAAGTTCATAGGTGGACACAATAGGGACACTTGGGCACCTCGTGTAAAATTGGCTATTTAAGTATCTATATATACATGCATTTTAGTGGGCACTTTTTTTTTTTTTTTACCCTTTAACGGGAATTCCCGGGAAGCCCGGGAAAAGGTCTGAAAATTCCCGGGAATTAAAATTAGCTATTTCCCGGAAAATGTTAAACCCTAGTATGATCCCATATCATGGGAGGACGAAAGGACAGGCAAAACGGGGAAGTGTCCCCATTGGCTTAAAGGAGTAAAGGACAGCCAGGACAGCCAATGATGAAAAAGTGTTGAGAAAGTAACGAGTAGTTGATAAGTCTCTTCAGCAAATCAGCAAATTCTCTCACAACACCACCAACATAGCCGTACTACAACCTGTAAAACAAAACTACCTCATAGATTCAATCTGTGAAACAAAAACTACACTACCAACATAGTCGTAGATTCAACGTCGGCCTTCAAACCTGATAAAAGAGCAACATCTTTAACCACATCAGCACACATACGCCACAATCAGCATCCAACAGCATACGCCACATGCACCATCCAACAAACCGCAGCATGAAGCAACTGCAGCATCCAGCAAAGCAAAAGGAAAAATTAGGACCGTCTCCTACTTTGAGCCGTCTTCAGAGGAAAACACTGGCGGGCCAAGGTCTTTGGCGGAGACCACCAGTGGAGACCACCGTAGGGCGACCAGACACAAGTGGAATCCCCCCCATGCAGACAAATCCATAGATAGAAAGAGATCTCCAGGTCTTCATCTCTAAGGGCATCCTCGGGTTGAGCCTTCCAGCGGCATCATCTAATAATAATAAACTTTATTTGTATAGCACCTTTCATGACATGAAATGCAGCTCAAAGTGCTTTATAGAGCAAGAATACAATACAATACAAATGATTTAACAATAAAGCAAAAAAGAAAAGCAAAAGCATAAAACATTTTATATATATATAGTTAGTCACTCAGGGATTCACACAGGATTTCCTCAGGTAGTCACAAAGATCTTACCTGCACATTATAGGGACTCACACAGAATTCCCTCAGGTAGCTTTACCAGATAACCTCTGTGTAGTCATTAGAGGTGGATGTTATGGGAGGGTGTTATACCTCAGTTTTCTGGCATTTATGGCACAAGAACAACCTCAGCACAGTCCGTCTCCACTCTGAGAAAGAAAGAAAGAAAGAAACAAATATTAATTAATTAATTCAATATTAAGACAAGCTCACAACGCGACGCGTCGCATTGTGAGCTTGTCGATTCCCACAATACGGAGAATGGGGTTTAAGTGGTTAAAAACATTTAAAATATTTGTTTAAAACAGCCGATCTACAAGCTTGTAGATGGCGAAAAACCCGTCTATAGGGCAGGGGTCTTCCTTGGTCTTTTTTTCAGACCAAGGACCCCTTAGCTGAGAGAGATATTAAGCAGGAACCCCCCACTTCATACTGTATTGTATAACATTGTGTTGCAGATTAAACTTTTTCATAGATTTCATAGACTTTGACAGCACTATTATCAGTGCTTTAATGTATTTTGTTTATTTTGTTAAACACTTTTATACGTTTATTTGATGAACACCACACATACAATGCAATGTAAATACGCCGGATTTAGCAAGAATGCAAAAAAGAATGCAAGAATGTACTTGGTCTGCTCTTTTTTCCCCTCTACACTTAACATCTTTGCAGAAAATAGACGATCTACAAGCTCACAACGCCTCGCAGCACGAGCCGTTGTGAGCTTGTAAATCTGAGATTCTGGATCTAATGTTGCTCAAAATGGGGACTCTAGGGTCAGACAAAGATTTGGCGGCCCCCCCGTAGTAACTCTGGGGTCCCCGGACCCCCTGTTGAAGAGCCATGCTATATAAGTGGTTAAGAAAATAGCGATGAATGATGGCGTCTTTAGCCGCATGTACAGTAGCTGCACGGTAGCTAAATAAAGTGGTGTGGGCTAAATGTCACATCGAGTAACCATTCTCTGCTGTTATGATCATTTACGGACATATTTCTACTCTTCCATCATGACTGACACACACACACGCACACACACTCTGTGGCTGCACCCCTTCATTTATGTTTATAAAAATAAAGGACTTTACATTTACTTAAGTACTGTACGTAAGTACAATTTTGAGGTATTTGTACTTTACTTGGGTATTTCCAATACTTTTACTTCTACTCCACTACATATCAGAGGCAAATATTGTAGTTTTACTCCACAACAATGATTTGAAAACTTTAGTTACTAGTTACTTTGCAGACAGATATAAATTATTATATTATGAAACACACATTAACCACTTTAGCCCTATTTCATGCATAGGCTATTTGAAAATAGCCGATCTACAAGCTCACAACGCTTCGCATCGCGACGCGTTGTGAGCTTGTAGATCTACTATTTTCAAACATGTTAGTACTTTTACTTTTGGTACTTTAAGTACATTTTGATGCCAATCATTTTGTACTTTTACTCAAGTACCATTTTGAACATTTTACCTTTTACTTGTAACAGAATATTTCTACACTGTTGTATTGCTACTTATACTTAAGTAAAATATCAGTACTTTTTCCACCACTGACACACACACACACACACACACACTTTTTGTGGCTGCACCCCTTCATTTATGTTTACAAAAATAAAGGACTTTACTAAATCATCTTCAAGCTCACTCATCCTAAGACTAAACATAAAATCTTTTACAGAAAAAGTTCACGTGAAAGTGAAACCATGCACTCACTGACACTCATTCCCCTGTGTCCAGTGTTTGTGAATATTTCCACTTCTCTGTTGAAATTGCGGTGCTTATGGTGGCATTTTGGTAACACATCATCATATGCTCATCAGTATGAGTGAATACATAACCAAGCAGCACTACTAGACAGACTTTTTTTTAGCCCATTAAGACCTGAGGCCGATTCTACAAAATGCCTTCAAAAATCAGTAGTTCTCAAACTTCAAAAATGTTCAAACACTTTCAAGATTAAAAAAAGTAAATGTTCAAAAATAGCAGATGTAAAGCTCGCAGCTGAAGTGAAGTGACACACTGTGAGCTTCAGTGTGTCACGATTTATCGTAAATCGATTAAAACGATTCAAAGTGGTGACAATTTAATTCGATTTAATCAAAAATGTATCGCGATGCAAAAAGCAGAGGGTGCGTAAAAAAAGAGAAGAAAATACAGGATCTTTGTAAGAGAATTGATTTAAAAAAAATAGTTTTCAGTCATTTACTACTGTATTGAAAAGAGGATAAGAGAAAACACAGTATTGAAAAAAATCAAAGAAAAAAAAAAGAAGAACATTTGTGGATTTGTGTAAGAGAAATAATTAGAAAAAAAAGATTTGTATGGAAAATGATTGTTTTTAAAAAATCGTGAAAATCGTATCGTTAACCTAGTATCGTGATTCGAATCGTATCGTGAGTTGAGTGAACAGTTACATGCCTAATGTCTGCTATTTTTCAAATAGCCAACGCTAATAATCTAAAACGACACAGATGCTTTCCCGGTCTTAATGGGTTAGACATGGGCTGTTTTTGAGTGGAGAAGAATCTGCCAGGCTGGCTCCCACTGCCGTCCACTCCGAGAAAAGAAGTAAAACTTGTGGTTTAATGCCAAGCTAACTTTTTGAATTGTGGGCATCTCATCACGGTGTTATGTAAGATGTTACATATTTTGTAGCCAACGGATTCTTGTTTCTGGTGGAAAACAGCAATGCACACCATGCCTGGCCAAGCTGTCAATCACAATATTCTGCAAAGTAAGGCACTCAGGAAAATCTTTGCAAGTTTGTTGTCTAAAGTAATCCACTAACTTTAATCTGCCATGATAATTAATAAACTTGTCATATACAGTCAGTGGTGTAAAGTAACTAAGTGCATTTACTCAAGTACTGTACTTAAGCACAATTTTGAGGTACTTTTACTTTACGTGAGTATTTCCAATTGTCTATACTTTTACTTCTCAAGAGGCAAATATTGTACTTTTACTCCACTACAATTATTTGAAAACTTTAGTTACTAGTTACTTTGCAGATATAAATCATTACATTATGAAACATACATTAACCACTGTAGCCCTATTTTATACCTAGGATATTTGAAAATAGCCGATCTACAAGCTTGTAGATCTGCTATTTTCAAACACTTTTGTACTTTTACTTTTGGTACTTTAAGTACATTTTGATACCAATACTTTTGAACTTTTATTCAAGGAAATTTTGAATTACGGACTTGTACTTGTAACAGAGTACTTCTACATTGCAGTATTGTAACTTTTACTTAAGTAAAACATCAGAGTACTTTTTCCATCACTGTATACAGTACGTATATCGTCATTGAATCGTATAACTGCCATTCATATGACAATGCTTTTATATTGATTTATGCAATAGCATACCTATGTAATGCTGTAGGTATGCCCTTCATCCTATCAAAGCCACCCCCAAAATATTTTTTCTGCATTGTTCAGTCGTTTAATATCTTCCAGTTAAAATCTGTAGTGCTAAAACTGAATACAGAGGCACTACGGATTTATGTTAAAGTGTATTTTCAGCAATGAGGGTCTATGGCTATTTGGGGGTCCTTCTCCTGGAAAATGTTGGGAACCCTGTTTTATTATGTTTAAGGTGGAAGAACCTCAAAGCTGCTGTGCCTGCTTTCATTTCCATTTTACATCACCTTCATGAGAATCAACCTAGTCCGGGCTGATTGTCATAACGGTGCGACCACATTCTTTTGGGGGGGTCCCTGGAACAACATATTTTGAGATGGGGGTCCGCGGCCAAATACATATCATTTTGGGTGGTCCTTGACATGGAAAAGTTGGAGCACCACTGATATGGCAACATACAGAAAATATTTCTAGATATGTATTTGGCATATCTGCCTTTATTTGATAGCACAGTAGACTGACAGGAAATGGGGAGAGAGATGGGGTGTGACATGCAGCAAAGGTTATCGGGATCGGGATTCAAACCCGCGTCACGCTGTCGGTGCCCAGACCGCCACACCAGCGGCCCGGGCCTCAAACCACAATCTTACGCGTTTGGGTCTGACGCTTTGGGAGGCAAAAAACGGGAAGTAAAATATAATTTCCTTTTCATTCATTTCCTTGTCATCACCGTATCACCTTCGTTTGGGGTCTGATTGATTTGGAGGGGGCTTGACCAAGGTCCCCGGTATTCTGGAATTACTGGAATTAGTTGAAGAGGAGTTTTGTGGTGTTGAGAGATTTCCATTTCCTCCTCTCACTCCAGTCTTTCCACTCCCCAGAAAAACACGAAGGACTGAAAATCGCCCCAAAATTGGGACATTGTTATATGGAGCTATCGGAGGCAATATGGAAACAACTATCGGAGCCCAAACTTGTAGAACTCATAAAGTATCATCTTTTCACTTCGTGCTGACATTTTGATTGACAACTATTTTTTCTCTCTCTCTCTCTCTCTCTTTTTTTATTTATTTTACCCTGCATTTTAATGCTTTATTTCTCAGATAGGATAGTGTATAGAGACAGGAAACCAATGGCAGAGAGTGAGGAGAGACATGCGAAAACAAGACCTGGAGTCGGATTCAAACTTCTGTCCTAATGGCTGACGAGAAGGACATGGTCTGTGCAGTGGTGGAAAAAGTACTATTCTTTTACTTGAGTAAAAGTACAAAAGTATTGGTATCAAAAGGTACCAAAAGTAAAAGTAGGCTACTCATTATGCATCATTTCACGTTTTCAAATGTATAAAATGTATAAAAATCTTTTGAAAATAGCATATCTACAAGCTCACAATGCGTCGCATCGCAACGCATTGTGAGCTTGTAGATCGGCTATTTTCAAATGGCCGAAATGTATAGAGGGTGGTTACTGTATGTTTTGTAATGATAATCAAAATCTACAAAGTAACTAAAGTTTTCAAATAATTGTAGTGGAGTAAAAGTACAATATTTGCCTCCGAGGTGGAGTAGAAGTAAAAGTACTGAAAATTGGAAATACTCCAGTAAAGTAAAAGTACCTCAACATTTTATTAAGTACAGTACTTGAGTAAATGTACTTAGTTACTTTATACATGGGTCTGTGCACGAACTGGCTGAGCCACCAGGTAGCCTTGATTGACATCTCTACAGACAAATGAGAGTACACTAAGTGGGTGTCATTAGCTCGCTTCCCTTTTAACACAGGGACCGTGGCCTTTTAATGAGAAAAGACAGGGAATGAGGTTAGATTTGAATGAAACTGCATACAGGGGTTTCAATACAAAGATAGCTTGAACAAAATGCCGTTTCAGCATTCTGTGCCCAAGGTCACATCATACATGTAAATCGTATAACACCATTAATCACATAATTGTTCCTTTTCATGAGTGTATTATGCACCCATATGCTGTGCGCTTGTTTGTTATTCACAGAGAACAGTTAAAGCTTGTATCGTCTATTTCCAAAAAAAAGTTGAACGATTTTGAAGGTATATAATTATTAAAAGCATTATTTATATGCTCCTTTCCAATGTTCAAAGCCAAGCACACATTGAAATCAATTATTGCAATTAATCGTCAAGTAGAATTTCATGATAACGACAGCCTTACTCCAGAGAAGAATGAGAAGACGCGATGCGTGGGTATTTTATTTTTCATTTGTATACCATTTTCTTCTCCTTTCCAATTGGCCCCACTTAGAAAACTCGTGGTCCAGTCCATGGCTAACGGCTAACCTACGCTTACAGTAAGTCGCTCTATATTGTGCCTAAGCTATATGTAATAATTTTGTATTATCCATTTTATCCCCTCTAATTCCCCTCCACCCACGCATGCATCCGCCGTTCAGGCGCGCTTTTTCTTCTTCTTCTTCCTATACAACACCATCTGAAATGTCACCCACCCCCCCCCCCCCCCACCCCACCCCCAAATCTCATCCCACTGTCACCCCTATTTCCAACCATCACCCCCATCACTGCCATTTTGCTCCTGGGCTGAAAAGCAATTGAAACAATTTTCTCGCAGAGAATTATTGTCCTTAATTGCGATGAAGGGCACGTTTTCCCGTCATTCCTTGGGAGTGTTTTTCTCTCTCTGGGTGGAAATGTAGGCATTGCCACCGAGCGTGGGCTCTCTCTCTCCCTCTGAAAGGGGTCATAATTACATCCTTCAGTATGCTCGCCGTCGGCAAGGATTTTACGCCTCATAATTATTAAATGGCAGATTCACTCTGCGTGTGCGTCTGTGTGTGTGTGTATGTGTGTCTGTGTGTATTTTCATGTGTGTACTCATGCCTGCGTCTGTGTGCCAGTGTGTCTGTGCGTGTGTGTGTGTATGTGTGAGAGCGAGGGAGAGCACGCACGCGCGCGTGTGTGTGTGTGTGTGAGAGAGACAGCGAGAGAGAAAGAGAGAGTGTGGGTGTGAATGGTTGGGTCTGTGTGTGTGTGTGAGAGAGAGACAGACAAACAGTGAGACAGAGAGAGAGAGAGAGAGAGAGAGAGAGAGAGAGAGAGAGAGAGAGAGAGAGGGGGGGTGAGTGGGTGTGAGTGGTTGGGTCTGTGTGTGTGTGTGTGTGTGTGTGTGTGTGTGTGTGTGTGTGTGTGTGTGTGTGTGTGTGTGTGTGTGTGTGTGTGTGTGTGTAGAAAAGAGTTTGCATTTGCTCTTCATGCTAATTGTATGCTCCGTCCCTTCGGTGGTGTTGCAGGTGGATCGAAGCAGATCTACAAGCTCACACAACACTGGAAATAGTTGAAGACCATCTACTATTTACATCATGCGACACATTCACATGATGAAGTACCGTAATTTTCGCACTATAAGCCGCACCTGAATATAAGCCGCAGCAGCTAAATTGAATGATTTGTACATATATAAGCCGCACTGGACTATAAACCGCGGGTGTAAAATCCCTAGATTTAGGAGGTCCCCTAGTGGCCGTTAGCTATAAAAATCCATAGATAAGCCGCATCGTTATATAAGCCGCAGGGTCGAAAAATGGGAAAAAAGTCGCGGCTTATAGTCCGAAATTTACGGTATATAAATCAGTGGTTCTCAACCTTTTCTGGATCAGGTCCCCACTTTGAAAATCTCAAACGTGTTCGTCGGCCCACCCATCTGACCACTAAACACGGCAGCATTTATGGGTGGGCCGTGTGCATTTTCAGAGCACGTTATGATCGATCAATCGATTGTTTTCTGGCTTGAATCAATGGAACTAAACGTAGTTTACTTTAATTTCCTATTTAGCAGAATCAAAGTGTATAGATATTTATATTCAAGTTGTATTTTCAATAAAATCGTAGTGTCCACCAGCGGGGCCCCAGCCCCATAGGTTGAGAACCCCGTCAATGGAGGGTTGAGGTCAGGGTGTTTGCAGTGGTGGAAGAAGTACTCAGATATTTTGCTTAAGTAAAAGTAGCCATACCACAATATGAAAATACACTGTTACAAGTAAAAAGCCTGCGTTCAAAATGTTACTTAAAGGTAGGGTAAGTGATTTGCTTTGGTTAAAATAAGTGTTAAATAGCTCTATATTCTGATAGTACTCATTGCTATAGAGTGTTTGTTCAGTATTAGGAGTCTCCTTGTCTCTCCACCTCTAAAACAGAAAATGCATTTTCGTTTCAGTTTAATTTCCAATTTTTTCCAACCAGGACAGAGAACTCAATCAGGATACAGATTAAACAAGTGAAATTGGAAGTGATGACACTAAGAAATGAGCTGACAAAATTGGAACTGGAACACTATACAAATTAAGCTTAAAAATGGGTACTTTCTCCTGATTGGCTGAGATTTTGACACCTACCGAAAAATGTATTTTCTGTTTATTAAAGAGCTGGAGAGACGGGGAGACTCCTGTTACTGAACAAACACTCTATAGCAATGATTACTATCAGAATATAGTATTTTAACCTTTTAACAAAATACTTTTTGTTTTAACCAAAAAATATCACTTACCCTACCTTTAAGTAAAAGTACAAAAGTATTGGCATCAAAATATACTTAAAGTAACAAAAGTAAAAGTAGTAAAATGTTTGAAAATAGCCTATCTACAAGCTCACAACGCGTCGCGATGCGACGCGTTGTGAGCTTGTAGATCGGCTATTTTCAAATAGCCTATGTATAAAATAGGGCTAAAGTGGTTAATGTATGTTTTATAATAATATTAATTTATATCTGCAAAGTAACTAGTATAACTAAAGTTTTCAAATAATTGTAGTAGAGTAAAAGTACAATATTTGCCTCTGAGAAAATTGGAAATACTCCAGTAAAGTAAAAAATACCACAAAATTGTACTTGAGTACATTGTACTTAGTTACTTTAGACCACTGGGTGTTTGTGCATTTCAAACACGCACGGCAAAAATGTCTCCATGAAGTTCAAAGAAAGGCGCTGGTTAGCTGCTAATATATAGCCTATCAAAGTCAACATCATTGGCTGGCGCAGAAGTAAACAGAGTGTGAACTGCATCACACGTATTTATCTGTTTTAACCGACTAAGACCGAAGCCGATTCTACAAATGTCTTCTAAATCCCAACAGTATTCTGAAAAAACGTATGTTTCTATATCAGTGGTTCTCAAACTTTTTCACGTCAAGGACCCCAAAATGTATACCTATTTGGCTATGGACCGCCATCTCAAAATATTTTGTTCCAGGGACCCCCCAGATGCAAAGATTTGAGTTAAAAATGTTCGCTTGAAAAGAATATATATATTCAAAGATTTGCAGTGCCACGCTATGAGCTTGTATCTCTGCTATTTTTGAATAGCCAAAGTGTAAAAGAATGCATTTTTAGCTCAAATCAATTTGGCACAGAGTGCCGTGCTATGAGCTTGTAGATCTGCATTTTTTTTTGAAAAATCTGTGAGCAAATTGTGCAAATCTTTGAATATATATTTTTTCAAAACTAACCATCAAATCTTTGCTTCTGGGGGGGGGGGGGTATCTAAAAATGTTTTCTAAATCCTAACAGTATGTTGCTATATCAGTGGTGCTTGAACGCTTCCATGTCAAGGACCACCCATCTCAAAATAGGTTGTTCCAGGGACCCCCCGGAAGCACAGATCGGAGTTAAAAGTTTTCGCTTTAAAACACTGAATAGCCAAAGAAATCTTAAAATGAAACAGATGCGTTCCCGGTCTTAATGGGTTAAGCAGCCACACAAATTCATTTTCAAGCAGGCAATAATGTTGTGGAAAAAGAATTGCAAAAGGAATTATTTCATAATTGCTTTGGATACATGGGTAATTGATAGCGATACATTGCTAGGAGATTGGGAGGTAAAGGCGGCCGATTCAACGAGATGAGCTTTCCCTCCAACTCAACTTTCCCTGTCTGGGCATAATTTCCATATCATAATTATACTGTCTCAATCGCAGCTGAGATGGTATCGCACTCTCACTCTATCTATCTCTCCATCTATCCTCCTCTCCCTCTCAACATCATCCCCCCAACCCCCCCCCCCCCCCCCCCCGCCCTCCACCGTTGGAAGAAGTACTCAGATGTTTTTACTTGAGTAAAAGTAGTGATACAACAATGTAAAAACAGGTAAAAGTACTGTATTCAAAATGTTAATTGAGTAAAAGTTTTTTTTTTAAAGTTAAAAAATGCCATAGTAAAAGTTGTCCAACCTTTTTCAAAAATAGCTGATCTACAAGCTCAGCTATATTAAAATAGCCGAAGCGTAAAAAAGGGCTAAAGTGGTTGATGTGTGTTTTATATTAATTAATAATCTAAATCTGCAAAGTAATTTTTTTTCCCCAGATGAATTGAGTACAAAGGAGTCAAGGACCCCAATGGAAACAAGCCATAGTGCTTTCTTGGGTTTAAAATCCTCTTAACAGAACTTGTATTGAACTGTACTTCCCTGTGCTTGTCTTTGCAAACTGTTAATAAAGAATTCTAAACTAAAACAAAACAAATAATTGTAGTGGAGTAAAAAATACAATGTTTGCCTTTGAGATGTAGTGGAGTAGAAGTATAAAGTATTGAAAAATGGAAATACTGAATGGGTTAAAACATTTTCCAAATATTTTTCTTTTTTACATTTTGGAGAAAAAAATGCTAATTTAACACAAGGTGCCCGCTCTTCCTTGGTGCCCACCTATCCTACTGTATATTACCATAGACACACTGAAAAGGCTTGTTGTTTCAACATACACAATAGCATCTATTTAACATATTTAGACAAATGGCATACCCCATACACACTGCTGGCAATGTCTCATTCTCCTAGTTATTGTGTAGAAGTGTCCAGTAGCTGGTTTGCATGTTCCCCAATGACTGTTGCGCCGCCCTAATGATGAGTAATTAGCTAACATGCCTTTAAACAGCTACATTATACATATTTCAGGGCTTCTCTCGGTCACATAGACTGTGTGAGTGCATGGATGCGTGTGTGAGTGTGTGTGTGTGTGTGTGTGTCCGTGTGTCCATGTGCGTATGTATGCAAACATTCATAAATGATGGGTTACAGTGCACTATAAAACGTATAAATAGTAGGCCCCTCCAAATACAGGAAAGGAACCAACAACATGCAAATTCTGGTTAGTCGACTCTACGCAATCCTTTACAGTAAAGCAGGGGTCTTCAACAGGGGATCCGGGACCCCTAGGGGGTCCTCAGATTTACTACATGGGGTCCGCCAAATCTTTGTGTGGTGGGGAACATTAACGAAGCTGTGAGCTTGTAGATCTGCTATTTTCGGAGAGTCTGTGTAGAGGGAAAAAGAGCAGACCAAGTACAGAGCCAACGGTCAAGTTGATAAAATATTGAGGATTTAAAGGTTAACTATCTGAAAATAGGCCTACACATTAACATGAATACAGCTATCTATGAAATCTATGAAAAAGTTTAATCTGCAACACAATTTTATACAATATGTAATGGTCTTCAGTGTTAAATTAAATCTGAGAGTGTAATAACTAAGGATCCCAACTTGTCTCTTTTGGGCATAAAAATGGACCCAAATCCCTGGGTCCAACTATCAGTTAAGTTTGAGTAACACTAATGATTGCATTGGCTATAATGTAACTGTACCCTAGATGTGGCCAGCACAGTGATTTATGGATCCCTAAATGTCCTTAACCCATTTAGACCTGAGGCCGATTCTACAAATACCTTTTAAAATCAGTAGTTCTCTTCACTTTCAAGATTTTTCAAAAATGTAAAAAAAAAGAAAAAGCATTTTTGAATAGCCAACGATAAAATCTAAAAATGACACAGACGCTTTCCCGGTTCTAATGGGTTAAGCCATAGACCCACAGAATCTCAGTAATATCTGAATGGTATGTAAATTAAAACTTTAACTTAAATGGATTTAACTAAAGCAATTAAAATGTGCACATAGGAGTTAGGGAGAGTGTTAGGAGAGGGTGGGGGAGGGCATTCTGTATGCTTGTTAAGGCTGCCAGCGAGAGAGAGAGGAACACGGGTTCAATTCAGGAGATTCAAATAAAAAAATAAGAAAGTATGACTTTTTAAAACAGGGGAACCTCTCTGGGGAATATGCAAACATCACCAAGCGACAAATAAAAAAAAACTTTCACTCTCTTCTGCAAAGTAAATGTCGAAAACGCCCATGTTTAGTCTTGTTCCGTTTCCCTCTCACACAAACGTGTACGTCGTCTTCCAGCTGGGAAAGAAAGAAAAAAAGTGAGTGGAGAAATCAAGTGTGCTTTTTTTTTATTCTTCAGCTGCCTGTCTAGCTGAAAACAAGACACCCCGAGTTGGAAAGTGAGAGAGAAGTTGAGCTGTATGATCTGTGGAAGAAGCACATCGCTCCCCTGGGGAAAAGACACCACAGCTCTCCGGGTATAGTCACCGTAACGGCGCTTGCTTTCGGAGCAGGTTTTTAAAATGCTGTTGTCACATAGGGATCACAGGGCTCTGCTGATGGTACACAAATAGTCCCCTTTGCGACGCTCTTAAAAGCCCATTAGACGTCACCACCACGCATTGGCATTGAAGACGCCCGTGCTAAGTGCTGCTGATGCCAAAAGGAAAACAAGACAAGAGCGTGTGTAGAACAATTCGTGTTCTCTCTCACACACACACACTCACACACACACACCTTTCCATCTGAAAATGTTTGTTGACTTTTCAGAGCATCTTGTGCTGTAAATATCTATAAGAGTGGCAGGTGATCAGTGTAAGATTGCATACATGCTGTGTATCATCCATATACTCACTGCTGAAGGCCATTTGACACTGTCTGTACACACAGCACGTCAGTCTCATTTTAACCATTGATATTCTGTGTGTGTGTGTGTGTGTGTGTGTGTGTGTGTGTGTGTGTGTGTGTGTGTGTGTGTGTGTGTGTGTGTGTGTGTGTGTGTGTGTGTGTGTGTGTGTGTGTACACACACACAGAGAAATTTGATGTCTCCCCAGGACCCAAGCTATAGCGAAAATAGGTAAGGGTCCATTTGTTTCCATTTTTACACTCTCAGAGTTACAGACCTACCTGAGGGTCCATAAGGAACACTGAGGGTTCCCCGGACCCCAATTTGAGAACCACTGTCCTACGTTGTTTTTACATTACACACTGGTGTCGGATCGGTACTCGGTATCGACCGATACACAAGTTGTGGGTATCGGAATCGGTATCGGGAAGGAAGAAAATTGTGCATCTCTAATGAAGGTTCAACTCGGTTTTATTGTCACATCACAGGTTTACAGAAGTAAAGAAGTGAGTGACATTTGTTTTCGTGCATAGTTCCCATCGTATCGTTATTTCCATAGAAGAAAGAAAGGGAAGAAGAAGAGGGGGGGGGGGGGGGCAGGGGGGGATCAAACAAGAAAAAATGAACAACAAATGATCTACATATTTACACATGGTACCTGAGATAAGATATAAAGGTGCGTGAGCGCAGAAGATACTGTGCATGATATACTTATGGACGTTAGTTAAGGTGCTAGAAAAACACACAAAAAGACAAGTTGCATATGGGATTAAGGTGCAAAATGTCAGTGCGTGTCAACCGCACAAAAGGCAGACTGACACTGGTTTAATCCGCAATTATTATTAACTTATATGTCCCTGTGTTATAGTAGTCAAATGTTGAGATTGGTAACGGCTGATTTGTGAGGATTCATTGGCTCTTTGTATAGCAGCCCAGTGACGTGTTGCTATGGGCAACGCTCCCGCTCCGCTCGCTGCGAAGTGAAGAGCAGCCAAACACAGAGGTCAGACAGGTCCAGTATAGGACCCGTGCTCACATTTCACACTCACATTTCTTACAACGCCCAAGCGTTGTGAGCTTGTAGATCGGCTATTTTCACAATATATTTCTGTGGAACAGAGTCAAACTAAATTTAATGCCTCAACGCCAACATTTCCAAGTGTTTGTCAGGGTGGGGGGGTTACCAGTTCAAATATGATTATTTTGGGGGGTCCCCAGTTCAAATTATGATTATTTTGGGGGGTCCCCAGTTCAAATATGATTATTTTGGGAGGTTCCCAGTTCAAATTATGATTATTTTGGGAGGTTCGCAGTTCAAATTATGATTATTTTGGGAGGTCCCCAGTTCAAATTATGATTATTTTGGGAGGTTCCCAGTTCAAATTATGATTATTTTGGGGGGTCCCCAGTTCAAATATGATTATTTTGGGAGGTTCCCAGTTCAAATTATGATTATTTTGGGAGGTCCCCAGTTCAAATGATGATTATTTTGGGAGGTCTGCAAAGGTTGAGAACCACTGGTTTAGAAGACTAGGAGACTTGCTGGTGGAGCTGCGAGGGCAAAGGATACATCAACATGTTCTTCCACACTTACTTTAAACTGTATGTGGAAGCTAAATAGTGCCATCTGGTGACTTTCAAGAGTCAAGTAGGGCAGCAGCAACAACAACAACACAGAAGAGAATAACTTCAACATGACGACAACTAATAATACTGTAGCTGGTAGCTGTAATCAGGGGGAAAATAACCAATACAACGTATAATAACAAACAAAAAACAAATGCAACGCTTAGTTTATTTACTGGTTCTCAAACTTTTTCATTTCAAGGACCCCCAAATTGATATATAATAGGCCGCGGACCCCCATCTGAAACATTGATATTTTTCCCCCCAAAAAAGAAAAATAGCAGATCTACAAGCTGTGAGCTTGTAGATCTGCTATTTTTGAATAGCCAACGTATAAATCGATTAAGTGGTTGAAATGATTGTGATGCTACATTGACTACTTTTTCTGGGGACCCCCTGGAACCCGCTCAGACCCCACTTTGAGAACCAACGATTTACTGTAATGTTAGTAGTTTATCCGTTACCATCTCAACCGCATACCAACAGACACTTGTCATCATATTTTCACCAATGAAAACGTTTCCAATATGAATGCAGTGTCTCTAACAAAAAAAAACAGTAATCATACCAGTTGACAGGTTTAGTGGCATTGGCAGACAGAGAAGGTGGAAATTAGCAGTGGTGGAAAAAGTACTCAAGATATTTTACTTAAGTATAAGTATCAATACTGCAATTTAGTAAAGTAAAGTAAAAGTACTTTAAAACTGTACTTAAAGGACAACTTTGGTTTTTTACAACCAAGGTTTATATTTTAGCTTGTAATTAAAGTAAATAAATGATGAGTGTGATTTTTTTTTCATTTACTGCTTTCAATAGTTTTAGCATTTTTTGCGATATTTTTTACAGTGGGCGGGGGCATTCTGTCCAGTGGCTAAATATGCCTTTTTTACACAATAAAAAAGGTCCGGCTGTCTGAGATGGCCAGATGTGAGTTATTGGGGGCTAGAAGATCTACTGTAAATAATAATAAAGAAAACGCGGGGTTAATGTGTTAAAAAAAATACATATTTAGCCACCGGACAGAATGCCCCCGCCCACTGTGAAAACACTGTAAAAAAGATTGTGAAAATTGCTAAAACTATAGAAAGCAGTAAATTTAAAATTTTTAACACTCATCTTTTATTTACTTTAATTACAATCTAAAACATAAACATTGGTTGTAAAAAACCAAAGTTGTCCTTTAAGTACAGTACTTAGTTACTTTACACCACTGATTATCATACGAGGTGACAGCCAGGTTTAGCGGCATTGCCATTGACAGAGAAAGGTGGAAATTAGAGAGGAGAGGAGAATAAAAAAAACAGCGAGTGCGCGTAAAAGACAAAGGGAGCAAAACAACAGCGTTCGTTGAGTGTGTGATCCAACCCAGAGAGGTGTATAGGTGAGGATAAACGGAGTGCAGGACTATGTTTGGAGTGTGTGAATGCGTTGGCAGCCCGGGGAGAGCCCAGGCGATCACTCCCAACCCCAACGTCTGCTGCTGTACTGTGGGGATTGTGTGTGTGTGTGTGTGTGTGTGTGTGGCTCGTCCTGGAAGTGGAAAAACTAACAGGTTCTAAAGAGGCGCGAGAGCCCCCGGAGGGAGGGAAGCAGTACTTACAGCTTGAGGATGGCGGGCCCATGCAGCCAGAGCCTCTCTCTAATTGCACTTCATTATCTCATATTGATTTAATTAGCAGCTGCCTCGCCTTTTGCGCTGCTCAGGGTTATGGTATGCCTTCACACAGAGAGAGAGGCCAAACAGACGTGTACGGTATATATATAATGTACAGGCTAGCATTATATAAAACTCAATGCATGTACTGTGTTGTGGTCGAGTCAACTCAATTAACCCACGATAGACAATAGGCAGTGCCACTATTATTAGTTCCAAGTCATTTTTAACCGGGTACAGACTGTACAGTATATTTCTCATTATCCAAGGTAGATTGACTGTTGATATTTACCCACACTATCTATTTTTATGTACACTTTGACTATATCTATATTTATACTTGTACTATGGTTATACTGTTGACATACTGTTAGTGAACTTTGACCGGCTTTAATGGGTTAACTCTGAGAGTGTACAGATTTATACACTCTCACAGTTATAGATCCATAAAGACTGATTCATACTTTGTCGAATAGCCGACCCACAAGCTCACAAGACCTACAAGTGAGCTTGCAGGTCTGCTGTTCTACAAATTTGGCTTAATGGGTCCATTTCATTCCTAACTATCAATCATTTAGCCATGGAACCCCCTCAAGGACCCCTGGGTGTCCCCGGACCCCACGTTGAGTGACCCCACCAGTGGTCTAAACCAGCGGTTCTCAACCAGTGGTCCGGGGACCACCAGTGGTCCTTGAGGGGGTTCCAGGTGGTCCCCAGCTAAATGATGGAGAGTTGGTAACCAAATGGACCCTTATACAGTAGATCTTTAACTAATTTTACGCTCTCAAGAGTTAAATTATTGTTAAACATCTGCATTACTTAATTAAAGAATTGTTATTTTGATCAACATTTGTCTGTCATCTCTCCTATGGTACCACATCAATACAACATGGAATTGTGGACAAAATCTTATCCAACGATAACAAAATATTCTAAGTTTTGGATCTGAGAGTCTAAATCTCATCAAATGGTGGTCCGTGGCTCAAATGCCGAATAAATAATGGACCTTGATATGAAAAGGGTTGAAAACCACTGGTCTAAACCAGTGGTTTCCAAACTAGGCTTGGCAGTGTATACAGGGTATCTTCACATTTCTAAAGTGACAATTTAAGGACTTTCTAATACCTCTAAAATGAAAAGAAAAAAGTCACGGCCTGAAAGCTTTGGGAACCCTTGGTCTAACTAAACAGTGCTTTTCTGTCGTAATACCACAGTAAACATTGAATTACTTCAGTCAGCAGGAAGCCCGCGACTACAGCGGGAGGAAGAAACAGGAGCATCCATTGAGACAATTATTTTAATTCCTTCACATTCAGACGCAGAAGTGGGTATTTTCGTCGCTTATACATTTTCATGTGTTTGTGCAGACCGGGGCCTCCATGCTCTGTATTTGCCTTTTGAAACATGTTATTTATTTTTCCTTATTCCTTACTTATTTTGATTAAGGAGCCTGCAATTTATAATGAAATGGCTCTTCATGACGTCTGTGCAAACTCCAAAAGCCCCATGAAATGACCATTTAGATATTCTATTTGACTAACGTTTATGGAAATAACAACCATGACTCCATCTTTATGTGCGTTTAGCTCTGTGAGTCTCTGTTGTCGCAGAGAGGCTTCCTGCCCTTAAATCAACACGTATACACAGTAAAATCCTGAGTGTTTCATCCAACTCTGTGTGTGTACAAATGTAACTAAAATGGACCCGTAAGAGACCATTTTGGTTATGTTTGTACACTCCCAGAGTTAGACGTGGATAAATGAACACTTAGGATTTTACTGTGTTATGTTATGCCATTTTAACTGTGTATATTATGTGTCTGCATATTACAATATACATATATATATATATTACATATGTAATAAGAGTAATAAATAAATATGTAACTTGAACTTTGCTTTATTGATCCCATGGGGTAGATTCAGTTGTCATGGCGGTACCGCAGTTATGAAACAGAACAGATACAGAGAGAGAGAGCATACAACTAAGAGTAAAAAACGCAATAAGTAAATAAGAGTAAACGGGTAGTAATGCACAGGGATTAGGGCTTAAGTATCAAAAACCAAAAGAGATTTAGGGTCTTGCTGTCTGGGATTTACATGTTGTATGGACCTGGACTATGCGGACGACATCAGTCTGCTCTCCGACAACGTGGAACAAGCACAGGAGATCCTGAACAGAGTGGAGTTAGAGTGTGCCAAGGTTGGCCTTAGGCTAAATGCCAAGAAAACTGAGGTTATCACCTATTACATCTCATCGGAACACCCACCTCTGACAACAACAGGAGTGGTTGTCACTGTGCTGAAGGAAGTCAAGGACTTATGGGCTCATGGGTCAACTCAACAGAGCAAGATCTTAAAGGAGTAGTTCACCCAAAAAAAATACGTATTTTCAATCAATTACACACCCCATGAAGCCTTGAATTCATGGAGATTGTTTTGTTTTTGTCGCATTCCTAAACCAATAATTTGATGACCGGGTCATCGGTCAATAGGAGACTCAGTAGGAGAGTATTTGAGTCTTCTGCCGGACATCAAATTATTGGTTTAAGAATGTGACAAAAACAAAACAATCTCCATGAATTCAAGGCTTCATGCGGTGTCATTTTTGGGGTGAACTACTCCTTTAAAGTGAGGAAGACACTTGCATGGAAGGCCCTGAACGGCACGGCCAGTGTATGGAACTCCTACCTCCCCCGTCTAATCAAACTCAGCTTCTTCTTATGCAACGGTATGGAGTCTGTTCTCCTCTATGGCAGTGAAAGCTGGACCCTGAAGCCAACCCTGCAGAAGTTCTCTAGACGGGTGCTATACCAGAATGTTGAGTGCAGTATACTTAACATCAGCAAGAGTGCACATGTTACCAACAAGATCCTGTATGAGGGAATGCCAGGGGTGCGAGCTCGTACATATGCTATTTTTCAACATTTTTTAAAAATATCGAAAAAGTTTGGAAATTCTTCTCTTCTGGTGGTCCCTGGCACAAAACATTTTCAGATGGGAGGTGCGCAGCTATATATATATATATATATCAATTTGGGCGTCCTTGAAATGAAAAAGTTGGACTAATGTATAATAAAAAATGGGGGTCCTTAAAAAGTTGAGAATCACTGACAGTGAAGAGGATCAGCCCAAATGAGTTTTGAGAGATAGAAAGATTTAAACCTCCAAAAAACAACACTTTTACATGTGGTGAGAGACAGACAGGATACACTGGTGCAGGTGTTAAAAAAAAAAGAATTTTAAAGGGTATGCAGGTGCAAAGAGGGTAAGAGGATGAAAGCTGAGGTTGGACTTTTTGCATGAAAGAAAATGTTTCATTTAGTTTCTAACAACTTGGCACGCTATTAATAGCTGTGGAATACTCCAAAGTCTGCCAGATTGATTTTTAGGCAAGGGATGGAAATGGGTTATAGCACACCAAAGACTATTCACATCATGGAGGAGGTGGTGTCGGGGATTCGGTTGGTAGAGGAGGAGGAGGGGGGGGTGGGGGGAGGTGGTGTCAGGGATTCTGTTGGAAGAGGAGGAGGGTGTTGGGGGGGGGGGGGGGGGGTTGGGAATGGGGGTTATATACCAGAATGCTATGATTAGAGGAGGGAGTTGACAGCAGATAGTAGAGGGTTAGATGTTGCAATGAGACTTAGTACAACCGGCTTTGCACACACACACTCACACACACAGTCACATTGGAATTATGACTGCCATACACACGAATATTCTCTCTCTCTCTCTCTCTCACACACACACTTTTCATATCTACCACCCCGTTCCAGTCTCACTACGCCCACCCCCCCCTACCCAGAGTCAATCTGTACCATATTACAAGCAACAAATGGAGAGAGAGAGAGAGATATTCTAATCAAAAAGAGATGTGGTGGGGACGTTAAAACCAACGTATTATATATCTAAAAAGTTGAACATTTTCTGTTATTAATTTTAATGCCTGTTAAATATCTTACGGATCTTTTTTTCTTCCCAGCTTATCAAACGGAGCAGCTTTTCCCCCGACGGAGGAGGAAGTCGCACAAAAGAGAGAGAGACGAAAACTGATTTCATATCCAACAGACCTTCCTGATTGTCACAGCCGTTTCTGAACAGAGCCTTTGTGCGTTTGCCTTTTGACACTCGGCTCTTTGAAGACTTCAAAATGACACAATGGGCAGAATGAATCAATAGCGCAAATCAGTATTACAGTTTTAAAAGAGGTTAGATTGACTTCACCTCTCTCCCTTTGTCAGGCTGCCGGGAGCCCAAGATAGACGTTGGCTTCACAGCCACTGGTTATGTGTGTGTCGACTAGTTCTCCTATAAAGACAAGTGTGGTCCCCTCCCTGAAGGTTATTAATCCATTAAGACTGGGTGTTATTTTATGATTTCTTTGGCTATTAAAAAAAATAGCAGATATAAGACATACAAGCACATAGTGCAGCACCGAGTGCCGCGGTATGAGCTTGTAGATCTGCTATTTTTGAAAACATAATTTGTGAAAATGTGTGCAAATCTTTGAATATAATATAGACATTTTTAACTCAAAACTTTGCTTCTGGGGGTCCCTGGAACAAAATATTTTGAGATGGGGGGGGGGGCTCCGCGGACAAATACATATCATTTTGGGTGGTCATTGACAAGAAAAAAGTTTGAGAACCACTGATATTATAGCAATTTAAAAAAAAAAAACTGTTAGGATTTAGAAGACATTTGTAGTATTTTTGAATAGCCTAAGTAAAAAAATTGGTTAAAGTGGTTAAAATGATTGAGATGCTATATTAACACATTTAGCTGGGTACCCCCTGGTACCACCCCAAGGACCCCTGGGGGTCCCCAGACCCCACTTTGAGAACCAATGATGTATACAGCATACAACTCTAAATTATGCATTATGTTTAGGATTAGGATACGATGATTTGAGCGTGCACGTCTACGCGCATGAAGGGGTACCCATGCAGCTTAAAAAAAGCGTACGTCCACTAAAGCATGACTTCAATTAATGCAATTACAGTGTGGTTTTAATTGTTCCTTAATATCTATGGATAAAGCCAATGTGTTAAGTAGAGTAATTACCGGTAATGACTGAATTGGGAGAGAAGGAACAGGAAGTGGGGTGTATGTTAAAAGTAACCGGCAAATTAATTTCTGCCTAATGGGCCTTTTGTTCAATTGGTATGGTCCGCGCGCGATAAGGGTGTTAAAAATTTATGATTTATAACTATTGAGCCAGCAATCACATTTTAATTAGGCTGTAATTTATGATAATTTGTCTTCTTTCACAGCGGTACAGTTAATAATTGTTAATTAGCCGTTGACGATTTGTCCTTTGAACGTATACCCTAATGGTCGAGTCTCTCGGCCTGCGAGTGTGAAGCCCCTTCTGAGAGCTGTGTGTGTGTGTGTGTGTGTGTGTGTGTGTGTGTGTGTGTGTGTGTGTGTGTGTGTGTCGTTTTAACACAGGTGGAGAGACCGAGAGATGGAAGGAATATAGAAGTATAAAAACAGAAAACAGACAACATGTCATGTCCATCTGTACCATCCCCTGTGTTGGCACAAGGCTTTCTCACATTACCAGGCTGGGTGTGAGTCGCCTGCCAAGTCCATCTATTTTTCTCTCCTTCCCTACAGCCACAGCTTGCCAAGCCAGCAGAGAGAGAGAGAGAGAGAGAGAGAGAGAGGGGGGGGGGGGGGAGGGACTAAGGGGGAGAGAGAAAGAGAGCGCGAGAGAGAGAGATGAGAGACAAGCACACACTCCTGGAAAAGTTACTATGCTATAGGTCCAGTCCAACTCTTTAAAGTAAAGGAAGAAAAAAGGGAAACGTGAAGACAGGGGGAGGAGAGTGACCAAGAAATGCAGAGGAGAAAAAAAGAAACCGAACAACAACAGTGCCAACGCACCTTTCCAGTTTCCTTCTAAACAATTGTTGGTTGTTTAACAATTTCAAGTGGCTGAAATGGTCTGTGTCGAAGGCTCCTGGCAGTCAGAAAGTGACCCTGGGCAGCTTTTACTCCTAAGTGCTAGCAGATTGCTGCTGGGGGCTTTCCATTCTATTCAGCAGTCTTGTAACTTAACCAGCTCCCCTGTTTCTCATTCTGTTCCTCTCCTACCTGACCTCTTCACTATGTGCTCCACTCTCTGCTCTCTATCTACCTTACCTCGGCCGCTTCAGAATCACCTTAATGCACAGTTCACTCTCTTGTATTTTCCCTTAAAGGTTTAACTGTGAGAGAATCGGGGATACCTCCGGTTTGATTCCGATTGTGGGTGGATCGTAATCGGTTTCGGGAAGGAAGAATTGGTATCGGTACATCTCTACGTGCAACCCAAGTATAAATCGGGCTAATAAGTTTGAAATGCATAAACATATAAGAATGTAACTTTGGTTTAACCCATTAAGACCGCGAAAGCATCTGTGTGTCATTTTTAGATTTCTTTGGCTATTCAAAAATAGCAGATATACAAGCTCTTAGATGAGCTTGTAGATTTGCTTTTTTTGAAAAATCCCTGGCACCAAATATGTTTTGGGGGGGTCCTTGACATGAACAAGTTTGAGAACAACTGGTATACATGACAACAGCGAACAGCGTGTAAAGGAAAAGAAAGCGCCAAGCAGCAATAGCTGATGGGCCCAAAACACAAAACATATGTATTTTTAATGTCTTATAAGCATCAGCTGTGTCAGCATCCTCTCCTCAGTACAACTCTCTCTCCCACACCAGCAAAACCACTAAAACCCAGTATCACCATTATCCCTGAACCCTACAACAACCCCTACACACTCTCCACACGGTGTTGCGTGTGTGTGTGTGTGTGTGTGTGTGTGTGTGTGTGTGTGTGTGTGTGTGTGTGTGTGTGTGTGTGTGTGTGTGTGTGTGTGTGTGTGTGTGTGTGTGTGTGCTGTGTAAAGTGACTAAGTACATTTAATCTAGTACTGTACTTGTACAATTTGAGGTATGTTTTACTTAACTTGAGTATTTCCAATTTTCAGTACGGTACTTTTACTTCTACTCCTCCTAGAGGCAAATATTGTACTTTTATATTATAGATATTGTACTTTTACTCCACTAAAATTATTATTACTAGTTACTTTGTAGATATAAAAACATACATTAACCAATTTAGCCCTGTTTTATATATAGGCTATTTGAAAATAGCTGATTTACAAGCTCTCAGCGCGTCGCAGATCTGCTATTTTTAAAAATTTTAGTACTTTTACTTCTTTCCGGACTTTTACTTGTAACAGAGTATTTCTGCGTTGCAGTATTGATACTTTTACCTAAGTAGTAGTACCTAAGTGTGCACGCGCGTGTCTGTGATCCCATGGCTCCTGTTTGTAGAATTTTCTATCTATTTTCCTTTGCCTTCAAATCCTTCCTCCTTCCTCTAACAAGCTTGCTCTGGGGCCGTGGAGGTGAGCAGAGGTGAGGGTGCAGAGGAAAGGAGGGGGGAGAGGAGGGAGAGGGGGGGGGCGGGGGGTATTGTTCAGAGCCCCCTTCTTCCGTTCTACTGACAGTCAGGTAAACGGGTAAACGTGCACGGCTCATCCATATTCCAGCATCCTGGGCCAAGGCGTTTGGCCGGAGCATGGTGGGGGGGGGGGGGGGGGGGCAGGGTATGAAATATTAAAAGGATAAAGTTGAAGGTGGATTATATCCAGGGGGAGGGCCCTAGACAGTTAACCCATTAAAACCGGGAACGCATCTGTGTCATTTTAAGATTTCTTTGGCTATTCAAAAAATAGCAGATATACAAGCTCATAGTCACCGAGTGCCACGTTATGAGCTTGCAGATGTGTTTTTTCTTTTTTTTTATCGTGGAAACGTCCGATCTGTGCTTCTGGGGGGTCCCTGGAACAACATATTTTCAGATGGGGGGTCATTTTGGGTGGTCCCCCCCCCAAAGAAGCAAAGATTTGAGTTACAAATGTTCGCTTTAAAAATATATTCAAAGATTTGCAAAAATAGCAGATCTACGAGCTTGTATATCTGCTATTATTTTATAGCCCAAAGAAATCTATAAAATGACACAGATGCGTTTCCCGAATTGAATGGGTTAACCAACTCTTTGTGTGTGTGTGTGTGTGTGTGTGTGTGTGTGTGTGTGTGTGTGTGTGTGTGTGTGTGTGTGTGTGTGTGTGTGTGTGTGTGTGTGTGTGTGTGTGTGTGAGAGAGAGAGAGAGGATGTGTCTTCTTTCCTCAACCTGTATCCCCACCTGGTTCTTCCATCTGTCTGAACGACATGGGATTTCACAGCACACACACACTTCAACCAAGTTCAGCACAACAAGCACGGCGAGTTGCTTCAACACACGCGTGTTCTATGATCAACTCTTATCACCCGCTAGAGTATATAGTGATGATGGACCGGCCGCGCTCAGTTTTACAGAAAAACAAACAATCAATAACTTGCGTGACGGGAGAACAGGTTGGACTTGAAACTTGAAATGTAGGGGGTAGTAGGGGGGGATGGGGGGGGGGGGGGGGGTAGGGTGGTAGAAATGACGTAGAAGTGGATTTGTGTAACACACACATAGGGCATAGCAGTGGCGGCCATTTTGTGGTGCCACAAATATAAAACCCATTCATATTGTTTCCCCATAGAGATTTCTGAAAATATTATTTTAAGCCTGGAGCCAAGCCATCCAGGCTCCATAAAACATTTGATTCTATAGTGTCAAAAGATATTTGAAAACCGCAAAAAAAAGGGTATTCATGAAATATAGTATGATATAATGAAATATTCAAATATTTTTTGACACTAGAATCAAATGTTTTATGTTCATGATTCACCAGGAGCCTGGATGTCTTGGTTCCAGGCTTACAATAATTTATATAAATATTTTTGGAAATCTCTATGGGCAAAATGTATGGGTTTTCTACCTATGGCACCAGCCACACCACATACAGTATACCTATGGACCTTTCTTATATCCAACACAATGCGTTTTTTACCCCCTTCCTTCAGGGAAAATGTTAAGAACTACTGGTTTCTGTAACTGTACATATCCTGAGGCAGTGAAGGCCCTTAACTCCTCATCATCATCGGTTCAGGCAGTAACATAACATAACTGCGTCCCCTAGCTGGGGTTTCTTTTTATGCTCCTGACACCACAGTGTGTGTGTGTGTGTGTGTGTGTGTGTGTGTGTGTGTGTGTGTGTGTGTGTGTGTGTGTGTGTGTGTGTGTGTGTGTGTGTGTGTGTGCGCGCGTTATGATGGAAGAGTAGAAGTATGTTCGTAAATGATCATAACAGCAGAGAATGGTTACTCGATGTGACATTTAGCCCACACTCACCACTTTTATTTGGCTAGCATGTAGCTACATGTGGCTGAGGACGTCATCATTCATCGCTATTTTCGGGTATTCATCAGGTTTTTCTGCCCTGTCAGGGCAACGCCATTATACTCCCTTTTCTGAATTAGATTTGAGTTTTGGTTGTTGCTCAGGGTAGACAAAATACAATTGTATTTTGTCTACCCTGAGCGACAACCAAAACTCAAATATTTCAATCAATATTTTATTGAAATGGTAATAAATGACTGAAGTTGAATCTTAACCACTATACTTAACCATTTAAACCCTATATACTTAGTTAACCGGACTCCCCCAAGGGCTCTATACTAAGTCCGCTCCTTAGTTTCCCACCAAACACCAAATCTCTTCGCCGAAAATAGCAGAAGACAAGATTACAACGCATTGCAAGTACCCCAGAATAGGGACGCTATAGGGTTGGAGTAATGGTTAAAGGACGGAGCTCTAGCCTAGCCGTTTTCTTTCTCTCCTCAGCTATATAGTTGGCAGTAAAGCGTGTCCTGTCCTGCTGTTTGGCTGGGAGTGTGCCAAGGCAGGCAGGGGGATTCAGATATATCAGATTTCAATTAAGCACAGTTCACGAGGTCCATTGGTAGAGGTGACATGCCCCTCACACTCTCCATCCCCTGCTCAGCTGCAGCCTCAGGGAGCAGGTAATGAGATGGCTCTCTATCTTGCCTCTCCATCTCCTCTGCTCTCTCTCCTTCAGGGGGGCCGCCTGGCCTGCCTGCCTGTGTGCTCAGGGCCAAGGGGGGCCTGTTGACACCTAGGGCAGGTTGCTGGCTTGGTCCATTTGGCTCTCTGGCCTATACTAGCCTCCAAGCATGTTTGGTTGGCTAGGACTGGCCGGCTGCACAGGTTTGCCCCTCCGGACTGCTCAAGGGATGTAGATAATGAATGGTGTAAAAATGTGTGTGTGTAGGTGTGTGTAGGGTGTGTGTGTGTGTGTGTGTGTGTGTGTGTGTGTGTGTGTGTGTGTGTGTGTGTGTGTGTGTGTGTGTGTGTGTGTGTGTGTGTGTGTGTGTGTGTGTGTGTGTGGCCCCAAATTGTAAACAGGAAAAAAAATATTTGTACAATGTTTGTACAGACATAAACACTTCTGAATGCTCACCTTAATGGTGTTTGCCTAAAACGTTGGGTGGAATTTCACAACCGTTCTTCCAATGCAGATTGGACAGAAAAGAATAGAGGATTCCTCAGGTCAAATCTATCACAAGCAAAGACAAGTAAAAAAAAGAAGAGCCTTTAGTCAGTGCACTGCTCAATCACTTAAGCTTAATTTGTATTCTGACACACTTGCGTACAAAGAAAACAAATAGCGGGGTGAAAATGACAGCTCATCCCTCAATAAATACAACAAAAAAAAGAAAAGAAAAAAGAAAACAGAGAGGGACTCCAGGAGGCTCCAGCAGGAATTTGTTGGCTGCACCACAGCGGTAAATTCCTGAGCGTGAAGAGTGACTTAAACGTAACCTGCTGTCAGGTTGGAGGAGGATGCTGTAGTCTGCTCTGGGGAGCCTGAAGTGACCTCCTTCCCCAACCTGCCCAGTAGGGTGTACTGGCATGAGACTGTGAAGCCTCCGCTGGGGCGCATAGGGGCCAGCCAGGGGCCTCATAGGGACAATGGGAGAGAACGGGAGAACATTAACCAGAGCCCTGAAAAACGATCAGGGGGTGCGTGCTGTTAACAAAAACAACCTGCCTATAATTGCGGGAGCATTACAGGCAAAAAAAAACACATGTATCTCAGTCTTCTTTTACATAATAGAGTATATTATTGTGCTTTTTATGTGTTTTGTTTCCGCGGTCAGCTTCAGGGACTTGAAAATTTGCCGTGAGAGGGGAAACGAGGGGAAACGGTGGGGGTGAGGAAAGGAAAGTGAGAAGCGAGCGAGCGTCCCAGTATTTTCTGCGGTATGCCAGCGCCATTCATAACGTGGAGTGGAGAGAGCGGAGGAGAGAGTTGGGGAGAGACGCGGAGAGCTGGTGCAACAGTGCATCCGTCACCAAGAGGGATGGCGGTGTCATCACCAACTGTGGTGTGGAATCACAGGCAGTCGCTCTAAGATACACTTCTTTATGGAGGCACTTTTTACATTCTGCTGAGTAGCCCTGGAAAAATAAAAGCTAAATCTTAGCTGTCAACCATCATCTTGCCGCCGCTATACACCACGCCACTGTCCCGTGTATATACGGGGGCACCGGCGGTAGCCCGGGCTAAAACACGACGTATGGAGATTCCACACGGACGTGGAGTACGTTAACGGAATATGTATCACAGGGAAGGGAAATGCTAAATGGTGTCTGTGTGCGCTCGTTTGCCTGTATGTGTGTGATGGGTGTGCGCACGTGCATGTGAATGTGAACATGCCTTTAATTGTGTAATTCTGTGTTTAAATATGAAGTACATGGTGTTGGGGAGTTTTACACTGTAAACTCCTTTGTTAGTTTTTTCCACATTTGTAACTCAGAGTAGGGTTGTCCGATATTGGCTTTTTTACCGATAACCAATATACCGATATTGTCCAACTCTTAATTACCGCGATACCGATATCAACCGATACCGATATATGCGGGGATTACTGTGATTAGGGTAAGCTTAAATGTCATATCACACACACCATATACAGTAAAAACTCCTGTAACTTTAATTTTTTTTTTTTTTTTTTTAAACCGATACCGATATTTTCCCGACATCGATTTTTATGCTAATATCGGGAGGCCGATAATATCGGACATCCCTAACTCAGAGTGTCCAAATCTAACCAAATGGTGTACAAATATAACCAGGAAATGTAACCAAATGGTGTACAAATGTAACCAAATGGACCCTCACGGGTCCATTTGGTTACATTTGTACACCATCTGAGTTAAATTGCTTGGTCTAGGTGTGCTCGAGGGAGCATACGTGCGCGTGTGTGTGTGTGTGTGTGTGTGTGTGTGTGTGTGTGTGTGTGTGTGTGTGTGTGTGTGTGTGTGTGTGTGTGTGTGTGTGTGTGTGTGTGTGTGTGTGTGCACTTGTGCATGTGTTTGTGCGTGTGTGGGAGCATAATAGATAGGAGGTGGTGTTGGGGTGGCTGCACAGCAGCCGTTTCACAGAATCAAATGGCTGAACAGTCAGTAATGAGGCTCACAACGGAGCCTCAGTCAGACCCTGAAGATTTGAAGGGCAGACAGAGGGGAGATGGGGGGGGGGTGACAATGGGAGGGTGTTGGGGGGGGTGTTATTGAATTAGTGAGACAGTAATAGCATAAAGAGGAGAGTGTGAACATCGAGCAGAGAGGGAGTGAGAGTGTGTGTGAGCATGTTTATTATGACCCAAACTACATACTATGAAGTACAACGAGGAGAACAATGTCAGATTTAAACCAGACTGAGAAAGACAGGCAAGCTGATCCAAGGACAGAGAGAGAGAGAGAGTGGAGGGTATGGATTTGCATTATTTATCAGACCTGGAGGGGAAGAATGGATGGTGGGGTATTTTTTGGAGAAAAGAGGAGAGGAGAGGAGAGGAGAGGAGAGGAGAGGAGGACGTATGGATATGCAGCTCATTACTATGCTGTTGTTGCCGTTGTGAATGTACCCACACAGTTCCACTTAGAGATGTAATAACACGCATAGTTACAACGAAGCAAAGTAAATTTGATTTATTTTTTTATTTTTTTATCTGTATGTAATATGTACCCCCTGAGTGTCTGGAATAAAGTTTGAATTGAAATTGAATTGAATAAGTATAACAATTTAATATTATTATTGTCGGCGCGGGCCTAGGGTTTTAACGATTCCGGTTCCTTAGTTAACGATTCCATCTTAACGGTCCGATTCTTTAACGGTGCCCTTTAACGATTCCTACAGGGGGGTTCCAAATGGACCCTAACAGGTCTGTAACTCTGAGAGTGTACAAATGGAACCAAATGGACCCTTACGGGTCCATTTGGTTCCATTTGGTTCCATATGTTTAAGTTTGAGAACCACTAGTATTGTAACTGTATAGCAGACATGAAGTCCACATAACCAGCTCTGACAGTGTGATAAAAAACGGTTCCTGAAACCGTTCCTCAATGTTGGATCGGGTTCCTCCTGATTACTCCGGTTCCGGATCCTGTACGCGGGCCAGGGCCAGGCCGGAGCAGACGGCGACTCCATCGAACGCTAAATGTGCTGAACTCTTCCATTTTGGGATGGATCTCTGATGGGAACCATGGTGTTCCAGGGTAGGAGGAGAGTGGCTCCCTGTGATCTGCAAGTCACACAGCAGATTCCCAGGGAGCGTGGGCTATGGGAGGGGAAGGGGGGGGGCGGGGGGGCACTGACTGATGGAGGGATAAGGGGGGGGGGGCCTCAAATGCTCCGCTCGTTACTCTAAACGCCACCTAATTAATAATGTATCAGAGAGGACACGCCGAGACACGGCAGGGCTGCTCTGCTTGTCACAGGCACACGCTCACACATACACACACACCATCTGAAAGACACTGATCAAGCTCCCTGAAACACACACACACACACACACACACACACACACACACACACAGACACACACACACACACACCATCTGAAAGACACCGATCAAGCCCTCCCCAACCCCACACACACAAAAACCAGGAACCCCTCAAACAGTTTTATCTCCCCTCACAGAAACAGAATAAACCATAACACACAAATGCTGCATCTGAATACATGCATTGCATATTATCGTCTATGTCTCATGGAAACCTTATATGTCCAAAACTGTTACTTTTCCAGATTCAAATTCCAAAAGTACCAAAAGTAGCAGATCTACAAGCTCAAAACGCGTCGCTTCGCTGCCGTGTTTCAAGCTTTTAGATCTGCTAATTTTGATGTTTTTTGTGCGACGCTGTAGTGTGATCAAGTAGGGCCTTAATTTACAAAAAAAACACAACACGTTAGAATATGGAGATAAGAGGTTTCTGCCTCGACAGCAACGATATACAGTATAGGCTAGTTGATGCATCCTGCTTTCAAAATCCCTACACATACGTCCACACATGCACATACACACAGTACACACACAAAGTGACAAGAAGGAACACAGTTGCCCTATCCTTTGTGGCTTTGTTTCCAATAAATGAATTTTCATGAGTGAAATTTTTATGGTAAACTGGAGTGGTGGAGGTGGGGGTGGGGGTGGGGGGGTGTTAGTTCCTTCAGAACATACACACTCCCACCCTCCACCTGGTTGTAGCAGGGTCCCCAGAGGTAGATGTCAGGTGACATAGTTAAGACTGACTGGTGTTGAGGGGACGGGCCCTTCTGTCCACTTGTTTGTTGCTCTCTCTCTTTCTTTCTTTCTTCCATGGGGCCAAAATAAACGAATAAAAGCTTTCAAACAATGAAGAATACAAGTCCATTTGAAGTCTGCAGCTGAGTGATGGCTTTAAATCTTATCCAAAGACTAGGGATGGGACGATAATCGTTATTGTGATAAAAAAAAAACGCAATAATCGCATCGCAGAATTGATCATGAAATTGTCCTCCGTCATACACTAGGATGAATTTGCTTTTGTTGAGCAGCAAATTCAGTACCATTTAAACCCTCTATACTATCGATTCGCCAAAAATAGCCGATCTACAAGCTCACAACGCGTTGCTACGCAACGCGTTGTGAGCTTGTAGATCGGCTATTTTTGTCGAACGTTCCCCCCAGAATAGGAATGCCAGGGGTTCAGGTGGCATTTTAAGTTTTAAGCATATTTGCGAACGCGGAAGGAGGCTCGGCGAAGCCGCGCCTCCGCCCAAGTGGAGCATACTATGAAACTCTGCTCGGCTTGTGTCTCTGTCTGTGTGTGTGTGTGTGCAGTATGTGTGCACTGCCTGCACTGCCTGTGTGCAACCAACAGAGTGCGCCAGAGTGCAGTCAAAACACACACACACACACACACACACACACACACACACAGTCCGTAAATACACAATATTTTCGAGCTGCGTTCGCTTCCAGCGTTCGCGCGTCTTACTTGTTTTATTATCGCAATAATGTTGTTAATCACAATTATTTTGACACAATAATCGTGACATGTAACTTTCATATCGTCCCATCCCTACCAAAGACCCTCCGTAGACAAAGGCAGCTTATGGACGGTTCAAAACTATGCAAGTTAATTGCAATTCAAAAAGATTCATAACCAACTAATGCACCACTGTATTGTTGTGTGTGTGTGTGTGTGTGTGTGTGTGTGTGTGTGTGTGTGTGTGTGTGTGTGTGTGTGTGTGTGTGTGTGTGTGTGTGTGTGTGTGTGTGTGTGTGTGTGTGTGTGTGCAGGCTTCAGATGAATAGCGTTTGACTATGGCCTCCATTTAATATTGAGTCAGTAAAAAAAACAAGCTATTCTCAAAATAATTCATCATACCTGCAGGCCAAAACACATCAATAAAATGAAGTTTAAAAAAATATATTTTCACTTCTGAAAATTGTGCCTTGATAATTATTTTGAGAACAGCTTGTTTTTTTTGTTTTGATTTACATTTTTCCTTCAATACTAAACAGACACCATTCTTTATTTCTCTTCATGATCTAACTTCCTGTATTCCAAGAGCACCTTTTTAACTTTAGCCTACTTTTTTGACTCGGCGGCACTGTGAATAAAAACCTCAATTGTGAGAAATGACACGGTGACTGAACTCATTCTGTTCCTATATGTTCCATACCGCTGTAGCACAACAATAATCTGTCAAGAGCTGATCAATGCTATACATACTACACAATCGGAGGGATAAAATTCCATAGTCTCTCTCTCCCTCTCTCTCTCCTCAGCTCCACTTTTTATTTTTTACCTCACATTTGATTTATTTGGCTCTTTGTTTGTGTTTGTCATATGGAGAGATGTAAATTTAGCCACACCCCCAAGGGAGAGCATCCTCACTAGTGACACAAAAAAAAGAAATCACAATAACATAAACCGCAAGAAGAAGTGAGAGAGAGAGGGTGGGAGGGAGGGAAGACAAAAGTAAAGGAAGAGTTGTGGTTTGAGAGATGGAGAGAGGCGGAGGGGGGGCGGGAGGGAGGGAGGGAGAGAGGGAGGGAGGTTTTGAGATGCACAGGACTCTGTAAACAGTCGGCGCGGGGGCTGGAAAAATTAGCGCTGCATAAATTGTGCGAAACATGTCCTATTTTCTTTTTCTTTTCTTCTCTGCTCCCTCCTTAAAAAGGGGTTCAGGATGCGGGGCTGTCAAAAGAACGCCAAGACAGGCATTTTCCTACTGCGTTTGATCTCACTTCCTCTTTAAAAACACTTTTCCGATGACAGAGGGGAGGCGGAAAGCAGGTCGCCTCGCGCGCGCGCGTGCGTGTGTGTGCATGAGTTTGTAAGTTTGTGTGTGTGGGGGGGGTGCGTCTGCGTGCGTGCATGAGTTTGTGTGTGGGAGAGAGGGTGTGTACGTGTGTGTGTGTGTGTGTGTGTGTGTGTGTGTGTGCATGAGTTTGTAAGTTTGTGTGTGTGTGTGTGAGTGGGGGGGGTGCATGCGTGCGTGTGTGCATGAGATTGTGAGTTTTTAAGTGTGTGTGTGTGGGGGGAGGGTGTGTGTGTGTGTGTGTGTGTGTGTGTGTGTGTGTGTGTGTATGCGCGTGCGTGCGTGCGTGCGTGAGTGCTTTTGTAAGTTTGTGCGTGTGTGTGGGGGGGTGTGTGCGTGCGTGTGTGTGTGTGTGCATGCGTTTGTGAGTTTGTAAGTCTGTGTGTGTGTGTGTATGCGTGCGTGTGCTTGCGTGCGTGAGTAACAGCGGTGGTAAGCGAGGCAGTTGGAGAGACGTGCAGACAGGAAGACACATGTAGAGACAGACGTTCTCCGTCATCACACCCTCATTGACACTGCTTTTGCAGTCACTGCACTGCAACCATCACCTCGTTGTGGGAGAGAGAGAGAGAGAGGGGTGGAGATGCTGTGTTTGATATGTGTGTCAGCAGCATCTGCCAGGTGCGTCTATACCTGTGCAGTGTACTGTAATGGACAGAGATGGTATAGTGTATCCACACAGATATCATGAAATATAAGGGAGACAGCTGAAGGAAGTCCACCGAATGTTCAAAGAACTTGTTTTTTTCCGTCCACTTCAATACTTCTGAACTCCACCTGGGATCAATTAATTCTGGGTATGGGGATCAACAGAAGGTGTGGTTACGCTAGAGTTACCAGAGAGGTTGTTTAAACGCTTAACACGCAGTCCAATCCCTCAAACGCTTTGATGCAGTCCCCATCAAATGTTATGTAAACAGAGGTGAAACACACAGGTTACTACAGGTGATATAGACCAGTGGTTCTCAACCTGTGGGTCGGGACCTCCTCAGGGGGGTCCCCGCATGATTTTGGGGGGGTCCCCAGATGACAGTGAAGTGACAATTTAAGGACTTTTAAATACATTTTGAATAACTCAAAAAAGGTGAAAAAAGAAAGAAAAGAAACTAGAAAAAGTGCTCCTCGGAGCACAGGTCTCCGCCAGGTCAGGTACGTTATTCTGGCCTCCTGGTGGCGCTATAATAGGCCAATGTGAAAAGGGTGCCATTTATGCTTAGGTCTTTCACGGCAATCAGACACTGCATTCATGATTTGAGGCATTTTGTTCCAAAAATGTGTTTTGCTAAATTAGACCTGCTGGCGCACTATAACAGGCCAATGTGAAAAGGGTGGCATTTCTTCCTCTGCCTAGTGGGAATGTGCGTGTGAAATTTCACGGAAATCGCAAGCTGCATGCATAGTTTGAGGCGTTTTGTTCAAAACGGACCAATCCTGCAAACTTTGGAAGCCAACCATAGGCAATGAGGATGGAATATGGGAAATCGGACAGATCCGTGTTGATCACATGAGTATAGAGATATTGTGTACCGATTTGCATGACGTTTGGATAAAATCTGTAGGAGTAATGTAAAAAAAATGGGTTTTGCACAAATCGGCCTCCTGGTGGCGCTATAACAGGCCCATGTGAAAAAATGGGGCAGAGGTTTTGAATTGGCATCCAGGGAGTGTGTGTGCACAGTTTCGCGACCGGGCCAACGGTGCCGGAGATTAGCTGCTAACACACAGACAGGACGGACACACACACGGACGGACAGACACACACACGGACGGACGGACGGAGGGTAAAACATACTCTCTCTCTCGCCATGCCTTCGGCCTGGCGGAGACAAAAAGACCATTACTGTATCTAAAGTAATCAACAAACTATACAATAAAAATTGGTCAACCATTGGCCAAATTGTCAAATAATATATGAAAGAGGCAAACATTTAGAAAATAGCTGATCTACAAGCTCACAGCGCCTCGCAACACAGCGTGTCTTTTCCGGGACTTGTCAGAATCTAGTTGTATAAAAATATCCTGTATTTTTTTATATGACTAGATTCTTTCAAGTCCTGGAAAAGACACGCTGTGATTGGCCAGTAGTCACTTTGATAGGCAGTTTGCCTTCCAGAAAATGCCGCCCGCAGATACAGACGCCCCAGAGTCGGAGGAGGCGTCTACCTTTATATGTCTATGGTGAAAACTACCTTTCCCATTGAAAATGGAAGCACGTGGATAATGGAGGCCATCAGCGTACAGAGTAAACAGAAACAAAATTATTATGGGTGCGTTCGGATGTAAGGCACTGAGCGCATTGGTCCAATACAAACCAATACGTGAGTGCGCTCCCTGTATGAATATCCGAACACAACACACCCTATGTCACAATTTTTTTTGTGGGGGGGGAGCAATACTTTTATTCAACACCTTTTTAAAAGCTCTGTGGATGTATTATTTTCTTTTTACTATTTGTCTACATAAAAATGTGTTTACACTGCTCAACATGTCAATTTAGTATTAGCAAAAGAGGATTGATCAGAAAGAATTTGGCATGTATGCATTGAACATGTCTGTATAGCATTCTACTGGGAGTCTGGTGTTATTAAAGTACTGTGATCACCAAACGTGATGATTAACGAATGCTCTGAGGTTTTTCTGTGTAAAATGTCACAAAAAACACTTTCCTTCAGGCCATCTGAGACAAAAACCTATACCGTAATCGAATCTGAAGTCCATCCTGAGAAAAACGACAGTTGTAAAAATGTTCTGTTCTTTTCCCTCCAGGTTGTGGAACCTTTCACCTTTTGTGTCAAAACCTACAGCGGCATCTGCAGTGCTTCAACAGCTAATGAATTACAAAGAGAGAAGAAGAAAAAAAGAGGGCATCTTTCTTTTCTCTCCCTCTTCCTCTCCCTCTCTCTCTCTCTCTCTCCCTCTCTCTCGCTATCACAACAACACCATTTCAATTTATAATTTCAATCGTTAATTTGCATAAGAAAAATTACTCGGGTGACATGCGTGATGTTGTTTTTTTTCTCCAGCCCCCTTTCCTTTCTGCTTAATTTTCACGCTAATTATAAGCAGCAATGGCACATTATTTACATAAATAATTGTTGTTCCTTCTGTTCACTCGTCTTTTTCCTCCTCTCTTTCTTTGTCACGAGTTGTTTTGGCATTTGTCGTCTGTAGGGGCAATTCTCCTCAGAGAACGTTTTCACATCTCTCCTGACTGGAGGATCTTGGATCTTGACATATAGAGTGTCGCTTGATGTTTGTTGTGGTGTTTTGCTGTCCTTTGTTCAATAAATAGATTCATCCTACACCCCCCGCCCCCCCCACCCCCCCAACACACACGGAAAAAAACTTCTTAACAGTCGTCTAATAACAAAATGTGTCATTTCCAAACACTTTTCTGCTATTTTTACTTCAAGAAAACAAGAGCTCTTATAACGTCTCCAGCAGTGACCTTTTTGTGCAGAGCGGGTTCTGATAGAGATCAGACGTAAACCTGCAATGAACGCCGGAGTCAAGCTATTTCTTTTTGTTTGTCTATCATTGCTCTCTTGTTATTATTGTTAGCGGCGGATGTTTGGCGCGAGCGTGTTGAAGGTTGTTTGTGGTTTAGGGTGAAAGATTGTGCCGCGTGTGTGTGTGTGTGTGTGTGTGTGTGTGTGTGTGTGTGTGTGTGTGTGTGTGTGTGTGTGTGTGTGTGTGTGTGTGTGTGTGTGTGTGTGTGTGTGTGTCACACAGGTGGAGCAGTAAAGCGGCACCCTGCTGTTCAGGGAGTTTTCACCGTTCATAAACAACAAAAACAGCCATGGTTCTAGTTAAAGCAGAGCATATATTTTACATGTAATGAACTCAACAACATAACACTTGGGTAATTGGTCTGGACATAAACACAGTTTTACAGCAATTCCACTAAAGCAGCAGAAATGTTTTATCCCTGTAGTAGTTGAAGTTATAGTGTGTGCAATACATGCTACTGCCTGCCTTCCCAACCTAATCATAAGAGAATTATTTTTCGTGATCAACACAACTGTCAGCGACGGCGTCCACTCAACAATACGTTAATTTCAATGGGCAGAATTAACACACCAGAAAGGTCAGACTGCTGTGTGCCTATTTATTAATAGACAAAGGTCTTGCTCATTACTAAAGCCTCCAGTCATTTCCCCAGTGATGTATATTAACTCTATATTTAGCGCATATTTTCATGAACCTACACTCAAACAAAGACTTTCAATCCCTTGATTCATAAGGAATACTTGGATCCACAGCTTTCGCTTGTAAATAACAGGGACTGAAAATCAAAGCCGACATGTTCACTCCACCAAGCACAGATGACGCATAGGAGAACATTTCACTGTGAGGCTATTTACATTATCGTAATGTCAATTAACTATATTTAACGCTAATATTTATCTTACAGTTTACATCACTTGATCATCAGTTCAAACTCATTAACTCTTTAATAGCTTGAGAATGCCCATAGCAAATCAGTCTTATGGCGCTTTAAACAAACAGTTTTTAAATTAGAATTAATTAGTAATAACAACAACAAAAAAGTAATGTATCCTAGATGTTCTGCTCCACTAACCATTGAAGCCTACGGCCTATCCACTATAAACACCCAGGGCTTTATGCTAGGCCACTGGCCGGAACTGGCCCCTGTAAAAGCCTTGACTATTTTTTTTGTTTAAACTTTTTTAAATATTTTTGTAAATGCAGGAAACCAAAAAAGGGGACTTTTAAATAACAATTGGTCCACGACCCAAACATGGGTCCCTACCCACTGTTTGGGAAACAGTGACGTAGGGTACATGGTTTTAATGTGGGGGGGGGGTATGTGAATCAGTAGTGGTTGTGAGGGATGGAGGACGATCTTCAGAGGCCAATTAATTTGGAATACAAAGCAGTGGTGCAATCTGCTCAGGGTTCTGTCCGGGCGCACCTCTCTCTCGCTCAGGAGAGGCACTGCACATCAAATTAATTTAAACACCCCGCTACTTACTGCACACTCTACACCTGTCTCTCTCTGTGTGTGTGTGTGTGTGTGTGTGTGTGTGTGTGTGTGTGTGTGTGTGTGTGTGTGTGTGTGTGTGTGTGTGTGTGTGTGTGTGTAGGTTCATTATTGCAACTCTTAACTCTCTTTTTAAAAAAGGATTTCTTTGCAGCACAAATCCACATCATTATCCCAGACACACACTCACGTGTACGTACACAGGAAGGTGCGTGCACAGCACACACACACACACACACACACACACACACACACACACACACACACACACTTTCTCTCTCTCTGCCTGCCTGCTACTCACACAGAGCAGTCCACTCCCTTCAAGTCTGCCAAAAATAGCACGTTTCTCCTCCACAGACTACTTACTGTCTGTGTGCTCTCACCAGAGAGACAGGCCTCGCATAGCAGTGGCCAAAGACCACCCACTCCTCCTGGGTTTGGTCTGCCAACTCTCTCTATAGATACGACGATAACTGGGGGTATATACGCATGGGGCATGGCTAACCTCGCCGCCGACGGCGCTATGCCCGTTTGTGTTACATAGTTGTTTTGTTCATCCCTACAGACTGTTGACAGCGCCAGACGGACAAATATGTGAAGGTCAACATGACTCACTTCATTACGAGACACAAATAGATGCTTTGGTTCACACAAGATGTAAAAATATGAGGTTTGGGATGGGATTCAACAAAACAAAATAATCAGTGTTAATTTAGTGAACTTATTTTGGATCAATCATTTCCCTAAAAGGATCAACGCATCAAAGCTAAATCTAGAATCTAGAATGAGAGATACCACTGTTAGGGGTTGGTATCCGCAAACCGTAGGAACCGGATTCCAATATTGAGGAACCGGAATCGGTTCTATCACATTTGGAACCGTTTCCGGAACCGGTTTTATCACACTGTCAGAGCTGGTACTGTATGTGGACTCCACGTCTGCTATACAATTACAATACCAGTGGTTCTGAAACTTTTTAATTTCAAGGACCACCCTAACTATGAGAGTATTTGTACACTAGCAGAGTTAAACAGACTGGTAAGGGACAATTTGGAACCCCCAATAGGAATCGTTAAAGGGAACCGTTAAGGAATCGGACCGTTAAGCGGGAATCGTTAAAGGGAACCGGAATTGTTCAAATCCTAATGCATCCCAACCCATAACCACTGTCAGTTCGATTGCACCGATTCTCCTCGAAAACGAAATCACCCGACGGAGCCCTTTTCCTCTCGTCCAGTGTTCATGTCTGTGTTTACGCCAGCGGTAGTTATGTGGTAACACTGACTAGACTTCCCAACATCACAGCTCAACAGACCACCCCAGGCCACAAACCCATGATGATGCAACAAGGTTCACAATGTTTGCAAAGTACCGTCCGTGTTCAGAGGGAAGCAGAAAGTAGAAAAAGAAACAAGGCCTCATTGACCGTGAGCAAGGAAAGCAGACAAAGACAAGAAGTCTAATTGTGGAAAAGGGAGAAGCCGTTAAAATAGCACGGTGCACACCGTGTGTGTGTGTGTGTGTGTGTGTGTGTGTGTGTGTGTGTGTGTGTGTGTGTGTGTGTGTGTGTGTGTGTGTGTGTGTGTGTGTGTGTGTGTGTGTGTGTGTGTGTGTGTGTGTGTGTGTGTGAATGAGAGAGCAAGAGAGAGATGGTTAATTCATAAGAATGGTGGCCGGGGTAACATGAACAAGGCCAAGCAATGGTAAAGAAGAGTTTCCCAGAATGCTATGTTTCACAGACCCTGCATCCATTCATGTCAATTAATTCTCTCTACCGTCTTTCGTTCTTTCTCTCTTACACCCCCCCCCCCCTCCCCCAGCACTGTCTGTTTCTTCCTCTCGCCATCTCTCTCTCTCTCTCTCTCCCTCTAGGCCCTATCTCTCCCCCACAGCGAACATGGTAGCCTTACAGCCTCTTGTCTCTCCAGCCCTCTCAGAGGTAATCAATCTTAATCACGCTGCAGGTGAAATATTTGTCTTGGCTTGGCCAGGGAGCATCTCTGGGCCTGGGCCGAGTTCGAGTCCTGTTTACACTGGAGCCCAGGAGGTCTTTCACCACAGCAACTAAGGACGGGTTAGGGGGGGGGAAACCTCTGGCTGTTAGTGTTTTAAGGCGACGATAAACATCACAATTCTGGTATGTTTTTTCCTTTTAATTTGTTTATTTTCCATTTCGCCATCAATTGTAAATCAAGGTAAACAACAGATCCTCTCTCTCGCGCCCCATCTATTCTTTATTTCTTTCTCTCTTTCCTTACCATCCTCAAGTATCGCTCGCTCAGCCTTGCTCCGCGCGCCATCTCGCTCTCCCCTCCTCCTCCTCCTCTGTCTCTTTCGTTCTCCCCCTCTCCATCTCTCCCTCATTTCCGATGCAGGGAGCGTAGCTGCAAGCCGTAGACCCCGGCGCGGAAACACCCAGCAGACAAGAAAAATGACGGCCGGCGCAATTTCATTTTCTGAGGGGGCTGCAAGTCAGGCAGGAAATGGCTATTATTCCATCGACACTGTCGGTATTAAGTTATTTCCTTCTCTAAATACGAGAATGTTCATGAATATCTATTGAGTTCTGCAGGTGTGAGCGCTGGGGGTTTTTGTCGCCACACACTCCGATGATTGCGGCCCTATATTCCGCCCGGTGCACCCTCACTTCTGAGATTGAAGTGAAAGACAATGGTAGTGGAAATTGGCTAATAAATCCAGGAGAGAGGCAAAGGCCTGCTTGAGCTGTACTGCCAGCTCATGCACGCCCTCTTTTTTTTTTTTAGCAGAATAAAAAACCCTTCGCTTTCCCTCTACCTTATGCTATTCTAAAAAGAAAAGCAGCTGACCTGGGCAACAGTCTTATATTGCCTCACCAGAGTTCCGGGGCAACGCTCTTATAAAAGCTGTGCTAATGTTGGTGGGGACTTGAATGCTGCAGCATGGTCAATAGGGCTGCCTGCCACGGCATATTTTAACACCCCACATCCATAATTCAGTTGAATGAGATCACATATAGCTGTCGCTATGTGTGATGACACTTTTGTCACCAAGCATGATGGCACAAACAAGGAGAGAGAGAGAGAGAGAGAACAGGAAGGAGAAGAGGCTTTGTGACAAAAGCTATACGGGTGTTTTCACTAAGCGTTCCACATGCTTCTATCATCCTTATTGTAGTCCAAGAACGATCACCTTAAAGGGGAATGAAGCCCTAGGCCGATTTTGTAGTTTGTTTTCCCATACAGGTTGAAAACTACAAAAGGGTATAAAGTAAAAACATGGCAGGCTAGCAAGCTTTCAGTCAATATAATTAATAATGGGTGTCTTAGATGTAGGTGTGCCTATAGAGCCATGGGTGTGTGCCAATGTGCAAGCATAGACAGTAGTCAACATAATTGTGAAAGCTTGCACAATGGGCACGCCTAAATCTAACACATCCATTATTAATTTTATTAGCTGCAGCTGCATGGTATTACTGTATATAAGGACAGCCTTATGCAGCCTGTCCTGTTTTTACCCTTCTGTAGTTCTTAACCTGATATGAACCACAACGGAAAACAAACCTATAGGTTGGGTTTTTATGCCCATTTCACCGATTAAGACATGACCTTCTAAATCAGTAGTTCTCAAACTTTCTCGTGCCAAGGACCTCCAAAATAATATATATTTGGCCACGGACCCCCCATCTGAAAATATTTTGAAGAAGAGACGAAGGTTTTTCAATGAACAAGCTCGCAGCGCGGCACGAAGTGACACGCTGTGAGCTTGTACATCTGCTATTTTTGAGAACCACTGTTCTAAACCCCTGTTCTAAATCCTAAGAGTTTTATGAAAAATGTATGTTGCTACAGTAGATATTGTTACTGTATACTGTATATACTGTTGCTATATTTAGCTAAAATCTAAAATGACACAGATGCTATGAGAAGAGTACATTCAAGAATTAGAGGACAAAAAGCTGTGACTTTGAAAAATACATTTCTCTACTTCTATTATACACATTTTGAACGTTATTTTCAAAGCCAGTACTACTACTACCACTGGCCATTCTGGACCAGGCAGAGCATCGGAAGGGTGGTGGTGGTGGTGGAAGGAGAATGATGCAGGGGGAAAACGGAGGGCAGGAGAGCAGAGAGCTGGGGAACGCCGGGTGGGTTGATGATCAGAAGCCAATCTAGGATATTTGAGAGGGCCGGTTACCTCCCAGTGCACAGGCAGCACGGGGAGCAGTCAGCAGGAAAAAAGGGCTCTGGAGCGCTGGCTTACATGTGTCCACTCAGAGGCAGTCCATCGTGGAGCAGAGAAACGGGGGGAGGAATTGATCGAAGGTGTTGGACCATAAATGAAGGTATTGATTTCGTGGGTCAGAGTCTCAGGATGGGGTCTTGAAATAAATTGAAATAAACATATCAATACATCAAGGCTATGGCACACGCAACCACACCTTCCACAGATCTCCGTCCCAGATATACAGTATTATAAACCTTATTAAGTGTAATAGATTGTAGATGAATGCATGTGTAATGGATTTAAACAACAACAGCTGCTGGGTGATCTAAAGGAACAAGGGAATCATTTCTGTTTTTAACACTTGTTTTTTTTAGTGTTCGCGCGTGTGCGCGTGTGCGTGTGCGTGCGTGCATCTCTGTCTGTCTAAGATCATGTATCTAATTAAGAAGAACTAACGACTGCTGGTTTTAATGAGTCGATATTTATATCTACTAAAACACCACGGATATGAGTGCTATAATGATGTTTGATAGCAAGTGCTTAGTATAGCCAATGTATACTTTTTCAATTTAAAATTGATTATCTATGCTTTTCTGATATAGCCTAAGTTGAAAAAGAATATTTTTTTACATTAATTTGTTCTCTGAAAAAAGTAATTACCCTGCACTATCCTTGCCAAAGACATTTTACTAAATTAATTTTATGCCACGTATTTGAAAATGAAAGGCCCTCATAAACAGCAAGTGTGAGTGATACGAGTCATTTTTTGCAATTTGAAAATCAATCTCATCTCCATAATAAAAGAATACAGGGGGTCCTATAAAGTGAGCACTCAGGAAAGGTTAAAGTGTTTCCAATTTATGGGTCAGAGGGAGACGCTTAGCTGTTAGAAGGAGGGAGAAATTACTTGGCTGGCAGACCAACAGAATCCCAATGTAAAGACATGGAAGCCAATTAAGAGAAAGGTCAGCCATAAAAGTGAAGGCAGACTAGGGAAGGCTTCTACACACCTAGCTATGGCATCTCCTCCCCTTTTACTATCTCACACTCAGAGGCCTATCTCCTGGTCGCAAAATGCATTTATGTCTTTTATAATGACAATTTGTTTTATGAACCACGTATTATAGATTATTATTCAGCCGAATAAAAGTTTATGTCCGGCAAAGGGGGAACCGGTCGTTTTATCATGTTCTTATATTGAATCTAGAGGTGGAAGGGGGTAAACGTCCTATTTTGTGTGCGGGCTTCCAATTAATACGCTAAAGCAAACCAACAAACATTTTTTTAATATGTAATCAACAGATGATAGCTATTTATGTGCCGCATTCTATCCATCCATCTATCCATCCATCTTCAACCGCTTAACCGGAATCGGGTAGCGGGTTCCAACAGAGACTTCCAGTCTTCCCTTTCCAGAGCAACATTAAAAACTTCCTCCTGGGGAATCCCGAGACGTTCCAAGGCCGGTGTTAAAATTGGCTAATGGTAGGGAGAGCGGGCCGGTGGGCGGACCTCTGACATAAACAAACACCATGGCCACGTCACTATGGCCACGTCACTATGACAACATAAGGACCTCTGACGTCACTCTGACTCAGTCATGACCACATAAGGAGTTCCCAATGCAGCTATACGCCCAAATATGGAGTGTGTTGTCTAACCTCTCAATGTGTAGTCATGGCATCAGCCGCAACCAAATCAGTCAGCCCCATATATGGGCATAAAAGGGATACAGGTAGACAGACAGAAACAGACATCTCCATATATGGGCACAAAAGGGACACAGACAGACGGGTACAACGGGTACTCTGACAAATCCCCCAACACTATGACTTTAGTTAGGTTAGGAGATTGATCATACTGGAGATAAATATTCTGTGACTACTTCAAAAGGTAAGAAAATCGAAAAATCGCTGGATGATGTATTTATTTATTTATTCTGGCAGTAAATGAGTTAAGATGCATCAACGCATGGCACACACCATCCAAAATGAGTTGGAGCAGTGCAGAAAGGTAACCTCCTTTTATTTCTTGACGCTTGCATCACTGACACTTTCAGTGTGTCATCTGTCATGACCTTTTCTGCTCCATCTAAAGTATGACTGATGACAAAATGTATTGTAGTTCAGACTTCTAAACGATACTACACAAGGTTTGGCACAGGAGTGGGCTTGTAGAATCAATGACATCTGGGGGCTTTAAATATGTGATAGCATGTGGCAAATAAATTGCTATCATCTGTTGGTATAGATCTACGATAGTAGATCAAAATCTACGATTGTGTGTAGGGCAACAGCAAGTGAGACAGCAGCCCTCCAGAGAACTTGAACCCAACTAGAATAGAATAGCGCAGTGGTTGTGTGTTCGAATCCACCGTGGTGCATCCGGCTTTGTCGAGCGTCTACACAAGCACAATTAGCCCGTGTTCGGGGAGAGGAGTTGGTTGGAAGGAGTAGGACGAAGGCACTACGTCCTCCTGGTGGGGGCTCCCCACTGGCAGGTGAGTCAGTAGGATACAACAGCAGTGACAACACACAGAAATGTGTGTGGGGAGGAATTGGCATAACGACTAAATAGGGTAGATAAAAATGGGTAAAAAGCCAAAAAAAATACAAATAGAATAGAACACTAACTCAACCGATGCTCTGCAACCACATCAGTTCATAAACGTAATATGCCACCAGGTTAAATACTCATCGATGAGTGAGTGGAGAAACAACAAGTGGCACGGCAGCAATCCAGAAAACCTGAACCCAACTAAATTATAAATAGACTTAAGACGATTGACTCACCGATCAGTAGAGATGCAGGCAATGATTCCGCTGAGTTAAATCTCCTCATGAGTGCATCTTCTTTCCATTCACCAAATCCTTTATCTGTTTCAAAAACATTTGTAGGTTGCACTAAATTAGTCTCTAGAGTGCAGCTGGTGATGAATTGAATACATAGGACCACAATGGAAACCTCAAACTCAAAGCAAACTAGCAAAGACATCAGCTCAAGTCCTCCAGATAGAAAATAAAATGGGCTTCTCCTGCCTGACATTCAGGGTGTTTCGCTGTAATGCAGGGGTCTTCAACAGGGGGTCCTCAGAGTTACTACAGGGGGGGCACCAAATCTTTATTTAATAGTAAATTATTATTTTTTTCTTTTACATTAACCACTTGAACCCTAGCATCCCTATTCTGGGGGGAACATTTGCTGAAAATAGCAGATCTACAAGCACACAGCGCCCCACAGCACGAGAAGTTGTACGCTTGTATATCTGATATTTTCAGCAAATAAGTTTGGTGTAGAGGGGAAAAGGAGCAGACCAAGTACAGAGCCAAAGATCAAGTTTACAAAGTATTGAGGGGTTATGTGGTTAAATGTATGAATATACACATTAACAAAAAACATTAATTTATACAACATTGATGATAGTGCTGTCAAACAAGTCTATGAATACCCAGGGGGCAAAGGGGGGTATGCTGCATTTGCTCTGCTATAAAAGGTTGGCCACCAGAAATAATATCTATGACCCCGTAGGATCACAACCTATATGGACAACCCGGTCAATTTTTTGCTGGAAATCCAATATGGCCGCCTCAATATTGGCCCCTATCAGTACCCAGGGGCAAAGGGGGGTATGCTGCATTTGCCCTGCCATAAAAGGTTGGCCACCAGAAATAATATCTATGACCCAGTAGGATCACAACCTATATGGACAACCCGGTCAACTTGCTGCTGGAAATCCAATATGGCCGCCTCAATATTGGCCCCTATCAGAAAATAGCTTTGGCAATAACTTTTGAACCAGATGGGCTAGAAATATAAACATGGTGCCTATTTCATGGTTTCAGAGCATGAGAAACTCAATGGAATACTTATCTTTATGATTGGGTGTGTCTGGACCTTTAATTTGCATAATTCCAAGATGGAAATGATTTTTACTATGACTTTTACAGTGACAGCTTACTGTTATGGCAAAAAGTCTGCTTTTTAAGCAATATGAACACATTTGGTCAGTTTGAGCTTTCATTTCTATTTTGTCAATATGGCTGCAGTCATAAATAATGTATGGTATTACATTTCCCCCCAGATTTATTGATTTATAGATCTATAGTTGTGGGGATGATTGCAGAGAAAAATCGGAGAAAAAGCCCACAATGTATCTTATGTATCATTTTAATAAACTAAATGCAATATAAACATACACATGCACACTCCAAGACTTGCCAAAAACTTCAACTTTAGGGCTATACAAATTAACATAGTGGTATGCATTCTAGTACCATAATATAAAATATAGACTACTTAGTGACAAATAGAATAAAGGCAGAGTTGAGGTGGCCTACAAAAGGTTCATTTTGACCTCTATGGTGCTGTCTTGCCTGCTTCTAAAGCTAATGATACTATGGTACAATGCTATTCACTGTCACTGTTGTCATGTGTTGCACTGATCCTGCTGCATCGTGTCTCCAGTACTTGGCAACGGCATCCTAAGTAGCATGGAATTGCCTTCTTTGCACAGGAACAGAGGCATGATATTGCCTTGTTCATTGACAAAGGCAAGGCTGGCTCGGTAGATGCAAGGGGGACTGCATTGCTAGCACTGAGAGACCATCCATACTCTGTGAAAGAAGGAATATCCGGCTTGGCGATATGTGCACATTTATCTATTATGGTTGCTAGAACAGCTCTTTTCAGGTGCAGGTCAAAGGCATTCTCTGTCGGGGGCAGCAACTTTAAGAGGGTTGATCTATTATTGAGGAACTTGTACACTCTAAGCTTACTCAGGTCAAAATCCTCCGGGTGGTCCGCTTTGGATGTATATACAGCAATTGTGAGGTCTCGTGCCTGATTGATGACGTCATATGAGAGGGAATCAGAAGAGTTTTCACCAAACTCCTCAAGTGCAGGGAGATCCAGACGCATGCTGGCCCTGAACCATGCCTTCTTCCCAGTGAAGAAGGGATAGCTGGTGGTATCTCTGCCACTTAAACTATGGATAAAGGGCAGGGCACGACACTGTGCAAGCCCCAGTGCTGATACAATTTGATGGATAGGAAGGTATGAATTTTGCTCTGTTCTCACCCACAGCTCTGGAAGGCATCTGAGATGGGTTGCTGCATAGTAAAGGCACATGATGATGATGTCTGTGTCATTGGCATGGATGACAACTCTGTCAACTTTGTCATTCTGGACACTGTACAGGGTGTGGAGTATTATTCTTGTATCAGCTTTCTGTTGTGTGGATTCTAGTGCAGGGACATCTTCAATAGACCCCTCCTTGATCATCACACTCCTTGTCTCTTCTTTAAACCACCCACCCAGGTAAAGATGTGTTGGACCAAGGGCCGACTTAAGTTTCTCATTTTCACACCATTCGTCACAGAGGAAACTCAAACTGGAGCTGTGTAACGCATACTGACTTCATATTCTTTGGTAGGTTTTGGTCGAGCATATCTGTGTTCTTGCTCAGCTGTCTTAAGACTAGGTCCACTGTACCGGTCACAACAGAAGTGAATGATCTCTGTGCCAGCAGGCACATCATTCAACAGCAGACGTTGGTATCGTTCAGCGATTATTCCAAATGCTTCACCTTTCAGGAACGACCAATGGCTTATGGGATACATGGCATCAATAACTACTGCTGTTTTTCTGTCTTCTGTAGGCAGGTCAGGGATGCATTCAACTTTGGTCTCCTCTTTCAGGACCTTCACAAGGCTTGCCTTGGTACCTGTTTTCATCCTGCCATCTTCCTGGAAGAGGGAAGGGGGGAAGCCACTGCACTCGTGGTTGCCTATAAAGTCAACAAGGTTGAGTTCTCCACCACTGGCTATGATTTGGGTCATGCGCAGGAGGGCAGTAATTTCATTGCTCTTGCCAGGTGCTGAGGTTTTCCCCTGAGATTTTGTGTTTTGAGTGTGGGAAGTGTTAAGCTTCATTATGCTTGTCTTCTTCTGTTTACTGGACAATGACTCACACAGTGCCTTCAGACCCAGTTCTTTCACACTCATCAAGTGGTCCTTGACTGTGGAATCAGCACACTGTCCTGTAGATATGTTGATCATGGATGATGTGCTCACTGTAAATGGGTTAGTCTCCACTGCTGCCATGACCTTGACTACCATCTCTGCATCCCGGATTACACGACTCTGACCAGACTCATGGTGTGGGTTGGAGGAGTGGAGGTGGAGCATAGACTTGAGCTCTGCAGAGACAGCTGCAGTGAGTGGTTTTGTGTAGACCCATTTTGTCCTGGCAGCAGGGCTGAGTGTAATGCCATCCAGACTGCTTGCTTCCTTGGCATCGGCATTATAGGTCTGCTCCAGTAGCATGTCAAGAGAAACACTGTTGTGGCTGCCATCTGCTCGTCTGCCAACAAATACACCTGCCATCAGTGCTTCATGTACCTCTGAAGCTGTTTCTGGTAGTTTCTTCATCTCAGCCAAATACAGAGGTAAAGATTGCTGCCCGTATTTGTAGTGGCCTGCTGCAGTGAGGTAGGGTAGCATTCTTGCTGATTCACAGAGATGTCCTGTCCAGTCACCTTCCCGATCGTAGTAGATAAACCTTTGGAGAAGATCTGACATCTCCAGGAAGGTTGCCCAGAGGACTGCAGTTGGTTGCCCATTCAATGATTCCTGAAAAAGCAGCAGCTGCTCTCTTAGGACTGCCATCTCTGTTGCCATAAGAGTCAGCTGTCACTGTAAAAGTCATAGTAAAACTAATTTTCGCGTGGCGTCCATCTTGGTAATATGCAAATTAAAGGTCCGGACGCACCCAATCATAAAGATAAGTATTCCATTGAGTTTCTCATGCTCTGAAACCATGAAATAGACACCAAGTTTTTATTTCTAGCCCATCTGGTTCAAAAGTTATTGCCAAAGCTATTTTCTGATAGGGGCCAATATTGAGGCGGCCATATTGGATATCCAGCAGCAAGTTGACCGGGTTGTCCATATAGGTTGTGATCCTACTGGGTCATAGATATTATTTCTGGTGGCCAACCTTTTAGGGCAGGGAAAATGCAGCATACCCCCATTTGCCCCTGGGTACTGATAGGGGCCAATATTGAGGCGGCCATATTGGATTTCCAGCAAAAAATTGACCGGGTTGTCCATATAGGTTGTGATCCTACGGGGTCATAGATATTATTTCTGGTGGCCAACCTTTTATAGCAGGGCAAATGCAGCATTCCAAAAAAAAGGGGGTTTTGCCCCCTGGGTAGAAGCTATATGAAATAGTTGAATCTGCAACACAATTTTACACAATATGTAGTAGGGGGTGTCCCTAAGAGGGTCCTTGGACTGAAAAACGTTGAAAAACATTGAACATTGTGTAGCTTATAGGCCATTGGTTCTCAAAGTGGGGTCCGGGGACCCCTAAGGGTCCTTGGCGGGGTACCAGGGGGTCCCCAGCAAAAGTAGTTAATATAGTGTCACAGTCATTTTAACCACTTTAACCATATCTTATACTTTGGCTATTCAAAAATAGCAGCTAATGCCAGCTATACAAGCTCATAGCACGGCACCGAGTGCCGCACTACGAGCTTGTAGATCTGCTATTTTTGAAAAAAATGGGTGCAAATCTTTGAATATATATATTATTTAAGCGAAAATGTTTAACTCAAATCTTTGCTTCTCGGGGGTCCCTGGAACAATATCTTTGAGATTGGGGTCCGCGGCCAAATACATATCATTTTGGGGGTCCTTGACATGAAAAAGTTTGAGAACCACTACCGCTAGTGGCTGGACAGCCTACCTGGTTCCCATCAGCATCCACCTGTTTATGTCTCTTTCTCCAACTGTGGCTATAGTTTCTTTCTGGGCCTGTCTCCTCCTCTTCTGTGGTCTTTTTGCAGGTGAACAACAATGTCCAAAGACATTTTCAAAGTCTCAGAGCGTCGTTTTGCGACATATCTAGACTACAATCCCAGTCTGACGCATTTAGTTGAGTTCCAGTGTCCCCTACTACGCAGTTAAATTAAACAGCTCGAGCTGGTAGCCTAAACTTTAAAGCAGGAGAATATTCTCGCATTCCTCGTTGGCCGTTTGTTTGCTGGTTAGGTTAGTTTGGGTGATTATTAGGGTTTAGTTAGGTAAAGGCGGCAATTTAGTTGATTTCCAGGGGGTAAAATAGTCATTTGACCGCTTTTCTCATCTATGGTCAACCTACATCAAAACAAACATGAACTGTGATTGCGCGCAACTGCAGTGGGCAAACAGGTGCGGAAGAGGCACTCGCGCGCTATATCCAAGTGGTTGCCAAGTCTGTTTATTATAAGCGACTTTGGGCTTGTTTTCTGTAAAGTTGCTTGTAAATGGCCCAATTCCAAACTCCACCCTAAGCCCTCAAGCCCTGCACCCTCATTAGCTTAAGGTAAGTCAGCTGGTAAGTGCCTGAGTGTGGGAGGGTTTAAGGGTTCCAAAAGGGTACAAAAGCAATGGAACAGCCCTTTGTGACGTCCCACGTTACCTTGACGACAGATGACAACGTTGCCGTGACAACCAAAGATTCGACTGACACTTGCCTCCCTGTTTGAAACTTCGAATTTCTCTAAATATTATAAACTTTTATATTATAAAATATTATAAAAAAGAGACATTGTATCATGAGTGAAACAGCTATCGATACAGTCAATATAAGTAAATTATATGATAGCCTTAGGAGTAACTTTATATTTCTGGGACACGTTGCTATTTTGCACAACAACTTAGTACAACGAAGTATAAAATAGGGTTGATTAAAGTGTTTAATCAATTTATTTGATAATAAAAAATCCATTACAATTTTTCCTTTAGAAATAAAATAAATAATAAATAAAAATAATCCCTCAAAAACCTGCTTTTTGAAGGTTCTCAAACGTTCAACTGAACTTCTTTTTATTTTTTTTATTCCATTCTCCTCACTAATGAACCCTGGCCTGATGCCATGACATGAATCCCCCCCCCCCCCCCCCCCCCCGCCCCCCCGCTACTGAGACCGGTGGTAAAAAGACATATCAATTCTGCATTTATTTCTCGGCCAGCGACGTCGCAGAAGAAAGGCCTCTTTCCCTCTTAAATCCGGGCACCGTGGGTATCGGCGTCCTCTGGTAACTCCCACTACGCAATGTATTGTGGGCAATTTCTTTGCCAAAGTCTCCAAAGGTGCTGACTTACGGAAAGGGTGCAGAAAGGGGCGTTCCCGAGCCCTCGCTGACTTCAGGCTGACTTTCCGATTTCATTTGGAACAACCCTCAAGCCCTTACGGAGCTCACATGAACGCGCACCCAAGTCAATGAGTCAGTGAGGGGGTGGTTTGGAATTGGGCCTAAATGTTGTTGTTGGTTGCGTTTTTAAAGCGTGTTTCTAAAGCCTAGTTGCTTATTTGGGCTTGCACCTAATGTTGTTTAAACAAGTGGTTCACAAACATGTTCTTGTCAAGGACCCCCAAATTAATATGTAGTCTATTTGTCCACGGACCCCCATCTGAAAATACTTTGTGACAGGGTCCAGCCAGGGACCCGCATTGAAGATTTGTGTTGTTAAAATGTTTCAAAAACATTCCACATTTTGTTTAAAGATTGTTTTGAAAATAGTAGATTTACACAGCAGATCTGCTATTTTCAAATAGCAGATATGGATTAAAGTGGTTAAAAAGGTTATTTTGGGCTTGTAGGCCTAGTTGCTTGTTTCTCTTACAAAAGCTGGCAACACTGCATAGGAGCAACCCTGTTGATTGCAACAGTAGGCCTAACTCAGGTATTGGTGCATGCATGTAGGCTATGCAATATCATCTCAAAGGGGAAGCTGGCCTGGCTTCAACCACCATGTCTAGGTTTACATGAGACACAGATACCAGGCTCCTGCCTTCTCCTTCGGACAAGGGGTATGGCAATTTTTGGTCGTGTCGTTCAACCTGTGCGATTGCCATGTTTGAGTGGTTAATGGAGAAGGCCCTGTCCAGGGTTCGTCAGAACTGCTGTGTGGTCTGCCTCAACCACCTTCTCGCTCACACAGCACTGGACCACACGAGCAGAGAAGGGGTCACGACGGACCCAACTAAAGTTGCTGCCGTTCTGTAAAAGACTGGCAAGTCCACCAATCTGAGTTCTACGCAAGTTCCTGGGCCTGGCATCCCATTGTCACCAGTTTGTACGGGGCTTCAAAGCAAATTGGCAGCCCCTTTCACCGGCCCGCACACAAGGGACAGGCATTCTTTGGGGACACCGCCCTGCGCCCTCCTCAAGCCATAAGAGGCGCTGACCTCCATTCTGACATATCGTGACTCAAATAAACTATTCATCGTGGACACCGACGCCAGTGACAGGGTCTGGGCTGGGCACAGTGCTGTCCCAAAAGGGGGAGACATGGAGAGAGCGGTTGCTTACTACAGGTAAAACTAGCTAAAAGGGAATATGAATAAGTCCTGAATTATAGCTTTAAAGTGTGATAGTGACAGTGGGATGAAAAATATTGTGTCTAATTTAAAATCAATGTCACATTGTTGCCTGGAGCCCAACAGATTATATGCAGACTGTGTCGTTATAGTTATTGTGCTGGCTGTATATTTTCATTCAGCGACAGTGACACAACACAAGTCAGAGCTTAAAAGATCAACAGCCAGAGAAGTTTGGCTGAAGTTGTTAAAACCATGTCACACATTTCTAACAATGTCGTCTCCCAAAGCTTTAGTCTCTCGAGACAGACTGTTGGCTCGCACAGTTTTCAAAATGCTTCCGCCTAACAGTCGTGTACATCGGGAAGCACTGAAAATCCACAGAAAATAAAGTGGATGTCCTGCCTCCCCCTCTCTTCCGTTGTGCCTTTGCAGTTGCGTAAATAAGTCCTACTGTAAATCAAATATAGTCTAAGCCTATCTAGCTTGCTGCTCAGCAGGAAATGTAAATAAAGAAAATACTGTAGCTCTTAAAGACATTTTAAATTATTTTCATTAATGGTAATAACAGATGACAGCTTCCTACTTTTAGTTGGTGGAAGTACAGACTCGCATTCGAAGGCAGTGGAAGAGCTGTCTGGTGTGAGAGAGTACCAAAGCGCCATCTCTTTAAAGCTACAATATGGGACTAATTTGAATGAATACAACTTTATTTTAACCAACCTGTATGGTAGCATGTAGTATGTTAAGACATTAAAACCGGGAAAGCATCTGTGTCATTTTATATGTTAACCACTTTAACCATTATTATACTTTGGCTATTCAAAAATATTTGATATACAAGCTCATAGCTTGGAATGTAGGAATTGAGCAAAATCATGTGGGGACCCCCATGCAGTGTAATAGAAAAGGTAAGCACACCAATAGCTGTGGTGAGGTGCTGACTACTGGAAACAAGAGAAGATGATAAAAGTGTTGCAAACTCTAGCACCATATGAAGTTCTTTTTAATTTATTGACGTCTCGGTCTGCTGGCCTTCATCAGAACGAACAAATGGCAGTGTAACAAACACTGATCTGTCTAATTTAGGCCACACAAACAAAAGAGACAAAAAGATCAGACAATCATGTCTGGGTGGGGAAGAGCAATCAAGGGACTTTTTTTTTTCAATCCCCCAAATCACTGTCAGTGACGCGCGCTTATGGATACCGTCGCTTTTCTAGGGAGACCCGCTGTGATTGGCCAGTATTCGCTGTGATTGACTGTTCTCGTTTTTGCAACTATGCCTAAAAGTATAACCTTAACCCTAACATCAGTAAAACTATGCCTAAACCTAACCGTAACCCTAACCCTAACCTCAGTAAAACTATGCCTTTCAGGGAGCCAATCAGACAGATAAGGCAGGTCTATCCTATAACGTTGGTGGAATCCATAATAACGCGTCAGCAATCAGATATTCAATCAAACGACAGCGACAAATAACATACATTTAAAATCATGCAATACAGTTGGAAAATAAACAAGATTTCTAATGGACATTACACATCAGTTCTGAATGAACATCATGAATAATAATCCACTTATCCAAAAAGGTACTTCAAGGTACTCCCGCCTGATGGAGGGGAAGGGAACTGGTTGGAATAACGTGTTCCTTCCACGCGCTACGTCCAACCAGGGAAACTCTCCCCTGTCAGGTGACAAGAAGGTCAGTTGGCTCTCATGCATTGAAGGAGGCATGAGCTCGGCCCTGGCCTCCCTAGGTTGGCAGAGGGAAGGTAGTGCCCAGGATTACATAGACAATTGGCACTGGGTGTAAAAAATAGTGTTACAAAATCGTGGGATAAAAATTAAAGCAAAAAAAAAAAAGGTACTTCAAGTCATACTCAATATTCAGTCCACGAGGAGACAAGATTCTCAATGTGTGGATGCAATAGAAAGCAAAAAGAAATCCAGATTTCCTCCTCTGGGGGGGGGGGGGGGGGGGGGTACCTTTTCAATAACCAATATATCTTAATGAGGAAATAATAGAATGAAATATGTAATAATGCTAAATGTACCGTGCGAGTGTGCGTGCACATGCTTGTGTGTGTGTGTGTGTGTGTGTGTGTGTGTGTGTGTGTGTGTGTGTGTGTGTGTGTGTGTGTGTGTGTGTGTGTGTGTGTGTGTAATTTGTAATTGTAGTATGGACAAGCATCAAATACACATCAAATACATATTATTTCTTCAGCTTCACCCTCACTAGATTGGGCATTCATGGCGTTGCAGCCACCCTAAACAGCTTAACCCCCCACCCCACCATCCTCTTTCAAGTCATGAGGGCCAGTGGAGACCTGCCTGGGAGGAGGAAGTGAGGTCATGGTGACTCTGAGAAATACTCCCATACATACCATACCAAACTATTCTAATTCCTCCTGCATTCTCCCCTGGACCTGACCTAAGCCTTCGCCTCAGGACCAGTCAACCATGGACTCCGTTCCCTGCCTCATTTGCCGAATATAGTTTCAGCCTTGTGCGAGAGAGGGGTGGCAGGTGGGGGGTGGTAGCATTGTCAGGTCCAGCTAGTTTCAGGACGGAAAAAGCGCAAGAGTGGAAATATTACCACGGGGAGTGTGGTGGAGCTTCTGCCTGGGTTCTTGGATTACATTTGCCAAGGTAATGAGACAGAACGAAAGCTGTCTAATATCAAGCTGTTGGAATGTATTCTTCATTTACTTATCGCTGTATTTCACATATTTTCTCACAGAGAGGCTGAGATATAACAGTGCCATGCTGACATTATACGCTCGGTTCATGCAAGACGAGGCATGAATCTATTTGCTATACAAGGGGAGATATTTGACGTTCTCATGAAATGAAAGCTATAGCATGAAATTAAAACAAATAACACTTTTAACGGATGTTAACGTCCCGAGTGAAGTGGATGAGACTTTAGAGAGCGAAATCCTGTTCGTATATTGAAAACAAAATCTAATAACTTTTTGTTTGTCCAAATTTGGAAATATACAGTAGTCCTGCCAACTATTCTGTTAAACACTGAGCCAGTAAACCACAAACAATTCTAAATTAAGACAATAGCCGCTCTACAAGCTCACAAGGCGTTGCAATGCAAAGCGTTGTGAGCTTGTAGATCTGCTATTTCCGGGGGAAAAAACTTCAAACATTTTCAGATGTTTTGTTTTTATTTTCACCTACAGTATGACATGCCCAAAATTGGTATGCCAGGGTTAAAGTAGTTACAATGGGTTGAAGTAGTCTCCCTTTAATGAGCTGTCACCCAGCAGAGAAACACAGGTGACACCCAGTAACGTTGAACAGTTATAGTTATGATATTAATTCTTATTACGGCAGACACAGAGAGGCAGGGGATGGTGACACCTTGCCCTTCTTCACCTGCCAGCCCCATTCTGGTGAGCAGCTGGCCAGGCAGGCCCGGCACATGGGCATGGGAGCGTGGCATGAGGGATGACATGGGTAATGGGAAGTGGCATGACAATTAGGGTGGTTATGTGGTACTAGAGGTGGGCTTGGCATGAAAGGGTATATCCAGGACCCCCAAATATACTAAAAGTAATAAAATAAAATGGTTCATTGAGGTTGGGAACGCTTGAACGTTTTTAGTGACGGGTCATGAAGGTCAGAAGCACAAATGTGTGCTTTTGTATGTTCAACTTTCACTTATATTTACTTTAGGGATGCACCAATGCATTGTAAGCTTGTAAATTGGCTATTTTGGATATTTTTGTAAAATGTAGATTTTTTGCATATTCATAGCATGTGAATGCGGTTATGTCTGTCTGTGTTTTCTGTAAATATTTAACTAATAAAGTATTAACAAGAGCTTGTGACTAGATCATAACTACAGTGGATCCATAGTAAGATCCATAGTTCTTTTTGCCATTTCCTGAAAAGTTAAGGATTTGGACATACAAGGTTTCCGCCCGACAGCAACGACAAGTATTTTCTGGCTTAATTGCATAATATATAGTGAATAGTTTTCATATGTAATAATACCAGCCCTTGGTACTATTGTATCGGTGGTCAACTCTGAAACATGTATTGCTATTGATGTTCTGAAGGTGTTTGAGGGTGATACAGAGGAATGCTATTCGTCCAACACCATCCATAGTTTATTTATTTTACTGTGGTATTTTCTCACCACCAGGAGGCACTGAAATAGTTCACAGTCTAATCATTTGAAAGGCCACTGCCAAGCACGTTTGTAAGGACTTTCTGCCAAGAGAGGGCAGCATGGGTATGACGTCTTATTAGTGTGAGAGCGAGAGTGGGATAAAATTGATGCCATAAAAAAAAACACTGTTCGAAAGAGCTGAGACTGAAAAAAGCCTCACATTCTCTATCCTTTCTTTTCTTTTCTTTCCCTCAAAGGTTGATGATGGCCTTTTGACCTGAGCCAGCCATGTCCTTCCTCTGTTGAATGGAAACCTTGGGTTGTGTGAGCTGACAGGTACCCTGACACCACTGTCACCATTCTGCTACCTCTCTGCAGAAGGTCCTCCACTCTCCCATCTCTCTGAGCCTCTGTATAGCTGGAGCTGGGGGTTGGCCAGCTGGCTCTGTATCCTGCACACAGAAAAATAATGGTTCTTAAATGGCTATATGGTTCCACAAAGAACCATCAACTACTAAAGAACCATTTGATCTAGTGAATGGTTCTTCGTGTTCTTCATCTAGTTTTAGAGAACCTTTTTTTGTGAAGAGTTCAAAGGTTATAAAACAAAAATAGCAGATCTACAAGCTCACAACGCGTCGCACTTGTAGATCTGCTATTTTCGACAAACATATTTCAGCCGGTTGATGGAGTTTATACGGTTTAAGGGGTTTGGGTTCTTTATAGAACCATTCAAATAAATGGTCTGAAAGGTTCTTTCTGGAACCAAAAATGGTTCTTCTATGGCATCACTCTGAAGAACCAGTTTTGGTTCCATAAAGTTGGCACCTTTATTTTTCTGTGTGTGCCTGGCTTTCCATCGACTCTCCTTCCATTTAGTAGAAAAGCAGAGGTCAGCGAGGGTCATTGTATGTGTATATTGTATAGTTTGTGTGTTTTTTTATGGCAGATATGTTGTCGGTTGGTACAGTACCATGAAAAGGCGCTTTTTAAAAATTATTACCAGTTGTGTTATTATTAATGAACCATTTTGATGCCACTCCACAGTTTGTAGCTCACACACCGCGTATGTCAGTTGACTTTAGGCACATTTAAGCAAAACAATATTGTCACCCTCTGTTGTCAACTTAAAATCATGAAAATTCATTACAAAAACATGTTCTAAAGAGAAACATTTTGATCCTTTCAAAGGCATTCCAAATGTGAAAATTTTATCATCGCCACCACTCACCACAGAACCTGCGTTTCAAACAGCAGCATCTAGCAGAGGTCAAAGCTTTGTTCTTTAAGAGGGTTGAAGTTTGGAAAAGGATGGCTTTTAGCTTAAAACATAATTCTTTAATGCGAGTAAAACTGTATTTATGTGTGTCAGAAGTTTTTACATATTAGTTCTAATCTGAGCTGTGAGAGTGCACAGTATATGGGCCACGCTGTTCTTTTGAGAGCGGAGCAGAATGGGATGCTATGGTACAGAGGCCTCACTCTAGGGGTCTGGGAGTTTTGGCAGCAGAATGTGTTTACATTGTAATTAGGACTTAATTGGCCTAATTAGAATCCCCAAACTCTGATTACCCAAACCCTTGCATCCTGCTGAGCCAAACGACCTGACTCCGCCTTGGTTGTCAACCTAGAGGTCCTGCATGGGGCGTGTTCCAAGAACATTGGGTAATATTCCGGTAATATTCCTGTTGTGATTCCAAAAAAGGTTGTGATGACTACGAAGGGAACGCTCAAAACTGCTCCGGGAGCACTGAGAAAAATGGGCTTCCTGGAAATGTGTTCTCTCAGGCCCAAGGCTGCTTGAAGAATCATACGTTAGTGATGGGAATTGTATGTACAGGGCTGTATGGAGCTAGAAGCCTTTGTCATACATTACGTCCAACAGCAGTCTTCCATCGATTTCCACTGAGTAGATTTTGTGAGATCAATGTTCATACCTCCACATATTCTCTGACTCCCCTCTCTCTCTCTCCCTCCTATTTCCCATCTTGTCATGATTGCAATCCCCGGCCTGGACCGCTGGCGTATAACGGTCCAGGCACCTAGGCTCAGTGTAGCCTGACGGCGTGTCGCGGGTTCGAGTCCCGATCCCGACGGCCTTTGCTGCATGTCACTCCCCATCTCTCTCTCACCATTTCATGTCAGCCTACTGTCCTGTCAATGATGGCATAAAAGCCCAAAAATAAAATTTTAAAAATAACCGCAACCCTCAGCCCCCACTCCACCCGACCGCCCTCACCCCTGTGCCACCTCCCACATCAATGTTGTGGTGGGCACCTCTCCTGGCCTCTGGAGGGGCAACAAGTGGAACATAAACACACCTGTCTGTTTGCCTCCCCCTCCCTCTAACCGCCCCATACCCCCCCTCCTTCCCTGCCCTCGTGGGGCCGACGGGCAGAAGGCCCCATCAGCGGACCATCTGAGCCCCCTGGCTGGGACTGCCAAGCCCGGCTCCCTGTAGACCTTTGCTGGGCTGACACTCCAGACAGAGTCTGGGGAGACTGGGCAGGATGGCTGGGTTGGCTTGGCTGCCATGCTGGAGGGAGCAAGGAGCATGTCAAACTCGAGCCTGCGTGTGTGTGTGTGTGTGTGTGTGTGTGTGTGTGTGTGTGTGTGTGTGTGTGTGTGTGTGTGTGTGTGTGTGTGTGTGTGTGTGTGTGTGTGTGTGTGTGTGTGTGTGTGTGTGTGTTCACCCAGGCGTGCGTGCGTGTGTGCGTATGCTCGTGTGCGCATTCTTGTGTGTGTGTGTGTGTGCGTGTGTGTGTGTGTGTGTGTGTGTGTGTGTGTGTGTGTGTGTGTGGGTGTGGGTCTGTGGAGGGTCTCTCCTGAGGCTCCGCACGGCTGGCCGGGCTCAGGGGCTGAATCGATCCACAGCCAAGGCGCAGGAGGCCATCACACATCAACGATAGCATGGGCGGAATGTGCTCAGTGTCTTTTAACTGTGATTCTGAACACACAATACATCAATGTCACTCTTTCTCTTTCCTCTCTTTCATTCCCTATTTCTTCATCTTTTTTTTTGTCTCGTATAGTCTCGCCCTGTGTTTTTTTTTCCTAGACTGTATTATTGTCATCCTGCAGGGGCTGAAGAGTCCCTGAAGACTGTGTCGTATACGA